>NC_086448.1:750731297-751035388 GCF_028390025.1 Pseudophryne corroboree
TTCTGCCGCCTCTGAAGTCTTCTTTTCTTCTCATACTCACCCAGCTTCTATCTTCCGGCTCTGCGAGGACGACGGCTGCGCAACTCTGGGACGGACGGCGAGGGTGAGACCTGCGTACCAATCCCTCTGGAGCTAATGGTGTCCAGTAGCCTAAGAAACAGAGCCTTGAAACTCACAGAAGTAGGTCTGTTTCTCTCTCCTCAGTCCCTCGATGCGGGGAGTCTGTTGCCAGCAGGCTCCCTGAAAATAAAAAACCTAACTAAAATGCTTTCTAACAGGAAACTCAGGAGAGCTCCCTGTAATGCACCCAGTCTCCACTGGGCACAGTATCAAACTGAGGTCTGGAGGAGGGGCATAGAGGGAGGAGCCAGTGCACACCCAGACCTAAAGTCTTTCTTAAAGTGCCCATGTCTCCTGCGGAGCCCGTCTATCCCCATGGCCCTTACGGAGTCCCCAGCATCCTCTAGGACGTAAGAGAAAAAGAGGGGGGGGCCACATTTATTTGGCGCAGTGAGTATATTTGTAAAAGCGCTGTACTGACTGGGATTTATTCCAGTGTCCGGTGGCGCTGGGTGTGTGCTGGCATACTCTCTCTCTGTCTCTCCAAAGGGCCTTATTGGGGGACTGTCTCCATATATATATATATATATATATATATATCTATCCCTGAGTGTGTGGGGGTGTCGGTACGTGTGTGTCGGCATGTCTGAGGCAGAAGGCTCATCTAAGGAGGAGGTGGAGCAGATGATTGTGGTGTCTCCGTCGGCGACGCCGACAGCTGATTGGCTGGATATGTGGAATGTTTTAAATGCAAATGTGTCTTTATTACATAAGATAATGGACAAAGCAGATTTCAGAGAAAAAACAGGGAGTCAATCCATGGCTTTGGCTGTAACACAGGGCCCTCCAGGGTCTCAGAAACGTCCCCTGTCTCAAGTAGCAGACTGATACCGACACGGATTCTGACTCCAGTGTCGACTACGATGATGCGAGGTTACACCCAAGGGTGGCCAAAAGTATTCATTACATGATTATTGCAATAAAAGATGTTTTGCATATCACAGATGACCCCTCTGTCCCGGACACGAGGGTATGCATGTTTAAGGAAAAGAAACCTGAGGTAACCTTTCCCCCATCTCATGAGCTGAACGCGTTATTTGAAAAGGCTTGGGAAACTCCAGACAAGAAACTGCAGATTCCCAAGAGAATTCTTATGGCATATCCTTTCCCGGCACAGGACAGGGTACGGTGGGAATCCTCGCCCAGGGTGGACAAGGCTTTAACGCGCTTGTCCAAAAAAGTGGCGCTACCGTCTCCAGACACGGCAACCCTCAAGGATCCTGCTCAGTGGCGGAACTAGCAAGCGGTGGGCCCAGGTGCGACAAAATGCTTTGGGCCCCCCCCCCCCCATCCCATCCAAGTCCACCCTCTCACCCCTTGAGAGGATCTGGTGAGGGGGACCTGCTCAGGGCCAGAGAAATGGATACCTAGCAACAGTGCCGTAACTAGACATTTTAGCACTGTGTGCAAGAAACGGCATCGGAGCCCCACCCCTGCATGCAAAACAGGGGCAGTGCGCGCCGTAGGCGCGCGCAAAAATACATAGTGGCGTGGCTTCGCGGGGAAGGGGTGTGGCCACAAAATAATACCAATTCCTAAAATGGTGCACAGTAGTCTCCATTCTTCAAATTACGCCGCACAGTAGCACCACTACACCAGGTAGAGACCCTTTTACACCTTACAGCGAACAGATTCCTCTTTTTACACATTACGGCAGACAGCGTCCCCTTTTTACACATTACGGCAGACAGCGCCCCCCTTTTTATACATTACGGCAGACAGCGTCCCCTTTTTACACATAACGACAGACAGCGTGCCCTTGTTACACATAGCGGCAGACAGCGTGCACTTTTTACACATTACGGCAGACAGCGTACACTTTTTACACATAACGGCAGACTGCGTCCCCTTTTTACACATTACGGCAGACAGCGTACACTTTTTACACATAGCGGCAGACAGCGTGCCCTTGTTACACATTACGGCAGACAGCGTGCCCTTGTTACACATTACGGCAGACAGCGTGCCCTTGTTACACATTACGGCAGACAGCGTGCCCTTGTTACACATTACGGCAGACAGCGTGCCCTTGTTACACATTACGGCAGACAGATTCCCCCTTTTTACACGTTGCGGCAGGCAGTACCCATTTTTACACATTACGGCAGGCAGATTCCCCATTTTTACACATTGCGGCAGGCAGTCCCCCATTTTTACACATTGCGGCAGGCAGTCCACCCTTTTTACACATAGCGGCAGGCAGTCCCAAGAAAGAAAGAAAGAAAGAAAGAAAGAAAGAAAGAAAGAAAGAAAGAAAGAAAGAAAGAAAGAAAGAAAGAAAGAAAGAAAGAAAGAAAGAAAGAAAGAAAGTAGAATCATACTTACCCTCTCCGCTGGCTCAGGCTCCTCGTGCAGCTTGACGATTCCCGGGCAGTAGACGAGGTGGAGGAGGGAGCCGCAGCAGCGCTGTGTTATTGGTGGAGGCGCTGCTGCTGCTGCCCCCCTGCTTCACTATAGGCTGTTCTCGGAAGACAGCCTATAGTGAAGCAGAGGGGCAGCAGCAGCAGCGCCTCCACCAGTAACAAAGCGCTGCTGCGGCTCCCTCCTTCACCTCCGTCCTCCTCCTTCCCCCGTCCGTGCCGCTGCTCTTCTCCTCTGTGGGCGGCTGTGCGCTGCGGGCAGCGGTTGCCCGCAGCGCACAGCGGCATGTAATGAGTCAGTTTGACTCATTACATGCTTGGGCCCCTGGACAGAGGCGGGCCCCAGTGCAACGCACTGCTTGCCCTGCCGGTAGTTCCGCCTCTGATCCTGCTGATCGCAGACAGGAAACTACCTTAAAATCAATTTATACACATATGGGTGCCTTGCTCAGACCGGCAATAGCGTCAGCTTGGGTTTGTAGCGCTGTAGCAGCTTGGGCAGATACCTTGTCAGCTGACATTGATACCCTAGCTAGGTATACCATTTTATTGACCTTAGGTCACATTAAAGATGCAGTCTTATATATGAGAGACGCTTCGAGAGACGTTGGGCTGCTAGGTTCAAGAGCCAACGCCATGGCGATTTCTGCTAGGCGAGCCCTGTTGACCCGCCAATGGACGGGTGATGCCGACTCAAAGAGGCATATGGAAGTTTTGCCTTACAAGGGTGAGGTTTTATTTGGGGAAGGTCTCGCGGACCTGGTTTCCACAGCTACCGCGGGTAAATCTACTTTTTTACCTTATGTTCCCCCACAGCAAAAGAAAACACCGCAATATCAGATGCAGTCCTTTCGGTCGCGTAAAGTCCAGAAGAGGTCGGTAGAGGTAAGGGTAAAGGGAAAAAAATGCCTGCTACGGCTAGTTCCCAGGAGCAGAAGTCCTCCCCGGCTTCTACTAAATCCACCGCATGACGCTGGGACTCCACTGAGGGAGTCCGCACCGGTGGGAGCACGTCTTCGACTCTTCAGCCATGTCTGGGTTCAGTCAGACGTGGATCCTTGGGCAATGGAAATTTTATCCCAAGGCTACAAGCTGGAGTTCGAAGACGTGCCTCATCGCCGATTTTTCAAATCGGCTTTACCAGCTTCTTCCCCAGAAAGGGAGATAGTTTTAGCTGCAATTCAAAACCTGTGTCAACAACAAGTGGTTGTCGAGGTTCCCCTAGTTCAACAGGGGAAGGGGTACTATTCAACCCTGTTTGTGGTCCGGAAACCGGATGGCTCGGTCAGACCCATTCTAAATTTAAAATCCCTAAACCTGTACTTGAAAAAGTTCAAATTCAAGATGGAATCGCTCCGGGCAGTTATCTCCAGCCTGGAAGGGGGGGATTTTATGGTGTCACTTGATATAAAGGATGCATACCTTCATGTCCCCATATATCCCCCTCATCAGGCGTACCGGAGATTCGCTGTACAGGACTGTCATTACCAGTTTCAGACGTTGCCGTTTGGGCTTTCCACGACCCCGAGGATTTTCACCAAGGTAATGGTAGAAATGATGGTGCTCCGGCGCAGGCAGGGAGTCACAATTATCCCGTACTTGGACGATCTCCTGATAAAGGCGATATCGAGAGATCAATTGCAGAAAAGCGTGTCGCTCTCCCTGAGAGTGCTGCAGCAGCATGGCTGGATTCTAAATCTACCAAAGTCACAGTTGATTCCAACGACTCGGCTATCTTTCTTAGGCATGATTCTGGACACGGAACAAAAGAGGGTTTTTCTCCCGATGGAAAAAGCCCAGGAACTCCAGAACATGGTCAGAGACCTGTTAAAACCGAAAAAAAGTGTCAGTCCATCAATGCACTCGAGTACTGGGAAAGATGGTGGCGACCTACGTGGCCATCCCCTTTGGCAGGTTCCATGCGAGGACTTTTCAGTGGGACCTTCTGGACAAGTGGTCGGGGTCCCATCTACACATTCATCAGAAAATAAGCCTGTCCCCCAGGGCCAGGGTGTCTCTCCTGTGGTGGCTGCAGAGTGCTCACCTTCTCGAGGGTCGCAGGTTCGGCATTCAAGACTGGGTTCTGGTGACCACGGACGTGAGCCTCCGAGGATGGGGAGCAGTCACACAAGGAAGACATTTTCAGGGACTATGGTCAAGCCAGGAGGCTTGTCTACACATTAACGTACTGGAATTGAGGGCCATATACAACGGCCTACGACAAGCGGAGAATCTTCTTCGCGACTTACCGGTTCTGATTCAATCAGACAACGTCACAGCCGTGGCTCATGTAAACCGCCAAGGCAGGACAAGGAGCAGAGTGGCAATGGCGGAAGCCACCAGGATTCTTCGCTGGGCGGAAAATCATATAAGCGCTCTGTCAGCAGTCTTCATTACGGGAGTGGACAACTGGGAAGCAGACTTCCTCAGCAGACACGATCTCCATCCAGGAGAGTGGGGACTTCATCAAGAAGTTTTTGCAGAGATAACAAGTCATTGGGGACTTCCTCAAATAGACATGATGGCGTCACGCCTCAACAAGAAGCTTCGGAGGTATTGTGCCAGGTCAAGTGACCCTCAGGCAGTGGCGGTGGACGCCCTGGTGACACTGTGGGTGTTTCAGTCGGTCTATGTGTTCCCTCCTCTTCCGCTCATCTCAAAGATATTGAGAATCATAAGACGAAAAAGATTGCAGACAATACTCATTGGTGGTCATTCCGAGTTGTTCGCTCGGTAATTTTCTGCGCATCGCAGCGATTTTCCGCTAATTGCGCATGCGCAATGTTCGCACTGTGACTGCGCCAAGTAAATTTGCTATGCAGTTAGGAATTTTACTCACGGCATTACGAGGTTTTTTCTTCGTTCTGGTGATCGTAATGTGATTGACAGGAAGTGGGTGTTTCTGGGCGGAAACTGGCCGTTTTATGGGTGTGTGTGAAAAAACGCTGCCGTTTCTGGGAAAAACGCGGGAGTGTCTGAAGAAATGGGGGAGTGTCTGGGCGAACGCTGGGAGTGTTTGTGACGTCAAACCAGGAACGAAACTGACTGAACTGATCACAGTTGCCGAGTAAGTGTGGAGCTACTCAGAAACTGCTAAGAAGTGTCTATTCGCAATTCTGCTAATCTTTCGTTCGCAATTTTACTATGCTAAGATTCACTCCCAGTAGGCGGCGGCTTAGCGTGTGCAAAGCTGCTAAAAGCAGCTTGCGAGCGAACAACTCGGAATGAGGGCCATTGTTCCAGATTGGCCTCGAAGGGCCTGGTATTCAGATCTTCAGGAAATGCTCACAGAAGATCCGTGGCCTCTTCCTCTCAGGGAGGACCTGTTGCAGCAGGGGCCCTGCGTGTTCCAAGACTTACAGCGGTTACGTTTGACGGCATGGCGGTTGAACACCGAATCCTAGCTGGGAAAGTCATTCTGGAGGAAGTCATCCCTACTCTGATAAAGGCTAGGAAGGAGGTGACGGCGAAACATTATCACCGTATCTGGAGAAAGAATGTATCTTGGTGTGAAGCCAAGAATGCTCCTACGGAAGATTTCCATCTGGCCCGTTTTGGCCACTTTCTACAGACAAGAGTGGATATGGGACAAAAATTAGGCTCCATTAAGGTACAGATTTCGGCCCTATCAATTTTCTTTCAGAAGGAATTGGCTTCTCTCCCAGAAGTTCAGACTTTTGTAAAGGGAGTGCTGCACATACAGCCTCCTTTTGTGTCCCCAGTGGCACCATGGGACTTTAACGTGGTGTTACAGTTCCTAAAATCTCACTGGTTTGAACCTCTTCAAACGGTTGAATTAACATTTCTCACTTGGAAGGTGGTCATGTTGTTGGCCTTGGCATCTGCAAGGCGGGTGTCCGAATTGGCGGCTTTGTCTCACAAAAGCCCCTATCTGATTTTCCATGTGGATAGAGCAGAATTGAGGACTCGTCCTCAATTTTTGCCTAAGGTGGTTTCATCGTTTCATATGAACCAACCTATTGTGCTACCTGTGGCTACGGGTGACTTGGAGGATTCCAAGTCCCTTGATGTAGTCAGGGCCTTAAAAATTTATTTAGCCTGGACGGCTCGGGTTAGGAAAACAGAGGCACTGTTTGTCCTGTATGCAGCCAACAAGCTTGGCGCTCCTGCTTCTAAACAGACTATTGCTCGCTGGATCTGTAACACGATTCAGCAGGCTCATTCTACGGCTGGATTGCCATTAACAAATTCGGTAAAGGCCCATTCCACTAGGAAGGTGGGCTCTTCTTGGGCGGCTGCCCGAGGCGTCTCGGCATTACAGCTTTGCCGAGCGGCGACTTGGTCGGGTTCAAACACTTTTGCTAAATTCTACAAGTTTGATACCTTGGCTGAGGAGGACCTTATGTTTGCTCAATCGGTGCTGCAGAGTCATCTGCACTCTCCCGCTCGGTCTGGAGCTTTGGTATAGTCCCCAGCATCCTCTAGGACGTAAGAGAAAATAAGATTTTAAACCTACCGGTAAATCTTTTTCTCTTAGTCCGTAGAGGATGCTGGGCGCCCGTCCCAGTGCGGACATATTTCTGCAAGGCTTGTATATAGTTATTGCTTACATAAGGGTTATGTTACAGTTAAGATCAGGCTTTAGCTGATGCTGTTTTGTTCATACGGTTTACTGGTTGCGTATATTCCATGTTATACGGTGTGGATGGTGTGGGCTGGTATGAATCTTGCCCTTAGATTAACAAAAATCCTTTCCTCGTACTGTCCGTCTCCTCTGGGCACAGTTCTTTAACTGAGGTCTGGAGGAGGGGCATAGAGGGAGGAGCCAGTGCACACCCATCTAAAGTTCTTTAGAGTGCCCATGTCTCCTGCGGAGCCCGTCTATACCCCATGGTCCTTACGGAGTCCCCAGGATACTCTACGGACTAGGAGAAAAAGATTTACCAGTAGGTTTAAAATCTTATTTTTTGAAGCTTTAGTGAATGTACGCCCCCAATAAAAGCAAAATGTGTGAAACCTTGCACAGCAGTTGAGGTTCCGCGCAACCATCCCCAAGAATTTTCAAATCACGTTATTTACAAATGATATAATTAAGTCACTGGTGGTATTATACTGTACTTTGTAACGATATGCGATACCAGTAGTATAACTTTTATATCCTTTGATGAGTTATGTCATAAGAAATCATTTGGGTATTTAAAGTTGTACCTTCTAAATTGAAAACGCTAAATGTGATTATATTACGTGTTCCCACAGCGCCAGTGCCTGACTTCAGCTTCCTGTGTTAAACATTTACTATCACCTGACCTGTGCTTGTTAAACCAGATTCTGCAAACAATGATGTCATGTCAGCCTTGGACAACTAATTAACCATTTACAAAAACAAACAAAAAAAACCATAAAATCAAACATCTAAATCACCACTTTTATAATGTAACCACTCAGTAGAAAGTTGTTGTGTCTGCTCCAGCCATGCAGCTAACGTTCAACAAGACAATCGTGTTCCCAGAAGTCCCACTGAGTAGCCAGATTTGATTGTCACGCTTTTAACATTTGCTTCAATTAGTTATAGTCTGAAACAAGACTTCTGCGTACGCTGGTGGCGCACGTGCCCAAGAGTGTGGTCTCACTGCAAAGGGCATGGCCTGGCAGAAACATTATATACCCATAAGCCTCCCCTTCCTACTTCCCCCCCGTTTTTGTCATTCTGGAGGCATGCCAAGAGCTGCGGGGGTTGTCACCAGTCCCTCTATCCTCTCTTTATTTACTGCGGATGGGACAAAAGTGCCTGATAAGCAGGACTTTCAGACCTGATAAATGCTCCATTCCTTGGACCGATTATCGGACCAGTGTGCACACTGCAAGCGCTGATCTATTTTTAACTCAGTGTGTGCTTTCTTCAAGAGGATCAGGAGGTCGAGGAGTAAAAATTCAAACCGTTTACTGGCCAATGCTCCTACGTACATACACACCTGTGCAATTATTGGGGCGATCATCTGAAAAAAAAAACATGCAGCACGGGAATTGCGCCGTTTGGCTTAATAGGGTTAGATGTATGATGACACCTGTATTTTACTAGTTACCGGTCTGCAGCAAAAAAACAACTTTAATACAGACTTTAAAATAGTGGAAACCCGTCAAAATCTGAGACCTATAGTTGCGACCCATTCACCGCTCACGCTTTCCATTAAGGCTCTAACGGCTTTTTTTTTCAGTTTTGCTGCAGGGGAGACATTCTGTTAAGGGGTAAGTATGCAATAAAGTATTTACATACTTTAGGACTGATCATAAAACGCCATGCACACACCAGGTCTGGCACACAACTGAGCGCCTTATGTAGATAAGGTAAATAAAGTTAATATTTTGAATCATGCGGTAAAGCAAATGGTTACACTGCTCACACACGCTTCTCCCATAGACTTTACATGAGAACTTTGTTGCTTCTCAACACCGGAACCCTTGCTCCAATCTAATTTTTGTCTTCAGCTGGTACATCTACATGGTAAGACCATTATTTTGATACCTCTACCATATTTTTATGTTCAGCCGATCTCTCAAAATAGGTTTCACAGTAAAAAAAACCTTACAGAATTAATATATAGATAAGAGAAATCATCCTGGAGTGCCCCAATCATATACAAGTTACTGCAAGTTGTTGTTTTTTCAACACATAACCAGAACTATCTTGTGTTGGTTGTCTAATTCCATCAGAAGACTACTAGAGACCCTAGCCCAAGCCAAGAGCTTACAGTAGCCAACGTTCCCTTCCAGATGATCTCTCCTGTATTCAGATGCCATCAGGACATACACACATGAAGCTGCTGGGACCCAACTGGCAGCTCATTAAAGCAATTACATACAAATATAGGCATTTTAATAAAAAAATTAGGTCAAATGTCAGAGACCAAGTGAAGTTCAAAATCATCAGACACAAGCAAGACCATAAACCTAAAGCTTGGTGATCCTAGCCAAGAATAAAGCAAGCTCAAACTCACAAATTACGGCACTAGGACCTATCCAATCAGCTGGGTTTACCCCACGCGTTATGGAAAGTATACAGGCAGCAAAAAATGATGGGCTGTATCGAGAGGTAGGAGTAAGTTGAGCTACAAGGTGCAACAATGGTGCACCTTGCCAAAACCATGATGCACTGCAGGTGGTGGGGAGCAACTTTAGACTGCAATGACATAGTAAAAGATGGGTTAAAGCTCAACCTTAAACCCTGTGCAAACATAAATCTGGACCATATTTGTTTGCTAAATGCAAAAGGAGGCACTGCACTACTAGCATCGTAACGTTGCAAGGACTGGCCTAACACTAAATGAGGCCCTATTGTACATTACAGTGTTTCATTCTCCAAAGACTTAAGGGGCCTACACACGGGGCGATTCTGGCAATGAACGATTTCGGCTTAACGATTTCCCTTTAGCTTCCCCGTTGTCCAGAACCAACGATACTGACTATACACACGGAAAGATTTTGGCTATAAAAGATTTTGGAACGATATGCACTAGTTTTTCTAACGATATAGACTATATACAGTAGTCCATATCGTTAGCTCATATCGCACCATGTGTATGTCCCTTTAGAACAGATAAAGGACCTAGCTATGGGCTTCAGTAAACAGATATTTTAACTCTAATGATTATTCATTTCTGATCATTTACTTGCTTTATACTGTGCAAAAGTTACTTTGTTGCACAACAGATGCATGCATTTTTCAATCATGTAATCATGGTAAATGAAAAGAAGCTTGTCAAGCACCTAAACCCATCCTGCACTGGTGTCTGCCAAACATAAAATATGTGAACAAGTAGTGTTCACTCTAGTAATTTTTTAGGGCAGGGTGCTGATCACGGGTAGGGCACATTTTTCATTCGGGAGGGCACATTTTTCGTTCGGGAGGGCACATTTTTCAGTTAGAAGGGCAAAATTAGGTACATACTATAATGCTTGGTCCTCCCATTCCCACATGAGAAAGAATGGGCAGTGCGCACCAAAGGCGCGCAGCAAAAATTTAGGGGCGTTGTTTTTCGTGGGGAAGGGGCATGGCCACATAATAGTGGCAATTCACATTACACCACACAGTAGTGCAGCTAATACACACTGCACCAGGTAGAACCTCCTATACACACTGCGACAGGTAGAGCACGTTATACATATTGCGCCAGGCAGAGCACATTCTACACTTTGCGCCAGGCAGAGCAGGTTATACACATTGCGCCAGGTAGAGAGCACTGAGACACACTGCACCAGGTAGAGAGCACCGAGAAACATTGTGCCAGGTAGAGAGCACTGAGACACACTGCACCAGGTAGAGAGCACTGAGACACACTGCACCAGGTAGAGAGCACCGAGAAACATTGCACCAGGTAGAGAGCACCGAGTAACATTGCACCAGGTAGAGAGCACGTTATACACATTGCACCAGGTAGAGAGCACTGAGACGCATTGCACCAGGTAGAGAGCACTGAGAAACATTGCACCAGGTAGAGAGCACGTTATACACATTGCACCAGGTAGAGAGCACTGAGAAACATTGCACCAGACAGAGAGCACTGAGAAACACTGCACCAGGTAGAGAGCACTGAGAAACATTGCACCAGGTAGAGAGCACTGAGAAACATTGCACCAGGTAGAGAGCACTGAGAAACATTGCACCAGGTAGAAAGCACGTTATACACATTGCACCAGGTAGAGAACACTGAGACACATTGCACCAGGTAGAGAGTACTGAGACACATTGCACCAGGTAGAGAGCACTGAGAAACACTGCACCAGGTAGAGAGCACTGAGAAACATTGCACTAGGTAGAGAGCACTGAGAAACACTGCACCAGGTAGAGAGCACTGAGAAACATTGCACCAGGTAGAGAGCACTGAGGCACACTGCACCAGGGAGAGAGCACTGAGACACATTGCACCAGGGAGAGAGCACTGGGAGGGAGGGGAGGACGGGCAGATGCAGAGCAGCACTCACCGTTGCAGCGGGTCCAGTCTCTTGATGCTGACGGCGGACCCAGGTCGCCGTGGTGAGGGGGAATGGCCATGCAGCGCCGTGGTGAGGGGGAATTTCAAACCATGCCGGAGGACTGGCGGGCGGGAGACACCGCAGGCTCTGATTGGCTGCTCCTCCACGCTGCACGCTGACCCTGTCTCCACCTTCAACTGAGAGCTATCAGCGCGGCGGGGGGAGGAGTAACAGTGCGGCGGGGGGAGAAATGACAGCAAACTGGCACGGGGAGAAGTGACAGCGCTGGCGCGGGGAGAAGGCAGTCCTTTGGTGATTAACAGGGCGGCAGGGCGGGCACAAACGGGCAGGGCGCTTTCTGTCACTCAGAAAAGGGGCAGGGCGCAGCGCCCTGCGAAAGAAGCTTAGAGTGAACACTAAACAAGCAGAATGCCAACCCCCACATAACTGACCCTAAGGATGACAGATAAGCACAATATACAAAAATAAGATTTTAAACCTACCGGTAAATCTTTTTCTCCTAGTCCGTAGAGGATGCTGGGGACTCCGTAAGGACCATGGGGTATAGACTGGCTCCGCAGGAGACATGGGCACTCCAAAGACTTTAGATGGGTGTGCACTGGCTCCTCCCTCTATGCCCCTCCTCCAGACCTCAGTTAGAGAACTGTGCCCAGAGGAGACGGACAGTACGAGGAAAGGATTTTTGTTAATCTAAGGGCAAGATACATACCAGCCCTCGCCATCCACACCGTACAACTCGGAACATACGAAACAGTTAACAGTATGAAACAAAACAGCATCAGCCCGAGTCTGATGAAAACTGTAACATAATCCTTATGTAAGCAATAACTATATACAAGTCTTGCAGAATTTAGTCCGCACTGGGACGGGCGCCCAGCATCCTCTACGGACTAGGAGAAAAAGATTTACCGGTAGGTTAAAAATCTTATTTTCTCTTACGTCCTAGAGGATGCTGGGGACTCCGTAAGGACCATGGGGATTATACCAAAGCTCCAGACCGGGCGGGAGAGTGCAGATGACTTTGCAGCACCGATTGAGCAAACATAAGGTCCTCCTCAGCCAAGGTATCAAACTTGTAGAATTTAGCAAAAGTGTTTGAACCCGACCAAGTCGCCGCTCGGCATAGCTGTAATGCCGAGACGCCTCGGGCAGCCGCCCAAGAAGAGCCCACCTTCCTAGTGGAATGGGCCTTTACCGAATTTGTTAATGGCAATCCAGCCGAAGAATGAGCCTGCTGAATCGTGTTACAGATCCAGCGATCAATAGTCTGTTTAGAAGCAGGAGCGCCAAGCTTGTTGGCTGCATTCAGGACAAACAGTGCCTCTGTTTTCCTAACCCGAGCCGTCCAGGCTAAATAAATCTTTAAGGCCCTGACTACATCAAGGGACTTGGAATCCTCTAAGTCACCCGTAGCCACAGGTACCACAATAGGTTGGTTCATATGAAAAGATGAAACCACCTTAGGCAAAAATTGAGGACGAGTCCTTAATTCTGCTCTATTCATATGGAAAATCAGATAGGGGCTCTTGTGAGACAGAGCCGCCAATTCGGACACCCGCCGTGCAGATGCCAAGGCTAACAACATGACCACCTTCCATGTGAGAAATTTTAAATCCACCGTTTGAAGAGGCTCAAACCAGTGAGATTTTAGGAACTGTAACACCACGTTAAGGTCCCATGGTGCCACAAAAGGAGGCTGGATGTGCAGCACTCCCTTTACAAAAGTCTGGACTTCTGGGAGAGAAGCCAATTCCTTCTGAAAGAAAATTGATAGGGCCGAAATCTGTACCTTAATGGATCCTAACTTTAGGCCCATATCCACTCCTGTCTGTAGAAAGTGGAGAAAACGGCCCAGATGGAAATCTTCAGTAGGAGCATTCTTGGCTTCACACCAAGATACATACTTCCTCCAGATGCGGTGATAATATTTCGCCGTCACCTCCTTCCTAGCCTTAATCAGAGTAGGGATGACTTCCTCCGGAATACCTTTCCCAGCTAGGATTTGGTGTTCAACCGCCATGCCGTCAAACGTAACCGCTGTAAGTCTTGGAACACGCAGGGCCCCTGCTGCAATAGGTCTTCCCTGAGAGGAAGAGGCCACGGATCTTTTGTGAGCATTTCATGAAGATCTGAATACCAGGCCCTTCGAGGCCAATCCGGAACAATGAGTATTGTTTGCACTCCTTTTCGTCTTATGATTCTCAGTATTTTTGAGATGAGCGGAAGAGGAGGGAACACACAGACCGACTGAAACACCCATGGTGTCACCAGGGCGTCCACCGCTACTGCCTGAGGGTCCCTTGACCTTGCACAATACCTCCGAAGCTTCTTGTTGAGGAGTGACGCCATCATGTCTATTTGTGGAAGTCCCCACTGACTTGTTATCTCTGCAAAAACTTCTTGATGAAGTCCCCACTCTCCTGGATGGAGATCGTGTCTGCTGAGGAAGTCTGCTTCCCAGTTGTCCACTCCCGGAATGAAGACTGCTGACAGAGCGCTTGCGTGATTTTCCGCCCAGCGAAGAATCCTCGTGGCTTCCGCCATTGCCACTCTGCTCCTTGTCCCGCCTTGGCGGTTTACATGAGCCACAGCTGTGACGTTGTCTGATTGAATCAGAACCGGTAGGTCGCAAAGAAGATTCTCCGCTTGTCGTAGGCCATTGTATATGGCCCTCAATTCCAGTACGTTGATGTGTAGACAAGCCTCCTGGCTTGACCATAGTCCCTGAAAATTTCTTCCTTGTGTGACTGCTCCCCATCCTCGGAGGCTCGCGTCCGTGGTCACCAGAACCCAGTCTTGAATGCCGAACCTGTGACCTTCGAGAAGGTGAGCACTCTGCAGCCACCACAGGAGAGACACCCTGGCCCTGGGGGACAGGCTTATTTTCTGATGTATCTGTAGATGGGACCCCGACCACTTGTCCAGGAGGTCCCACTGAAACGTCCTCGCATGAAACCTGCCGAAGGGGATGGCCTCGTAGGTCGCCACCATTTTTCCCAGTACTCGAGGGCATTGATGGACTGACACTTTTTTCGGTTTTAACAGGTCTCTGACCATGTTCTGGAGTTCCTGGGCTTTTTCCATCGGGAGAAAAACCCTCTTTTGTTCCGTACCCAGAATCATGCCTAAGAAAGATAGCCGAGTCGTTGGAATCAACTGTGACTTTGGTAGATTTAGAATCCAGCCATGCTGCTGCAGCACTCTCAGGAAGAGTAACACGCTTTTCTGCAATTGATCTCTCGATCTCGCTTTTATCAGGAGATCGTCCAAGTACGGGATAATTGTGACTCCCTGCCTGCGCAGGAGCACCATCACTACCGCCATTACCTTGGTGAAAATCCTCGGGGCCGTGGAAAGCCCAAACGGCAACGTCTGAAACTGGAAATGACAGTCCTGTACAGCGAATCTCAGGTATGTCTGATGAGGGGGATATATGGGGACATGAAGGTATGCATCCTTTATGTCTAGTGACACCATAAAATCCCCCCCCCCCCCCCCCACCCTCCAGGCTGGAGATAACTGCCCGGAGCGATTCCATCTTGAATTTGAACTTTTTCAAGTACAGGTTTAGGGATTTTAAATTTAGAATGGGTCTGACCGAGCCATCCTGTTTCTGGACCACAAACAGGGTTGAATAGTACCCCTTCCCCTGTTGAACTAGGGGCACCTTGACAATCACTTGTTGTTGACAAAGTTTTTGAATTGCAGCTAAAACTATCTCCCTTTCTGGGGGAGAAGCTGGTAAAGCCGATTTGAAAAATCGGCGAGGAGGCACGTCTTCGAATTCCAGCTTGTAGCCTTGGGATACAATTTCCATCGCCCAAGGATCCACGGCTGACTGAACCCAGACCTGGCTAAAGAGTCGAAGATGTGCCCCCACCGGCGCGGATTTCCTCAGTGGAGCCCCAGCGTCATGAGGTGGATTTAGTAGAAGCCGGGGAGGACTTCTGCTCCTGGAAACTAGCCGTAGCAGGCATTCTTTTCCCTCTACCCTTACCTCTAATATGACCTAAGGTCAATAAAATGCTATCCCTATCTAGGGTATCAATGTCAGATGACAAGGTATCTGCCCAAGCTGCTACAGCGCTACAAACCCAAGCCGACGATATTGCCGGTATGAGCAAGGCACCCGTATGTGTATAAATTGATTTTAAGGTAGTTTCCTGTCTGCAATCAGCAGGATCCTTGAGGGCTGCAACATCTGGAGACGGTAGCGCCACCTTTTTGGACAAGCGCGTTAAAGCCTTGTCCACCTTGGGCGAGGTTTCCCACCGTAACCTGTCCTGTGCAGGGAAAGGGTACGCCATAAGAATTCTCTTGGGAATCTGCAGTTTCTTGTCTGGAGTTTCCCAAGCCTTTTCAAATAACGCGTTCTGCTCATGAGATGGTTACCTCAGGTTTCTTTTCCTTAAACATGCACACCCTCGTGTCAGGGACAGAGGGGTCATCTGTGATATGTAAAACATCTTTAATTGCAATAATCATATAATGAATACTTTTGGCTAGTGATGAGCGAGGTTCGGTTTTACTCGGTTTTACTCGGTTCTCAAAACGGCATCTTATTGGCTATCCAAAACACGTGACATCCGTGAGCCAATAAGATGCCGTTTTGAGAACCGAGTAAAACCGAGTAAAACCGAATCCGCTCATCACTACTTTTGGCCACCCTTGGGTGCAACCTCGCATCATCATAGTCGACACTGGAGTCAGAATCCGTGTCGGTATCAGTGTCTGCTACTTGGGACAGGGGACGTTTCTGAGACCCTGGAGGGCCCTGTGATACAGCCACAGCCATGGCTTGACTCCCTGTCTTTTCTCTGGACTCTGCTTTGTCCATTCTCTTATGTAATAAAGACACATTTGCATCTAAAACATTCCACATATCCAGCCATTCAGGTGTCGGCGTCGCCGACGGAGACACCACAATCATCTACTCCACCTCCTCCTTAGATGAGCCTTCCGCTTCAGACATGCCGACACACACGTACCGACACCCCCACACACTCAGGGATATAGAATATATATATATATATATATATATATAGAGAGAGAGAGACAGTCCCCCAATAAGGCCCTTTGGAGATACAGAGAGAGAGTATGCCAGCACACACCCAGCGCCACCGGATACTGGAATAAAATCCCAGTCAGTACAGCGCTTTTATAAATATACTCACTGCGCCAAATAAATGTGCACCCCCCCCCCCTCTTTTTTGCCCTCTGTATGTGTTCAGCAGGGGAGAGTCCGGGGAGCAAGCTTCTCTGCAGCGTGCTGTGGAGAAAAGGGCGCTGGTTGGTGCTGAGGGAACAAGCTCCGCCCCCTCACCGGCGGGCTTCGATCCCGCTCAAATCTTTCTACTGGCGGGGGTTTTTGCCATATACTGCCTCCGCAGTATATATCTCTGTCAGTGTCCCTAGAAGGTTAATAATTGCTGCCCAGGGCGCCCCCCCCTGCGCCCTGCACCCATACAGTGCCACCAGTGTGTGTGTGTGTGTTGGGAGCAATGGCGCGCAGCCGGTTACCTCATAGAAGATCCGAAGTCTTCTGCCACCTTTGAAGTCTTCTATCTTCTCATACTCACCCGGCTTCTATCTTCCGGCTCTGTGAGGAGGACGGCGGCGCGGCTCCAGGACGAACGGCGAGGGTGAGACCTGCGTTCCGACCCTCTGGAGCTAATGGAGTCCAGTAGCCTAAGAAGCAGAGCCTATCACTTAAGTAGGTCTGCTTCTCTCCCCTCAGTCCCAAGATGCAGGGAGCCTGTTGCCAGCAGTGCTCCCTGAAAATAAAAAACCTAACAAAAGTCTTTTACAGAGAAACTCATTAGAGCTCCCCTGCAGTGCACCCAGTCTCCTCTGGGCACAAGATCTAACTGAGGTCTGGAGGAGGGGCATAGAGGGAGGAGCCAGTGCACACCCATCTAAAGTCTTTGGAGTGCCCATGTCTCCTGCAGAGCCCGTCTATACTCCCATGGTCCTTACGGAGTCCCCAGCATCCTCTAGGACGTAAGAGAAATGTCATAATTTTTGCTGAATTTTTTGATAACTGAAATTTTGCTATTTGAGATAAGCTTGTGACCTGGGGACCACCCGTGGATTTTCCTACACAGGGGTCTATGTACTAAAGCCCCGTACACACAGGGAGATTTCTCCCAGAGATGTGTGCTGAGCAATCAAGCACGAACGGTCAGCACACATCTCTCCCCCGCTCAGCACACAGCGCGATGTGTGCTGAGCGAGGGGGTGAAACGATGCTCATTTGCGGTGAAATGAGCGATGTGCTAGATTGTGCCTGCATGCAGGCCAATCTAGCACCGGCGATAGCGATGCGCGGTCTTATCGCTGTGGGGAATACATACGGAGAAATCCGTGCTTAACTTCTAAGCAATCTAGTCAGATTAGAATTTAAGCACAGATCTCCCCGTGTGTACCCCCCTTAAGCTTTGGAGACAGATAAAGACCAACCAGCTCCTAATGGGGCATACACATGGGGTGACTTGCGCTAAGTGATCTAGGTTAGCACAGATCGCTCAGCACACATCGTTATACACACAGCGATGTGTGCTAAGCGATCTGTGCTAACCAGTATTCTTGCTTGCAAGTGATAAAGATATGAGCGGGCGATGGTGACTCACAGGACTGCGCATCGCCATCGCTATGGGGTGTACACACGGAGCGATCCATGCTTAATTTCTAAGCAATCTGGACAGATCGCTTAGAAAATAGGCAAAAATCGCCCATGTGTATACCCCATTAGTGTTGTTTTTCAAACACAGCCTGTAACATGGTAGTTAGGAGCTAATTGGCTGGTACTTTATCTCTGTCCACATTAGCTCTCTCCAAAGCTTAGTACATAGACCCCTAAGTGCTTTATCAAACTGCATCAATGTTTTGACGATGAAGGGTTATGGAGTCTCCTGGGCTAAATAAAGCATCTCTAATGTTACACGTTTGCATCCACAGTAAATAATTGCATCAGCCTGAAAAATAAATTCCAAATACACAGCAACTGTTATGGTTCCTAAATAGAAACTGTATATTTGCAAGGATGCCAATTAGTGTAATAACCTGTGCCCTGAGAATTGGGCTTCTAGCAGCAGAAGGGTATTTAATTAGTCTGTTCTTTGGCTTAAGAGAAGCTAAAGATATAAAAAAAACTTGAGTAATATGCGTTAATGGTGTTTATTTGAATGAAACAATGAATTGCTTCCCAACAGAGGCTCAAGTCTACAAAATACATGACTCTTAAAAGTTACCTTTTTACAGCTAATTAAATGACAATAATAATAATTTTATGTATATAGTGCTCTTTCTCCAAAAGGACTCAATGCTCGCTTAACAGATAGAATGAACATAATACAGTACAGAAACAATGAAGTACAGAAAGCTTTTCATACAACACAGAGATCATGCGTATACTAAAGGGACATTACAGAAATGTTTGAGTAAACAGGAAAGTCTTGAGATTATTTTTGAAGGATTCTAGAGTGGGAGCCTCTTGGACTGTGCAGGGAAGCGAGTTCCATAGAGTCAGAGCCACATGGCTAAAAGCTCAACCCCCAGGGAGAAACCACACCACCAGACTAGGCGATTCAATTCCGGCCAAAGGGTGTGAATTGCTGTTGCCATAGCATTTAAACGCCAGCAACGGCACCCCTTCTTGCACCCTTTGTCTGGCCGGCCGACTAATCAGTTCGCACAAAAGTGCTCAATACCCTATAGGGTAGCGAACACTTTTGTGTATGATTCCACTACCATAAAGTGTGGCAGCTACCACGCAGATTCGGCCAGGCGAAGCCAGCAATTGAATTCCCCCCTTGGTCTTTATTTTACCGTAAAATGTCAAATGTTGCAATACCTCTGGTAATCATACGGTATTTAAAAGCTATTTAAAATAATAAAATATATAGCCAATAAAAAATTTCTAAAAATTAGAATTTAAGGGGTATATTTACTAAAGTGTGGATTTTTACAAGTGGAGATGTTGCCCATAGCAACCAATCAGATTCTACTTATTTGTCTAGCACTTTCTAGAAGATAATAGCTAGAATCTGATTGGGAAACATCTCTACTTCTAAAAATCTGCACTTTAGTAAATATACCCCTTAGAGTTTTAGGGGTGTATTCAATTGATGTCGGATCCTTTCCGACGGAAAGGATCCGACATTTCAGTATTCAATTAGCGGCCAAATCTGACAGGATTTGGCCATTCCCAACAATGCCAATACCACTTTTTTTAAAGTCGAATTGACATTGTCAGAAACGGGGCTAAAACCTGTCTGACATGGCCGCGAATCCGACAACTGGAGTTTGATTGAATAGGTTTAATCTGGATTCGACCTTAAACTTCCATTTATCCGACAAGTCGGGAAATCCGACTTGAAGTGAATACAGCCCTTAATGTGTAATGATGCGGGACTTACTTAGAGATGATAGTTTAAGTGGTTTTTCCAAATATTTTACTACTTGCCAGAAATGATGGGAACAGGAAAAAGGGTAGATGTATCAAAGCAATGAGAAAGGCAAGTCAGATGCTTGGTTGCATAGGGAGAGGAATCAGTAGCAGGAAAAGAGAAGTAATAATGCCACTGTATAGGTCATTGGTGCGGCCTCATCTGGAATACTGTGTCCAGTTCTGGAGACCATATCTCCAGAAGAATATGAATACATTAGAGAGTGTACAAAGAAGGGCAACTAAAATGGTGCATGGCCTACATCACAAAACTTACCCGGAAAGGCTAAAAGATCTTAACATGTATAGTTTGGAGGAGAGAAGGGAAAGGGGGGACATGATAGAAACTTTAAAATATATCCAGGGTCTTAACAAAGTTCAGGAGGGAAACATTCTTCAAAGGAAGAGAAGTATTAGAACTCGAGGACATACACTGAGACTGGAGGGGGGAGGTTCAGGGGAAATTTAAGGAAAAATTACTTCACAGAAAGGGTAGTGGATAAGTGGAATAGCCTCCCGTCAGAGGTGGTAGAGGCTAAGACTGTAGAGCAATTTAAACATGCTTGGGATAGGCATATGAATATCCTTACAGAGAATTAAGGTTCAAAAAGGGTTGAGATTGCCTAAAGGATAAAAAAAAAAAGGAGGCAGCCTAGATGGGCCAAGTGGTTCTTATGTCAATTCTATGTTTCTATCAAACCTCAGAGAGAGAGAGATTGGAGAGAGAAGTAACAACCAATCAGCTTCAAACTGGCATTTTTAAAACACAGCCAGTAACATGGCAGAAGCTGATTTGCTGATACTTTACCTCTCTCTAAGCTTTGAAACATCTCCCCCAAAAATGATATTTTTTTCGTGTCGCTGCAGATGGTGAATGGGACTCGTCCTTTGCAGTCTTAAGATACTTCCAGAGGACAAGCATGAAATGTCTCCAGCTGCGCAGGGGTTACAATACTAGTAATATGGAGCTTGTATATGCTGTGTCATCCCAGCCCCGCTCTCCTATGCTTGCCCTGGGAGGGTGGTTCTCCTCTCTTGGACTGTCACACCTTTGTCACCATGAGACCACCACACATGGTGGAGATGGGAGACAACTAGAAAAATATTTTAAATAACACACAATTAATTTATTTACAGTTAGTATATAGCGCAAACATATTCCGCAGTACTTTACTCATTCACATCAGTACCCGCACCAGTGGAACTTACACATGTACACATGGTCAGAAGACCGACAGCGGCATGCGATGGTAATGATCCAGACACCCGGTGGGTAAGTATACTAAACATCTCCCCCTACTTCCCTAACCCAATCTACCTGCAGTCTAACCCTAATCACCCCCTTCCCTCCCCTCAACCTAACCCTAACCACCCACTTCCCTCCCCTCAACCTAACCCTATCCACCCCCTTCCCTCCCCTCAACCTAACCCTAACCACCCCCTTCCCTCCCCACAGCCTAATCATAACCACTCCCTTCCCTCCCTGCAGCCTTAACCCTAACCACCCCCTCCTCCCCACAGCCTAACCCTAACCACCTCCCACCACCGTAGCCTAACCCTAACCGCCTATCTTTAATGCATAACCCTAACCCTCCCCACTTAGTGACTAACCCTAGCCCTCCACCCCTGCAGATTAACCCTAACCCCCCTCCCCACGCAGCCTAACCCTAACCCATCCCCTAGTGTCCCCACACCCACACACAATCCCCCACAGTCTAACCATGCCTGGCATACGTACATTTGGGACGGCGATAGTTGGGATTCCCGAGTCGGCATTGTACGCTGTGTCAGGATTCCAGCATTGGCTTTCTCACCAATGTCAGGATTCCGTCTCCAGTTTCTCGACTGTCAATCTCGACATACACACTAAGGTTCATTTTTATCAGAAGCCAATTAACCCACCTATATATTTCTGTAATGCTGGGAGGAAACCGGAGCAACTGGAGGATATCCACACACATGTGGGGAGAACATACAAACTCCACACACAGGGCCTAGCAAGCAATTGAACCCAAGACCTAATCATTGTGCTATCATGCTGCAAAAATATATGAATGACAACCCCCTTGAGTGGCTGAATGACCAGTTTTGTTCCGGACTTTTACATTAGGAATCACCAATATAAACAGCCGCAAAAGTGATTTTTGTTTATTCATTAAATATGTATTTTTATGTTAATAAAAATCTTAATAATGTACTAAACAAGAGTTTCCATATGCCTATTATGTGTGCTATAACAAATGAATTACAGTCCCTGGAGAAATAGAGATGTTTGTTTGATAACCATAAACAAAGTGTCAAACAGGGTGAATCCCATAGAGTTGCCTGCGATAAGACGCTGCATACGTGTAGATTCCAGGAGCATGTAGCATGTGCTGTATACTGACGTATGAGGACCGGGAAGTAAGCTCAGACACTGCCGCTGGGACCAATGAGCTTTCATCTAGACTCGGATCTTGCGCAGTGGCTGACCGCAAGGACCCATTTATCAAACAGGCCTGAAAAGATGGATTTTCTGTTGCCACGACAGCCAGTATTTTTCAGGCCTCCTTAACAAAAACAAATCGCTGGGAAAGCTGATTGGTGCTCAGCTCCCCGGAGATACCGGCTTGCAGCAGTAAGCAGACACCCCATCGCCGGCCATTCGGGCTCCATCCTGTGCATTTGTGGCCCGGGTGTAGTTAGACGATTACACTGGGCCGGATTAATAGCTCATGAAGCCTCACCTTTAGGCCCACAAAATACGTGACATAACAGGTGGGAAAAGCTTTCATATCTTGAAATACATATTGGGTCATAATTCTAAATTATTAGCTGTCACTGTGGCCGGAGACCCAGGCGGCCACGGCACGTAAGGGGTTAGTCCTAAAGTGCCCAGCGCCATTTTAAGGACAACTGGTACTAGGCACCATATTTGAAATGTACTTACGGCGCTGGGCGCGGACGGTTTAAAATTACAATTGCATGTTTAAATGTATTTATATTTAAGATATGGTCACATGTATTTTAAAGGGAAAAATGCACTTTCCTCTGTCTTCTGGAACTAGGAAATGTGATGCTGATTGCCCTCTCCTAGCAGATCGGGTGAATGACAAAACCTTTTTGATGTTGGACAGTGCTCGGAAGGTAATGGCTGGGAGTGTGAATATGTAAAGTGGTATGGATTGGTATGGGTTTGGAACCTGTATTCATTTATGTAGCTGGTTTAATAGATATCCGAATCCTGAATGGTATATGCAGGAAGGAAGAACATTTGTTTGTGGAATCAAATACAAACCGTATTTTAAAGCTATGTGATAAATAGTGAATGTTAAACTGCCAGGTGGGAAAGGATGGAGTTTAAATGACACCAAACTTTGTCTGTGTGACAGAAAAAAGGAAATTGCTTTTTTGCACTAATATCCTTTTAAAATTTAATTTATTTATTTATATTTTGTAAGATATCCTGATTGGATGGAAAGGACTCAGAGGAACTACCCCCTGAGATGCATTGTGGTTTTACTGTATAAAAAGAGGAGGCCCGTGAGCTTTAGGAGGTATTCTTCCATTTTCATTCTGCTGTAACATTCTGATGTATTACCGTTACCTCTAGCAATAGGGAAGAGTCTTTTTGAAGACTATTTGTGCAAATAAACATAATCTGCCTCAAGACGACCGCTTCATTTTGTGACCTGCAGGGCTAGGCGAAACCTAGCTCCGTTTCCGACTGCCCAGGGTGTATCCAGCGTCTCCAAGTTCCGCCTTCTGCCAGCTACTGGCAGAGGCCTAGTCAAGCGGGGATTCGTCAGCACCACACAGGTGTGGTAAGGCGGCGTGTCGACGCATAAAGAGCAGAACCGTGGTTCCGGACGCCACGGCAGGTTAGGAGTTTGGTGGTGTCAGCGTAAACCCGCCCACTATGCAGTGGGTGGAGTCAGTAACAGGCAGTTACTGACGGTAAGCGGGAATCCCCTATGTGGACAGGTCCGGTGTGACCTAAACATCCATTCTGTGTACTGGGGACGAGACGCGAAAGTGGTGAGGGCTGTCGTACGGGATCGTCCGGTCTCAGTCACAAAGGAAAACAATAGACTAGTTCATAGGTTCTCAAACTCTGTCCTCAGGACCCCACACAGTGCATGTTTTGCAGGTAACCGAGCTGGTGCACAGGTGTATTAATTACTCACAGACACATTTTAAAAGGTCCGCAGGTGGATTTAATTATTTCACTTGTGATTCTGTGAGGAGACCTGCAAAACATGCACTGTGTGGGGTCCTGAGGACCGAGTTTGAGAACCTGTGGACTGGTTAGATCAGGTATGATATACCGGAAGACGGGATTCCGGCTGTCAGTATACCGACAGCAGCATCCCGCCTTCATAAATCCCGGCATTAAGTCCTTCGCAGGCTCGCTGGATCAAAACCACCAACCGAGTGGGAATACCGAATGGGTGTCGGGTTTTCGTCCGTCGGTGAAATGCCGGCTGTTGGGATTCCGGTGTTGGTCTCCTAAACACCGGGATCCTGAGAGCCGGCATTTTAACTGCATCCCGACTAGTTCTGTGGGCTGGAAACAGACTTGATATGGTTTTCTTCTATAGGTAGATAGAGAATTTGTGAACAGTGAAACCAGACCTTAATTATCAAATTAAAATGTTCATCTTCAGGACCATTAGATCCTTTATCCAACAACTGATTTTATAGGGGAGAGTTAAATTAAGTGGGAAGTGCCACTGGGCATCGCTGTGCACATAACTGCCAACTATGGCAGTGCCCTCATCACAAGCACCCGTCTCTCGGGGTTGTGAGGGATAACATGCCATGTGGGCATTCTGGAATGGCACATTGCATCAATTACGGGAACTGAATCCCCCCCTTGAGGAGATGCAACAAATCTTCTAATGAGGACAGATGGAGAAGTTGCCCATAGCAACCAATCAAATACAAGCTGTTATTTTATAGAAAAACCGCTCGCACTAGAAAAATAAAAGCTATAAGCTCATTGGTTACTACTGGCAATTTTTAGACTTGTCCTTTTCAGAATGTTTGATACATCTCACCCTATATTGGGTTTACTTCCTCGCCATTGGCTACTGTTTCTATGAGAAGGTTCAGCTATCTTTAGTTAATACTAATGCTAATTATTATAGTCTAAATGTGCAGCTTAGGAAACCCAAAGTATGGTAGGATAACTACTAAGATATCATAGTCCTGTATATAAGGGGTCATTCCGAGTTGATCGCTCGATAGCAGTTTTTAGCAGCCGTGCAAACGCATAGTCGCCGCCCACGGGGGAGTGTATTTTTGCTTTGCAGGAGTGTGAACGCCTGTGCAGCAGAGCGCCTCCAAACACATTTTGTGCAAAACAAGACCAGCCCTGTAGTTACTTATCCTGTGCGATGATTGCTGCGACGAGCGACACGGTAATGACGTCAGATACCCGCCCAGCAAACGCCCGGCCACACCTGCGTTTTTCCAACCATTCCCAGAAAACAGTCAGTTGACACCCATAAACGCCCTCTTTCTGTCAATCTCCTTGCGTTCGGCTGTGCGATTGGAATCATCGCTAGAACCAGTGCAAAACCACAAAGGAAATATATGAATGGAATGTGTGGTCTAATTGGCGCTCAATTTAAAGAACGACTGCTGCCTTTGAGTTCATAAAGGACTCATCCCTAAATGAGTCCCGGGAATGTAATTGTGACAAAAATAGGTTTGATATGAACCTAGGGGCGCTGACGTTATTCTAAATGAAAAACCACAAAGGACTTCGTACCCGTACGACGCGCGTGCGCATTGCGGTGCATGCGCAGATTAGCCGTTTTTCTCTTACATCCTAGAGGATGCTGGAGTCCATATTAGTACCATGGGTTATAGACGGGTCCACCAGGAGCCATTGGCACTTTAAGAGTTTGAGAGTGTGGGCTGGCTCCTCCCTCTATGCCCCTCCTACCAGACTCAGTTTCAAAAATGTACCCGGGGAGCTCTACAGAGATTCTCTACTAAAGTTTAGTTTAGAGTTTATTATTTTACAGGGAGGCTGCTATCAACAGCCTCCCTGCTTCGTGGGACTAAAGGGGGGGGGGGGGGTAGTGTCCGCCTTGCGGGGTCTGAGCCACTTTCTCGCTGATAGGACACTGAGCTCCTGAGGGGACAGATCGTTCCCTGCCACAGGGGATCGCTCACCCGCGCAGCATGCCGCCACCCCCTTACAGAGCTGAAGATTTGTGGCGAGTGAGTCACCGACCCCCCTAGCAAGCGGGGGTCTGATGGGAAGATGGCGGCATAAGGGTAGGAGCGCAGTATTAACTGCGCTCCGGAGGCTCAGTGGTACATAGTGCGGCGCTGTGAGGGGCGCCCTGAGCCAGCGCCTACACTGGTCGCACAGCCTGCCAGGGTCCCCGGATCTCAGCCAGCACAAATCCTCAGGCCAGTATAATCCTATGAAGAGCGGGAAGACAGCGCCATTTTGGGGGCAGAGCTTCTCCTCAGAGCAGATCCAGCAGCGTTCAGCGCCGTTTTCCTGCCTGCACATCGCTGTCAGTGAAGAGCAAGTCCCTCCACAGCAACTCCAGCTATCTCTCACGGTACCAGGGGGTTGTAGAAGGGGGGGGGGGGGGGGGGGAGGCTGCAAAACGACTGTGTAACCTATTAAGGTGCACAGTCAGTACTGATAGGGGGTCTCCCTTTATATTAAAAGCGATGTATGTGGGTTGGCTCCAATCTCTGTGTCTCTCTTGCCATTCTTGGGGGTGAAACTCTGTCCGTGTGTGTGTGTGTGTGTGTGTGTGTGTGTGTGTGTGTGTGTGTGGAGTGTCTGTGGTCTCCATTAAGCTATGTCCAGGGACTCTGTGTCATATGCTGCAGAGGATATGTCCTCTCAGGATGATCCCATTCCATGTAATCAGAATTGCATTGGTTTAGCACAGATTCCAGCAAGGGAGCCTGAGTGGTTATCCTCTATCAAATCTATGATTTCTCAGATTTCTACTAGGGTTGCACAAAATTAATCTGCAACTCAGGCTTTACAGAACTCTATGGCAGTCTGGCCCAGTTCTCGTACATCAGGACTCCCCGCTGTATATTCACATAAACGTGCTCTTGCGCAGATCATGCAGGATGATACAGATACCGATTCCGATACTGCAGACGGTGACGGGGACGTGTTGTGGGGGCTACATCTCTTGCAAAAGGGGTGCAGTTGATGATAGAGGCTATTAGGGATGTGTTAAATATTGGTGATACAACACCTGAACAGGTTGAGGAGGCTTACTTCACTGAAAATAAGAAAGCCCCGCTAACCTTCCCTGCATCAAAGGAATTAAATGCTATATTTGAAAAGGCTTGGGCCAACCCGGATAAAAAATTCCAGATACCTAAAAGGGTTCTGGTAGCGTTTCCTTTCCCGGTAGAGGACAGGAAAAAATGAGAAAACCCGCCTATTGTTGACACGTCAGTATCCAGACTTTCAAAAAATAAGAATTTACTCACCGGTAATTCTATTTCTCGTAGTCCGTAGTGGATGCTGGGAACTCCGTAAGGACCATGGGGAATAGACGGGCTCCGCAGGAGACTGGGCACTCTTAAAAGAAAGATTAGGTACTATATCTGGTGTGCACTGGCTCCTCCCTCTATGCCCCTCCTCCAGACCTCAGTTAGGGAAACTGTGCCCGGAAGAGCTGACATTACCAGGAAAGGATTTGGAATCCAGGGTAAGACTCATACCAGCCACACCAATCACACTGTACAACTCGTGATAACCATACCCAGTTAACAGTATGAACAACAACTGAGCCTCAGTAACAGATGGCTCATAACAATAACCCTTTAGTTAAGCAATAACTATATACATGTATTGCAGAGAGTCCGCACTTGGGACGGGCGCCCAGCATCCACTACGGACTACGAGAAATAGAATTACCGGTGAGTAAATTCTTATTTTCTCTGACGTCCTAGTGGATGCTGGGAACTCCGTAAGGACCATGGGGATTATACCAAAGCTCCCAAACGGGCGGGAGAGTGCGGATGACTCTGCAGCACCGAATGAGCAAAGGCAAGGTCCTCCTCAGCCAGAGTATCAAACTTGTAGAACTTAGCAAACGTGTTTGAACCCGACCAAGTAGCAGCTCGGCAAAGCTGTAAAGCCGAGACCCCTCGGGCAGCCGCCCAAGAAGAGCCCACCTTCCTTGTGGAATAGGCTTTTACTGTTTTAGGATGCGGGAATCCTGCTGCAGAATGAGCTTGCTGAATCGTGCTACAGATCCAGCGCGCAATAGTTTGCTTTGAAGCAGGAGCACCCAGCTTGTTGGGCGCATGCAGGATAAACAGCGAGTCAGTTTTCCTGACTCCAGCCGTCCTGGCTACATATATTTTCAAAGCCCTGACTACATCTAGTAACTTGGAGTCCTCCAAGTCCCTAGTAGCCGCAGGCACCTCAATAGGTTGGTTCAAATGAAACGCTGATACCACCTTAGGGAGAAATTGGGGACGAGTCCTCAATTCTGCCCTGTCCATATGGAAGATCAGATAAGGGCTTTTACACGACAAAGCCGCCAATTCTGACACACGCCTAGCCGAAGCTAAGGCCAATAGCATGACCACTTTCCACGTGAGATATTTTAGCTCCACGGTCTTAAGTGGCTCAAACCAGTGGGATTTCAGGAAATCCAACACAACGATAAGATCCCAAGGTGCCACTGGAGGCACAAAAGGGGGCTGAATATGCAGCACTCCCTTAACAAACGTCTGAACTTCAGGCAGTGAAGCCAGTTCTTTTTGAAAGAAAATAGATAGGGCCGAAATCTGGACCTTTATGGATCCTAATTTTAGGCACATAGTCACTCCTGACATTAGGAAGTGCAGGAATCGACCCAGCTGGAATTCTTCTGTAGGGGCCTTTCTGGCCTCACACCAAGCAACATATTTTCGCCATATACGGTGATAATGTTGTGCTGTCACGTCTTTCCTAGCCTTTATCAGCGTAGGAATCACTTCATCTGGAATGCCCTTTTCCGTTAGGATCCGGCGTTCAACCGCCATGCCGTCAAACGCAGCCGCGGTAAGTCTTGGAACAGACAGGGCCCCTGCTGTAACAGGTCCTGTCTGAGAGGCAGAGGCCATGGGTCCTCTGAGATCATTTCTTGTAGTTCTGGGTACCAAGTTCTTCTTGGACAATCCGGAACGATGAGTATAGTTCTTACTCCTCTCTTTCTTACAATCCTCAGTACCTTGGGTATGAGAGGAAGAGGAGGGAACACATAAAACGACTGGTACACCCACGGTGTCACTAGTGCGTCCACAGCTATCGCCTGAGGGTCTCTTGACCTGGCGCAATTCTACCTGTGGCCGTTCCCAACGATTTACAATCAGCGTGAAGACTTCTGGATGAAGTCCCCACTCTCCCGGGTGGAGGTCGTGCCTGCTGAGGAAGTCTGCTTCCCAGTTGTCCACTCCCGGAATGAACACTGCTGACAGTGCTAGCACGTGATTCTCCGCCCATCGAAGAATCCTTGTGGCTTCTGCCATTGCCATCCTGCTTCTTGTGCCGCCCTGTCGGTTTACATGGGCGACCGCCGTGATGTTGTCTGACTGAATCAGCACCGGTTGGTTTTGAAGCAGGGGTTCTGCTTGACTCAGGGCGTTGTAAATGGCCCTTAGTTCCAGAATATTTATGTGGAGGGAAGTCTCCTGACTTGACCACTGTCCTTGGAAGTTCCTTCCCTGAGAGACTGCCCCCCAACCTCGGAGGCTTGCATCCGTGGTCACCAGGACCCAGTCCTGTATGCCGAATCTGCGGCCCTCGAGAAGATGAGCACTCTGCAGCCACCACAGCAGAGACACCCTGGCCCTTGGGGACAGGGTGATCAGCCGATGCATCTGAAGATGCGATCCGGACCACTTGTCTAACAGAACCCATTGAAAGATCCTTGCATGGAACCTGCCGAAGGGAATTGCTTCGTAAGAAGCTACCATCTTTCCCAGGACTCGCGTGCAGTGATGCACAGACACCTGTTTTGGTTTCAGGAGGTCCCTGACCAGAGATGACAATTCTTGGGCCTTCTCCACCGGGAGAAACACCTTCTTCTGTTCTGTGTCCAGAATCATGCCCAAGAACAGCAGACGCGTCGCAGGAATCAGCTGCGACTTTGGGATATTCAGAATCCAGCCGTGCTGTTGCAGCACTTCCCGAGATAGTGCTACATTGACTAACAACTGCTCCTTGGACCTCGCTTTTATAAGGAGATCGTCCAAGTACGGGATAATTATAACTCCCTTCTTCCGAAGGAGTATCAACATTTCGGCCATTACCTTGGTAAATACCCTCGGTGCCGTGGACAGACCAAGCGGCAACGTCTGGAATTGGTAATGAGTCTTGTACCACAAACCTGAGGTACTCCTGGTGAGGTGGGTAAATGGGGACATGCAGATAAGCGTCCTTGAAGTCCAGCGACACCATAAAATCCCCCTCTTCCAGGCTTGCAATAACCGCCCTGAGCGATTCCATCTTGAACTTGAACTTCCTTACATAAGTGTTCAAGGATTTTAAATTTAGAATGGGTCTCACCGAACCGTCTGGTTTCGGTACCACAAACATTGTGGAATAGTAACCCCGTCCCTGTTGAAGGAGGGGAACCTTGATTATCACCTGCTGAAGGTACAGCTTGTGAATAGCCGCCAGCACTACCTCCCTTTCCCTGGGAGCCGCTGGCAAGGCTGATTTGAGGTAACGGCGAGGGGCAGTCGCCTCGAACTCCAGCATGTATCCCTGAGATACCACTTGTAGAACCCAGAGATCCACCTGTGAGCGAACCCACTGGTCTCTGAAGTTCCGGAGACGCGCCCCCACCGCACCTGGCTCCACCTGTGGAGCCCCAGCATCATGCGGTGGACTTAGTGGAAGCAGGGGAGGATTTTTGTTCCTGGGAACTGGCTGTCTGGTGCAGCTTTTTCCCTCTACCCCTGCCTCTGGGCAGAAAGGATGCGCCTCTGACTCGCTTGCCTTTCTGAGGCCGAAAGGACTGTACTTGATAATACGGTGCTTTCTTAGGCTGTGAGGAAACCTGAGGTAAAAAAGTCGACTTCCCAGCTGTTGCTGTGGATACGAGGTCCTAGAGACCGTCCCCAAACAATTCCTCACCCTTATAAGGCAAAACCTCCATGTGCCTTTTAGAATCAGCATCACCTGTCCACTGCAGAGTCCATAATACTCTCCTGGCAGAAATGGACATTGCATTAATTCTAGATGCCAGCCGGCAAATGTCCCTCTGTGCATCCCTCATATACAAGACAACGTCCTTTATATGCTCTATGGTTAGCAAAATAGCCTCCCTGTCGAGGGTATCAATGTTGTTTGACAGGGTACCAGACCATGCTGCTGCAGCACTACACATCCATGCTGAAGCAATAGCAGGTCTCAGTATAGTACCTGAGTGTGTATATACAGACTTCAGGATAGCCTCCTGCTTTCTATCTGCAGGCTCCTTTAGGGCGGCCGTATCCTGAGACGGCAGTGCCACCCTTTTAGATAATCGTGTGAGCGCCTTGTCCACCCTAGGGGATGTCTCCCAGCGTAACCTATCCGTTGCCGGGAAAGGGTACGCCATCAGGAACCTCTTAGAAATCACTAGTTTTTTTTATCAGGGAACCCCACGCTTCTTCACACAATTCATTTAATTCATCAGATGGGGGAAAAGTCACTGGCTGCTTTTTCTCCCCAAACATAATACCCTTTTTAGTGGTAACCGGGTTAATGTCAGAAATGTGCAACACATTTTTCATTGCCGTAATCATGCATCGGATGGCCCTTGTGGACTGTACATTTGTCTCATCCTCGTCTACACTGGAGTCAGACTCCGTGTCGACATCTGTGTCTGCCATCTGAGCTAGCGGGCGTTTTTGAGCCCCTGATGGCCTCTGAGACGCCTGGGCAGGCGCGGGCTGAGATGCCGGCTGTCCCAAGGCTGTTACGTCATCAAACCTTTTATGTAAAGAGTTGACACTGTCGGTTAATACCTTCCACATATCCATCCACTCCGGTGTCGGCCCCGTAGGAGGTGACATTACAGTTATCGGCTCCTGCTCCGCCTCCACGTAGCCCTCCACCTCAAACATGTCCACACAGCCGTACCGACACACCGCACACACACAGGGAATGCTCTGACTGAGGACAGGACCCCACAAAGTCCTTTGGGGAGACAGAGAGAGAGTATGCCAGCACACACCACAGCGCTATATAACACAGGGATTTCCACTATACTGAGTGATTTTTCCCAATAGCTGCTTATTAACACCAATTTGCGCCTAAATTTATGTGCCCCCCCTCTCTTTTTTACCCTTGTCGTACTGAATACTGCAGGGGAGAGCCTGGGGAGCGTCCTTCCAGCGGAGCTGTGAAGAGAAAATGGCGCTGGCTGTGCTGAGGAAGATAGCCCCGCCCCCTCAGCGCCCTGCACCCAACAGTGGCCGGAGTGTGTGGTGTGCTATGGGAGCAATGGCGCACAGCTGCAGTGCTGTGCGCTACCTTAATGAAGACCGGAGTCTTCAGCCGCCGTTTTTCATCTTTATCTTCTGTCTTCTGGCTCTGCAAGGGGGACGGCGGCGCGGCTCCGGGAACGGACGATCGAGGTCGGGCCCTGTGTTCGATCCCTCTGGAGCTAATGGTGTCCAGTAGCCTTAGAAGCACAAGCTAGCTGCAAGCAGGTAGGTTTGCTTCTCTCCCCTCAGTCCCTCGTAGCAGTGAGTCTGTTGCCAGCAGATCTCACTGAAAATAAAAAACCTAACAAATACTTTCTTTTCTAGTGAGCTCAGGAGAGCCCACTAGGTGCATCCAGCTCTGGCCGGGCACAGATTCTAACTGAGGTCTGGAGGAGGGGCATAGAGGGAGGAGCCAGTGCACACCAGATATAGTACCTAATCTTTCTTTTAAGAGTGCCCAGTCTCCTGCGGAGCCCGTCTATTCCCCATGGTCCTTACGGAGTTCCCAGCATCCACTAGGACGTCAGAGAAAAGGTGGTTTTACCTGTTCCATGATCTACCGCCTTGAGAGCCGGCTGATCGTAAAATCGAAAATAATACGCTCAAATCCATGTACACGGCTTCTGGGGCGATCCTACGTCCCACTATTGCAAGTGCTTGGATTGCCAAAGCTATAGCATAGTGGTCAGGATTGTTACTTGAGGACTTGGATACTATGGAGAAATGTGATGTTGAATTGTTTTTACGTAACACTCAGGATTCGGCAGGATTTCTGGTAGAATCCATGAAAGACCTGGGTTCCATGGCTGCGGGGATTCCTCCATGTCGGTATCAGCTCGTCAAGGACTGTGGTTGCGCCAGTGGTCTGCCGACACGTAATCCAGGAGAAGTGTGGAGACCCTACCCTACACAGGTCAGGCTTTCTTTGGGGAAGCGTTAGATGCGTGGATCTCTGCGGCTACGGCTGGTAAGTCACCCTTTCTTCCCTCAGCTATAACTGCTCTGAAGAAACCCTTTTCTTCAGTTACATCACAGCCCTTTCGGTCTAACAAGCCCAGAAAGGCCAAGCCACCCAACACCTTCTTTCGGGGAGGGCGGCCCAAGTTCAAGAAACCTGCGGCTTCAGGTTCCCAGGAACAGAAACCCGCTTCAGGTACACCAAGGTCCTCTGCATGACGGTGGACTGCACGCCCCGGAGGTGGGGCCGGTGGGAGCGAGACTCAGACATTTCAGTCATGTCTGGGTGTCCTCTGGCCTGGACCCCTGGGTTGGTGATTCAAACGATGGTCCAGGATGTCCTGAAGCCAGCCCGGGTGTCAGTTCATCAGTGTATTCGCCTTCTGGGGAAGATGGTGGCCTCTTACGAGGCTCTGCAGTACGGGAGGTTTCACGCTCAGTCCTTCCAACTGGATCTCCTGGACAAGTGGTCGGGATCCCATCTACACATGCACCAGAGAATACGTCTGTCGCCAAAGGCCAGGATTTCACTCCTCTGGTGGCTGCAATTACCTCACCTTCTGGAGGGCCGCAGGTTCGGGATTCAGGACTGGATCCTTCTAACCACGGATGCAAGTCTCCGGGGCTGGGGCGCAGTCACTCAAGGGGAAACCTTCCAAGGAAGGTGGTCAAGTCTGGAAGCCGGCCTGCCGATAAACATTCTGGAACTAAGAGCCGTCTACAACGGTCTTCTCCAAGCGGCCCACCTTCTGAGAAATAGGGCCATTCAAGTGCAGTCCGACAATGTGACAACGGTGGCTTACATAAACCAACAGGGCGGAACGAAGAGCAGAGCTGCAATGGCAGAGGTAACAAGAATCATCCTCTGGGCAGAAAAGCACGCATTGGCGCTGTCAGCAATCTTCATTACGGGAGTAGAAAACTGGGAAGTGGACTTCCTCAGCAGACATGATCTCCATCCAGGGGAGTGAGGCCTCCACCCGGAAGTGTTCAAGGAAGTAACAGATCTTTGGGGCATACCCCAGATCGACATGATGGCCTCTCGTCTCAACAAGAAGCTTCGGCGGTATTGTTCCAGGTCGAGGGACCCGCAAGCAGTGGCGGTGGACGCCCTAGTGACTCCATGGGTGTTCCAGCTGGTGTACGTGTTTCCTCCACTTCAACTCATCCCAAGAGTTCTAAAGCTCATTAGGAGAACAAGGGTTCAAGCGATCCTCATTGCTCAGGACTGCCCAAGAAGGGCTTGGTGCGCGGATCTTCTGGATCGCTCTTCCTCTGCTGCAGGGGCCGTTCGCCTTTCAAGACTTACCGCGGCTATGTTTGACGGCATGGAGGTTGAACGCCTGATACTAGCTCGGAAGGGCATTCCGAACAAGGTTATTCCTACCCTGATACAGGCTAGGAAAGGAGTAACGTCTAAACATTACCATTGAATTTGGAAAAAATATGTATCTTGGTGTGAGTCCAAGAAATTTCCTGCGGAGGAGTTTCAACTGGGACGGTTTCTCCTCTTCCTACAAGCTGGTGTGGATATGGGCCTAAGGTTGGGATCTGTGAAGGTACAGATTTCGGCTCTATCCATTTTCTTCCAAAGACAATTGGCTGCCCTCCCTGAGGTTCAGACCTTTTTGAAGGGAGTTCTGCACATCCAACCTCCCTTTGTACCGCCTACGGCGCCTTGGGAACTTAACGTGGTGTTGCAGTTCCTCCAATCGGACTGGTTCGAGTCTCTACAGGAGGTTGAGGCCAAGTTTCTTACGTGGAAGGCTGTCACGTTGTTGGCTTTAGCTTCTGCTAGACGTGTGTCGGAGTTGGGGGCTTTATCCTGTAAAAGCCCATACTTGATCTTCCACGAAGATAGAGCTGAGCTCCGGACATGTCAGCAGTTTCTTCCAAAGGTTGTGTCGGCATTTCATATCAACCAACCTATTGTGGTGCCAGTGGCTACTGACTCCTCAATTTCATCCAAGTCCTTGGATGTTGTAAGGGCTCTGAAAATCTATGTGAAGAGGACTGCTCGTCACAGGAAATCGGACTCTCTGTTTGTCCTGTATGATCCCAAGAAAATTGGGTGTCCTGCTTCTAAGCAGACGATCTCTCGCTGGATCAGGATTACTATCCAGCATGCTTATTCTACGGCAGGCTTGCCGTGTCCTACATCTGTCAAGGCCCACTCTACTCGTAAGGTGGGGTCTTCCTGGGCGGCTGCCCGGGGTGTCTCGGCGTTACAACTTTGCCGAGCTGCAACTTGGTCTGGGTCGAACACATTTGCAAAGTTCTACAAGTTCGATACTTTGGCCTCTGATGATCTGAAGTTCAGTCAATCAGTTTTGCAGGAGCCTCCGCGCTCTCCCTTCTGTTCTGGGAGCTTTGGTACATCTCCATGGTACTAATGTGGTCCCCAGCATCCTCTAGGACGTAAGAGAAAATAGGATTTTGGTTACCTACGGACTACAAGAAAATGATTTACCGGTAGGTAACCAAAATCCTATTTTTTCACTGATCGCTACACAGCGAACAATGGCAGATAACGATCAACTCGGAATGTCCCCCATAGGCCTATAAGGTAATAAATAACATGCAGCATATAATACAGCAAAGTTTCCTTGATACTTGCTGCTCAGGTAAAAGAGTATGGAGGACTAATGGGGCATACACACGTTTTTTGCCTATTTTCTAAGCGATCTGTCCAGATTGCTTAGAAATTAAGCACAGATTGCTCCATGTGTACACCCCATATCGATGGCTATGCACGGTCCCCGCGTCGCCATCGCCCGCTCAGATCTTTAGCACATGTAGGCAAGATCTAGTTAGATCGCCTAGCATGAGCATAAAAAAAAACAATGGGTTAGCACAGATCGCTGTGTATATAGCGATGTGTGCTGAGCGATGTGTGCTGAGTCGCCCTGTGTGTATGCCCCAAAAGTATGGACCCATTATTATGATGACCTGGATACTTCTAAGATCCAGAACTGTCTAAGGGTCACGTATGGCCTACAAAAATATTGGGACTGCACGGACTTTCTTTTTATGGAATTGTCCAATTGTGTATAAATTGCCCATTTGTACCCCAAGAACACTTTTTAAAAAATGGTTGACAGTTAAAAAGTCGACACCAAATGGTTGACTTTGTCGAAAGGTCGACATGGTCCAAAGGTGGACATGGAAATGGTCAACACATGAAAAAGTCGAGATGCGTTTTTCAGGGTTTTTTGGTGTCAAATTTTCCCTTGCAGCATGTGGAACCCCAATTAGTGTCCTGCTGCACTCGGCACAGGTTAAAATTCCCAGTCATTGTCCATCTAGGTGGTAACGTATAAAAAGTTGAAGAAATGGCGGGGGGGAAAAACCTCATGTCGACATTTTGACCACGCCAACCATATGCATGTCGACCATTTGGTGTCAGCCTATCATCCGGCACGGCGTCGGCATGGTGCCCGCCGGGATCCCAAGCACCGGTCACATGACCGCATCCCATGTGCACATTTGCCCTTTTGTAAATGAGGATTTTGCTGTGTATTAGGGGTGCTGGGGATGGAAGAAATGTTCAGATAATCTACACACAAGTGAAAGCCCCACTTGTAATTAAGCAATTGTCCAAAGAGCAAAATATTAATATATACAAGGCCAGATTAGCAATGGGGCGGATGGGATGACAGCTCCTGGCCTTCACATAAAAACAGGTTCATCGCCATGATGGCAAGATGATGACCTGCGCCCAGCTTCCACACAGTTAGCCATAGATCATGCTATTAAACCCGTATTTCTATTTTCCTGATAATGTGATGCAACTTTTCTGCTTTTACATATTTAGGAGCCTATTTATCATTGTATATTTGCGGCATAATCCCCGAAAACACCCGCTTTTGGGCATTAACAGCAAATATTAATTATCCCCTTAATATATGACAGAGGGACCACAGCAGATAGCTCCGATACCTGCTGCAATCCCTCCATTCCCGCTGGTAGCCCCATTCCCCATAGGTCCCCATGGGGGATGCAATGCTGCCTAATTTACCCACTTCCGGAATGCAAAGGCTACACATCGCGAATGTAGTTCCAGGTGGATTCCCCAGGAACCCTCAGCTGGAAAGGGCCATTGTGCATGTGCGGTCAGTGGGACCGCACATGTGCAGAAGCCCCGGAAGCCCTTACAGCACATCACAGGGACCCTGCGGATGCATGTTCGTACATACAGTGTCATATGTATCTGCGCTATCAACCCAGCGCTATGAGGTGCATAGGTGGCCAAAGGATTCATAACAATCAATTCTGTCCTGTGAGATCATGTCATTGCATCATGTAAATACGTACTGTGTTAAGAACCTGACTGTCCACCAAAGAAAACAAGTGCAACTTTATTTTTGTACTCTTACTAAGCTGTCCATTAACTTTACAGTTAATACTTAAACCATTCTTTCCCAGCAGCCTGTGTGTGACACAAAATGGAATGAGAGGGAACAGAAGAGAAATCAGTGTACCTTTACAGGCAGCCGAGGCTGAGATTCGCAGTTTTTTTATTTTTTTACATTGATATTAAATGATGTTTCCAACTGTCCAATGTAACGTATCTTTCACCACTACAGTATATACTTACTAATAGTTTACGACCCATCTAGTTTACATTGTGGGGGTGCACGTCTCCTGGCTCCCACTGTGCATGTCGGAAACAAGATAGCCATCCTCAGTTATCATACAGATAAGGAATTATAATATAGCACCACTTAGGAATACCTGCAACTCCCACACTATTCAATTCATACAGTCATTTTGTGCAAAGCCCACATGATAATTAAGTGGAGGATACAGTAAAGATTGGTCCAGTGACAGGTCTAAAGTAGCATACTTATACGTTTCATTGCGGAACAACCTTCAGTCTCATCAGATGAAATGAAACGCGTCAGCCACTGCTCTGCTGCTACCACTGAACCAATCTTTAGAACATCCTCAGTTTACTGATAGCGAAGTGGGTGAACAAGGTGCATATTTAAAGTCAGAAGGGATCATTCAGACCCGATCGCTGCTATGCGTTTTTGCACACCAGCGATCAGGCCTGAACTGCGCATGCGCCGGCGCATGCCAGACTGCCGACGGCTGTCTTTGTCCTGCGATCACCTCTGCCTGATTGACAGGCAGAGACGGTCACTGGGCGGGAGGGGGCGAGCCGGCGGCGTTTGGCCGCCGATTAGGGGACGCAGTCCGGGCAATGCAGGTATGCCCGGACCGTTGGGGGGGCGGGCCACGGCGGCTGCGTGACGCCACACGCAGCCGCTGCGACCCGGGCAGCAACGAGTAGCTCCCTGCCAGCGCGCAGGAGATGCGCTGGCTGGGAGCTACTCTTCCAGTACAAAAGCATTGCCGCTGTGCCATGCTTTTGTACTTGTGCGGAGGGGTCGGGCCTGACATGTGGTGCGGACTAGCCCTGTGCTGGACGTCCCCCCGCATGTCTGAAGACTGATCGTAGATGTGCTAAATTTAGCACGTCTACGATCAGGTCTGAATTAGGACCAGAGAGACTCACAGCACAAAAGGACTTTTACATCAGTGCAGAGCCGGCAATATTTAGATCACACCATTTTTTTCCCCAAAAGCATTGCTTCATGCTGCACTTCAGCTGAGAACTTATTACTCCAACACATGTAATAAACGCTTTCATAGAAAATGAGGTGAAACACAATAACACAATCCTGCGGCCCTCTCACACGTATGATTAATGCAAGTCATACATAAGGTTAAACTGAGCAATATTCGAGCAGCTCCACCTCCCGCCACTCTGCCTGGCCACCCGACATACAGAGAGACAGGGGTGTGCTGCACGGCTAGGGTGGTCTTCAGTATGCCGACTGACGGGATCCGGGCACACAGTATACCGGCGCCGGAATCCCGACAGCCGGCATACCGACACTTATTCTCCCTCGTGGGGGTCCACGACCCCCCTGGAGGGAGAATAAAATAGCGTGGCGAGCGCAGCGAGCCCGCAAGGGGCTCATTTGCGCTCGCCACACTGTCGGTAAGCCGGCGGTCGGGCTCCCGGCGCTGGTATGCTGGTCGCCGGGAGCCCGACCGCCGGCATATCGTAGTGAACCCGCAAGGCTAGGCCGCTTGCGACTCGTGGCAGGTCCCCGTGAGGCGTGACCATGATCCCTTGTCATGCATGCATAGATTACAAGGCTGATTTAGCAACCCAGTCCATCCCTATTTATCGGATCTGTTATTGTGTGCTCCCAGCAGTACGGTTCCTGTAGGACTGGAGTTGTAAAATTGTTTAAAGTTAATAATTATTGGAATAAAGAAAGATTCTATTCTTTGAACACAGAGATTTCCATTTATATCAAGTTTTCCATAACAGTAAGCCGTTTGCTACATACAGGATAGTAGATATACAGATCACTCAACAGACAGATGTCACCTGCAACTCTAAAGCCCCGTACACACTGGGCGATAACACTAGACGGTATGAACGATAACGAAGATCTATTGTTAATTTCGTCTAGTGTGTATGTCTGAACGATGCGCCCACCCACGGGACGTTCTCGTACAGGCATTATCTACCGAACATGCAGCTCGTTGACTACGGGGCTAATTCAGATTGGATCGCAAATCGAGATCCAACCAGAATTTTTGCGATCGCTCCACATGGCCCGTCTTGCACATGTGCCCGCATTCACAGACAGAGGCATTCGCAGGTCGGCAACGATCCGTTTCCAAGATGGAGACTGAGCATTGCGGGGGTGGTGGTACAGAAACGGGGTCTTGTCACCGCAAACTAGGGGCGTGCCAGCTGCGTTATCGGGGCGGCTGCGTGTCGCCACACGCAGCCGCACTGATCTTAAAAATGTCGCCGGGCTTCCTGTTGTCGCAGCCAGGCTGCCCCGGAAGGAGCCTTCCATCATTTCTGCGATCACTCTGAAATTGTGATCACGCCGCAATTTCAGCGTGGTCGCAGTGGGTGGGCAGCGGACAGCATGCGAGTGAAAGGATTGCAAATTCTGCTAAAAAACAGAAATTGCAATCCTTACTGAATAAGGTCCTATGTCGTTGAGCTGCTTGTTCGGGGACTGGGGGGATGACGTCACTGAACGATATCATTCACGTGTGTATGCACTGGCGATCTCCCCTAATTAGCAATCAGCAATATAGCGCTGATTGCTAACTAGGGGAGGTGGCCCAGTGTGTACCCAGCTTTAATACTTGGTACACCCCGGCCTATATATTGCTGGTCTGTCGGCCAGTGTGTACCAGCGATATTTCTGTGCACAGCCGACGACCAGTATATCTACTAGCGATGAGCGGATTCGGTTTTACTCGGTTCTCAAAACGGCATCTTATTGGCTCACGGATGTCACGTGTTTTGGATAGCCAATAAGATGCCGTTTTGAGAACCGAGTAAAACCGAATCCGCTCATCACTAATATCTACAGATATACTGGTGCATCTTTCTGTGTGTACGGGCGGTCAGCCAACCGCCAGTACACTTGCTGCACAAACCGGTGCGCTGACTGACAGCGCAACTGTGTGGGTGCATCTAAATGCCCGCCCAATTGTGACGTCAGTCACAACGGATCGGGCAGTGTGTATGCAGAACACACTGTTCGACCCATCTACAGATATATCTGCAGATCAATTGATCAGCAGATATATCTATAGGTGTGTACCCAGCTTAAGTGTTAAGTTGACTTCATTATATAGTTAAGCATGAAGACACTACAAAATTACAACGAGCCAAAACAATTGATGAATTATAAACACCAGAGACAAAGTATGTGACCCCCTGGACTCTGGGCCTAATTCAGACCTGATGCATCAGCGAATTTGTTAGCTAATGGGCAAAACCATATGCACTGCAGGGGGGGCAGATATAACATGTGCAGAGAGAGTTAGATTTGGGTGGGGTGTGTTCAATCTGCAATCTAAATTGCAGTGTAAAAATAAAGCAGCCAGTATTTACCCTGCACAGAAACAAAATAACCCACCCAAATCTAACTCTCTCTGCAAATGTTATATCTGCCTCCCCTGCAGTGCACATGGTTTTGCCCAATTGCTATCAAAAATCCTGCTGCGATCAACTTGGAATTACCCCCATGGTTTTGCCCATTAGCTAACAAATTTGCTGCTGCGATCAGGTCTGAATTAGGCCCTCTGTCCAGTAATAATCCTTCCACATTGTCTCCTGTCTGTCTTACAGAAACCTGCACTGTGATCCCATATTACCACAGCACAGGTCTGGATAAAGGCTAACTCATATATCCGACTCTGTAACTAAAATGAAAAAACTCTCTCATAATAGATGTAGTGAAAGAGAGTATTATGCAATACAAAGCACCAACATATTCAGCAGCGCAGAACGTAGCCTCTTTATCCAAGACAAGGATCTCATGTACACATGCATGAATATCATACTCAATACATGATATGAATGCATGACTCAAATACATAAATGAACGCATCTCACTCAGGATATGAATGCATCTCTCACATACTGTACATAAGAGCAGGCAACCCAAATGTCATGTGAATGTATATCTCATTAAATAACAAATGCATGTATCCCATACATAACATGAATGCATGGACCACATACTGTACATCACACAAATATATTGCATAAATGCATGCATCTAATACAGGATCGAGCAGCGTGTTCTGCATACACACTGCCCGATCCGTCTATATACGTCTTCCATATATAAATGCATGCATCCCATACAGGATATCGATGTATGTCTCACACACAAACCTGGGGATGCGTTTAGCATTCCGATGGATGGGATGCCGGCGCCGGGATCCCGACACCACTCGAGGGATCAGCGTCAGAATACCGACAGACAATATCCTGAAGATTTCAGGGTAACTGTTAGGGTCCGGGGGGTTAGGTTTAAGCACAGGGGGTGGGGGGTTAGCCCTAGCCGCCAACCCCAGAGAGTTAGGGTAGGGGTAGTGGAGGGTAAAAATACTTCCCGCCGTCAAGATCTTCAATGTCGGACATGTGACCGCTGGCATCCCGACTAGCAGTATATCATACCAAGCCCCAAACCTGCATGTATGGGTTCAAGTTCAGAACATGGGGCCCCTGTTGTTAGCATAACCAAACTGCGTCAGATCATCAGTACTCTTGCTCTGAATGTTAGGTAAACTAATTCAACACATAAACTTCTACTTCTTATGTAACAGTATGTATGTATTCATTTATTTATTTATTTATTTATTTAGTTAGTTTACTTAATATTCAGAACAATTGTAATGATGATCTGAAGCAGTTTAGTTATGCGCTAACCTCAGGGGACCCCATGTCTTGAACTTGAACCGTATGCATATGTGTATGTACAGACTGTATGTGAAACATACATTGATATCCTATATAGTATGTCTCACACACATACATCCATCTACACAGTGCCATGCAGCATATAGATGTATGTTGCACACACATACATACAATATACATACATAAAATATACATACATACACAAAACACACATACATACAGTGCCATGCAGCATATACATGTATGTCTCACACACACATACACCAACTAAACATGCATGCAACATACACAAATACATACATAAAACACACATACATACAGTGCCATGCAGCATATAGATGTTTTACACACACACATACATACATACATACATACATAAAACACACACACATAAAACACACATAACGTACGTACGTACGTACGTACGTACGTACGTACGTACACATACACATACATACAGTGCCATGCAGCATATATATAACACACACATACATACATACAGACACACAGTGCCATGCAGCATATAGATGTATGTTACACACACATACATACATACATACATACATACATACATACATAGCCATGCAGCATATAGATGTATGTTACACACACATACATAAAACACACATACATACATACATACTACATAAAACACACATACATACATACATACATACATAGCCATGCAGCATATAGATGTATGTCACACCAGCATGTAATGACAGTTCTATACTCACCACTTTTCGTGGCCCCGTTGGTCTCCGCTGCTTTTGCAGGTGGTCTGTTACTCCCCTGAGGGTGAGTCTGAGTGCTGCTGGAACACCCCATAGCTCCCGGAGTGCGGGCAGTAAGAGCCGCTGGACGTGCAGGTATTACCGATAGCCGGGCACACAGGGATACAGTGCACAGAGGTCACATCCAGCAGATGAGGACTGGAGCCGGCGGTAGCAGGGGCAGTGCTGGAGCAGCCTCCCGGCAGGGCTGGTGCTCTGAGGACACCTGCGGGAAGTTTAGGCAGAGGACGATGTGTACTTGTACAGATTAGTTGCCATATGAGCCGCAGTACACAGCACTCACTCTCCCGCAGCTGCTGCAGCCACAACTGCAGGTTACCCTGGGTATCGCCAGCTGCTGCGCATGCGTCGTCCAGCCATCAGCCAGAGCCTGGGGGCTAATGACTTGTCACCCTGTATGTAACTATGTACTATGCCTGGCATGCACAGGGTCCAGAAACACCGGAGCGATGCTATAGCAACAGAGCACAGCAATCCACGCTGATGATGTCACTTTTTAGTCTACTTTATACTTTGTTTTTACTTCCTTGGACTATTATTATTATTATTTTTATTATCCTTTATTTATATGGCGCCACAAGGGTTCCGCAGCGCCCAATTACAGAGTACATAAACAAATAATCAAACAAGAAAACAGCAACTTACAGTTGACGACAATATAGGACAAGTACAGGGTAAATAAACATAGCTACATCAGCAGATGGCACTGGAATAAGTATCAGGTGGCAGAAGACTGCTGGATTTGGTGCAGTTGAAGACTATTAAAGTAAGAAAAGGGTAAGCACATGAGGGAAAATAATTAATTATTATAATTAAACTGGATTAAACCTGTGTTAACTGTAGCATTGTACTTGTGGAAGTAATGCCCATGCACCATGCCATACTTTGGGGAACATAAAATAAATTTTCACTTAACATAACATTTCAGAGAAGTAACTGATTTGAAGGCTCAGAACAGGGGTCCCTCCCTGGTCACAGCAAGCAAAGCATTAGGATCTGCAGTGGCAAACGCAGGATTTGCATGGGGGGGGGGGTTCCAGAACTGGGTGGAGCCAAGCACGGGGGTCGAGACTGAGGTGGCCCAGTATGTGCTGGGTCCGTAAAACTAGTGTGTGTGTCTGTGTGTGTGTGTATATATATATATATATATATATCTACACATATATGGGTATATGGGTCGCACTCACGTTTTGATCATAGTCCATCCGCTGGGGTGTCATCCAAAGAAGTTCTCACGAACATCCAATTGTATATAGAAAGAAATTGGAGCACTCACCAGTCTCAATACTCAAATATGCACCAGATTTATTTGTATTGACAGCATAATTCAGCTGTGCCTCACAGCCTATGTGGTAACAAGTGTACCTTCCAGCATACAGGGTATCTCAAACGTTTTCGGTCCTTGCAGACCATCATCAGGAGATATTCAATAATATTCAAGGAAAGCTGTCTTAACCATCCAATCATCCATCTGCACATATATATACACCGTATATACACCTATATATATATATATATATATATATATATATACATACATATACAGAAATGGTACCAAACTGCGCTCAGGATATAAAAGCAGCACCTCTAGAAGAATCCCTCGTTAGCAAGGATTCAAAAATCAAACATACACAACAAATCTGAGGGCGCTAACAGCTTGTTAATCTATTACAGACAATCAAAATAATTTTACAATTTATTCATAAAACAGAATACTTTCTCCATTTCACAGTGTTAATAACATTATCACCATACAGGATGGATATTCAATGTGACATATATAAATTCCAATATGCACCAATTAGATTTGATCAGATGCAGAACCCAATTCCAATATGCACCAATTAGGTTTGATCAGATGTAGAACCCGACACGTTTCGTCCCTTAGGACTTCCTCAGGGGCATTAGATCTGAACGAACAAAAAAGTATAATAACTTAATATGTTCACAATACATAATTATATAAAACCATTCAGACCCATTGGTTAGATACAATGTGTGTGTATATATATATATATATACCGTATATACACCTATATATACCGTATATACACATATATATATATATATATATACATATACACATAGCATATTAAACAGGCATACATATATATATATACATACATACAGTACACATATATACACGCATGTATATATATCGTGTGTGTGTTTATATATATATATATGTATATACATGTGTATATATGTATGCACATAGATATATATATATACTATAATTAAAATACAGTAAACTTTTATTAAGCACTTACAAGTGCCACGAGGAAGACAGCAGGCTGCAGAGGACGCTAGACAACCATTAATAATACTCATGCAGCTAAAAAGAAAAAAATTGTTTTCTTTTTTTGGTGGAGGGGGGTTTCTGGGTGCTCGGAAACCCCCCCTGGGTGCGCCACTGATCTGTGTAAATGTCTTATAACTATTGGGTTAATTATACAGTTGACAAATTTTGGAGATCTGTGCTTGGAAATGTCTTTGTTTTTGAATATTGATTAACCTCACTGTGCCATTCCTGTTATCCTATATAATAAAAGGCTAACGCTCCTCCTCACCTCCGATACGGCCGTCGGGTGACCTGGCGGGGGGGGGGGGGGGGGGGTGATGAGGGGAGTGAAGTTTCTTCACTCCCCCCATCACCCTGCCCCATAGCCCTGCATACTGATATGGACGGGATTGTCCATATTGGCCTGCATGTATAAACGAACTGGCACCAACGATGAAAGAGCGCGGGGCCGCGCATTGTTCATCGTTGGTGCGTACACACTGAGCGATATGAACTATATCTCATTCATTAATGAACGATATCGTTCATATCACTCAGTGTAATCAACTAGTGTGTAGGGCACTTAAGACCGAGCCTTGTGGTACTCCAACTGAAAGAGGTAGTGAAGAAAATTGGAAAGGATTCTTAATAATGAACTCCAAATAGAGGTATAGGTGGTCATTCCAAGTTGGTCGCTAGCTGCTTTAGTTTCGTGAGGCAAAAAAGGCACTTCTGCGCATGCGGCGCAATGCGCACGCGCGACGTACTATTACAACGACCGATGTAGTTTCACACAAGGTCAAGTGAGGCTTTACAGTCGCACTGCTGGCCGCAGAGTGATTGACATGAAGTGGGCGTTTCTGGGTGTCAACTGACCGTTTTCAGGGAATGTTCGAAAAAACGCAGGCATGCCAGGAAAAACGCAGGCGTGGCTGGGCGAAAGCAGGGCATGTTTGTGATGTCAAAACAGGAACTGAACAGTCTGCAGTCATCGCAAGCACTGAATAGGTATTGAGCTACTCTAAAACTGCACAAAAAAACTTTGCCGCCGCTCTGCGATCCTTTCGTTCGCACTTCTGCTAAGCTAAAATACACTCCCAGTGGATGGCGGCATAGCGTTTGCACGGCTGCTAAAAACTGCTAGCGAGCGAACAACTCGGATTGACCACCATAGTCAGGTGGATCTGCTGTCAGCGTTATGGTGCCCATACACTTATGCGATGCCCCGCGACACGACATCGCGGGGCATCGCACCGGCAGTTCAGGTGCGATGAAATCGCACCTGAACTGCCAAAAAGATTACCATGCGATCATGCGATAGATCGCATGGTAATCACTAGAGATGAGCGGGTTCGGTTTCTCGGAAACCGAACCCCCCCGAACTTCAGCCTTTTTACACGGGTCCGAGGCAGACTCGGATTTTCCCGCCTTGCTCGGCTAACCCGAGCGCGCCCGAACGTCATCATCCCGCTGTCGGATTCTCGCGAGGCTCGTATTCTATCGCGAGACTCGGATTCTATATAAGGAGCCGCGCGTCGCCGCCATTTTCACACGTGCATTGAGATTGATAGGGAGAGGACGTGGCTGGCGTCCTCTCCGTTTAGAGTAGACTAGAGAGTAGTAGAGAGTAGAGACACTTGATTTACTAATTTTGGGAGCATATTAGGACGGAGTACTACTTGCTGATAGTGTGACCAGTGACCACCAGTTTAATTAATCCGTTCTCTGCCTGAAAAAAAACGATACACAGTGTGACACAGTCACATACCATATCTGTGCTCAGCCTCAGTGTGCCCTCAGTGTGCTGCATCATCTATGTAATACTGTATATCTGACTGTGCTGAGTGCTCACTGCTCACACAGCTTAATTGTGGGGGAGACTGGGGAGCAGTTATAGCAGGAGTACATATTTTAACAGTGCACACTTTTGCTGCCAGAGTGCCACTGCCAGTGCCAGTGTGACTGACCAGTGACCACTGACCACCAGTATATTGTGATTGTCTGCCTGAAAAAGTTAAACACTCGTCGTGTGGTGTTTTTATTCTATAAACGCATTCTGCTGACAGTGTCCAGCAGGTCCGTCATTATATAATATATACCTGTCCGGCTGCAGTAGTGATATATATATATTTTTTATATCATTATCATCCAGTCTATATTAGCAGCAGACGCAGTACGGTAGTCCACGGCTGTAGCTACCTCTGTGTCGGCAGTCGCTCGTCCATCCATAATTGTATACCACCTACCCGTGGTGTTTTTTTTTTTTTTTCTATCTTCTTGATACTAGTAGCTTACTTTAGGAGTCTGCAGTGCTGAGCTGACAGTGTCCAGCAGGTCCGTCATTATATAATATATACCTGTCCGGCTGCAGTAGTGATATATATATATATTTTTTATATCATTATCATCCAGTCTATATTAGCAGCAGATGCAGTACGGTAGTCCACGGCTGTAGCTACCTCTGTGTCGGCAGTCGCTAGTCCATCCATAATTGTATACCACCTACCTGTGGTGTTTTTTTTTTTTCTATCTTCTTGATACTACTAGTAGCTTACTTTAGGAGTCTGCAGTGCTGAGCTGACAGTGTCCAGCAGGTCCGTCATTATATAATATATACCTGTCCTGTTGCAGTAGTGATATATATATATATTTTTTATATCATTATCATCCAGTCTATATTAGCAGCAGACGCAGTACGGTAGTCCACGGCTGTAGCTACCTCTGTGTCGGCAGTCGCTCGTCCATCCATAATTGTATACCACCTACCTGTGGTGTTTTTTTTTTTCTATCTTCTTGATACTAGTAGCTTACTTTAGGAGTCTGCAGTGCTGAGCTGACAGTGTCCAGCAGGTCCGTCATTATATAATATATACCTGTCCGGCTGCAGTAGTGATATATATATATATTTTTTACATCATTATCATCCAGTCTATATTAGCAGCAGACGCAGTACGGTAGTCCACGGCTGTAGCTACCTCTGTGTCGGCAGTCGCTCGTCCATCCATAATTGTATACCACCTACCCGTGGTGTTTTTTTTTTTTCTATCTTCTTGATACTAGTAGCTTACTTTAGGAGTCTGCAGTGCTGAGCTGACAGTGTCCAGCAGGTCCGTCATTATATAATATATACCTGTCCTGCTGCTGCAGTAGTGATATATATATATATTTTTTATATCATTATCATCCAGTCTATATTAGCAGCAGACGCAGTACGGTAGTCCACGGCTGTAGCTACCTCTGTGTCGGCAGTCGCTAGTCCATCCATAATTGTATACCACCTACCTGTGGTGTTTTTTTTTTTTTTCCTATCTTCTTGATACTACAAGTAGCTTACTTTAGGAGTCTGCAGTGCTGAGCTGACAGTGTCCAGCAGGTCCGTCATTATATAATATATACCTGTCCGGCTGCAGTAGTGATATATATATATATTTTTTATATCATTATCATCCAGTCTATATTAGCAGCAGACGCAGTACGGTAGTCCACAGCTGTAGCTACCTCTGTGTCGGCAGTCGCTCGTCCATCCATAATTGTATACCACCTACCTGTGGTGTTTTTTTTTTTTTTCTATCTTCTTGATACTAGTAGCTTACTTTAGGAGTCTGCAGTGCTGAGCTGACAGTGTCCAGCAGGTCCGTCATTATATAATATATACCTGTCCGGCTGCAGTAGTGATATATATATATATTTTTTATATCATTATCATCCAGTCTATATTAGCAGCAGACGCAGTACGGTAGTCCACGGCTGTAGCTACCTCTGTGTCGGCAGTCGCTAGTCCATCCATAATTGTATACCACCTACCTGTGGTGTGTTTTTTTTTTCTATCTTCTTGATACTACTAGTAGCTTACTTTAGGAGTCTGCAGTGCTGAGCTGACAGTGTCCAGCAGGTCCGTCATTATATAATATATACCTGTCCTGTTGCAGTAGTGATATATATATATTTTTTTTATATCATTATCATCCAGTCTATATTAGCAGCAGACGCAGTACGGTAGTCCACGGCTGTAGCTACCTCTGTGTCGGCAGTCGCTAGTCCATCCATAATTGTATACCACCTACCTGTGGTGTTTTGTTTTTTTTTCTATCTTCTTGATACTACTAGTAGCTTACTTTAGGAGTCTGCAGTGCTGAGCTGACAGTGTCCAGCAGGTCCGTCATTATATAATATATACCTGTCCGGCTGCAGTAGTGATATATATATATATTTTTTATATCATTATCATCCAGTCTATATTAGCAGCAGACGCAGTACGGTAGTCCACGGCTGTAGCTACCTCTGTGTCGGCAGTCGCTCGTAAATCCATAAGTATACTAGTATCCATCCATCTCCATTGTTTACCTGAGGTGCCTTTTAGTTGTGCCTATTAAAATATGGAGAACAAAAATGTTGAGGTTCCAAAAATAGGGAAAGATCAAGATCGACTTCCACCTCGTGCTGAAGCTGCTGCCACTAGTCATGGCCGAGACGATGAAATGCCATCAACGTCGTCTGCCAAGGCCGATGCCCAATGTCATAGTACAGAGCATGAAAAATCCAAAACACCAAATATCAGTAAAAAAAGGACTCAAAAATCTAAAATAAAATTGTCGGAGGAGAAGCGTAAACTTGCCAATATGCCATTTACCACACGGAGTGGCAAGGAACGGCTGAGGCCCTGGCCTATGTTCATGGCTAGTGGTTCAGCTTCACATGAGGATGGAAGCACTCAGCCTCTCGCTAGAAAAATGAAAAGACTCAAGCTGGCAAAAGCACCGCAAAGAACTGTGCGTTCTTCGAAATCACAAATTCACAAGGAGAGTACAATTGTGTCGTTTGCGATGCCTGACCTTCCCAACACTGGACGTGAAGAGCATGCACCTTCCACCATTTGCACGCCCCCTGAAAGTGCTGGAAGGAGCACCCGCAGTCCAGTTCCTGATAGTCAGATTGAAGATGTCAGTGTTGAAGTACACCAGGATGAGGAGGATATGGGTGTTGCTGGTGCTGGGGAGGAAATTGACCAGGAGGATTCTGATGGTGAGGTGGTTTGTTTAAGTCAGGCACCCGGGGAGACACCTGTTGTCCGTGGGAGGAATAGGGCCATTGACATGCCTGGTGAAAATACCAAAAAAATCAGCTCTTCGGTGTGGAAGTATTTCAACAGAAATGCGGACAACATTTGTCAAGCCGTGTGTTGCCTTTGTCAAGCTGTAATAAGTAGGGGTAAGGACGTTAACCACCTCGGAACATCCTCCCTTATACGTCACCTGCAGCGCATTCATCATAAGTCAGTGACAAGTTCAAAAACTTTGGGCGACAGCGGAAGCAGTCCACTGACCAGTAAATCCCTTCCTCTTGTAACCAAGCTCACGCAAACCACCCCACCAACTCCCTCAGTGTCAATTTCCTCCTTCCCTAGGAATGCCAATAGTCCTGCAGGCCATGTCACTGGCAATTATGACGAGTCCTCTCCTGCCTGGGATTCCTCCGATGCATCCTTGCGTGTAACGCCTACTGCTGCTGGCGCTGCTGTTGTTGCTGCTGGGAGTCGATGGTCATCCCAGTGGGGAAGTCGTACTCGTAAGACCACTTTTACTACTTCCACCAAGCAATTGACTGTCCAACAGTCCTTTGCGAGGAAGATGAAATATCACAGCAGTCATCCTGCTGCAAAGCGGATAACTGAGGCCTTGGCATCCTGGGCGGTGAGAAACGTGGTTCCGGTATCCATCATTACTGCAGAGGCAACTAGAGACTTGTTGGAGGTACTGTGTCCCCGGTACCAAATACCATCTAGGTTCCATTTCTCTAGGCAGGCGATACCGAAAATGTACACAGACCTCAGAAAAAGACTCACCAGTGTCCTAAAAAATGCAGTTGTACCCAATGTCCACTTAACCACGGACATGTGGACAAGTGGAGCAGGGAAGGCTCAGGACTATATGACTGTGACAGCCCACTGGGTAGATGTATGGACTCCCGCCGCAAGAACAGCAGCGGCGGCACCAGTAGCAGCATCTCGCAAGCGCCAACTCTCTCCTAGGCAGGCTACGCTTTGTATCACCGCTTTCCAGAATACGCACACAGCTAAAAACCTCTTACGGCAACTGAGGAAGATCATCGCAGAATGGCTTACCCCAATTGGACTCTCCTGTGGATTTGTGGCATCGGACAACGTCAGCAATATTGTGTGTGCATTAAATATGGGCAAATTCCAGCACGTCCCATGTTTTGCACATACCTTGAATTTGGTGGTGCAGAATTATTTAAAAAACGAGAGGGGCGTGCAAGAGATGCTGTCGGTGGCCAGAAGAATTGCGGGACACTTTCGGCGTACAGGCACCACGTACAGAAGACTGGAGCACCACCAAAAACGCCTGAACCTGCCCTGCCATCATCTGAAGCAAGAAGTGGTAACGAGGTGGAATTCAACCCTCTATATGCTTCAGAGGTTGGAGGAGCAGCAAAAGGCCATTCAAGCCTATACAACTGAGTACGATATAGGAGGTGGAATGCACCTGTCTCAAACGCAGTGGAGAATGATTTCAACGTTGTGCAAGGTTCTGCAATCTTTTGAACTTGCCACACGTGAAGTCAGTTCAGACACTGCCAGCCTGAGTCAGGTCATTCCCCTCATCAGGCTTTTGCAGAAGAAGCTGGAGACATTGAAGGAGGAGCTAACACAGAGCGATTCCGCTAGGCATGTGGGACTTGTGGATGGAGCCCTTAATTCGCTTAATAAGGATTCACGGGTGGTCAATCTGTTGAAATCAGATCACTACATTTTGGCCACCATGCTCGATCCTAGATTTAAAACCTACCTTGGATCTCTCTTTCCGGCAGACACAAGTCTGCTGGGGTTCAAAGAACTGCTGGTGACAAAATTGTCAAGTCAAGCGGAACGCGACCTGTCAACATCTCCTCCTTCACATTCTCCCGAAACTGGGGGTGCGAGGAAAAGGCTCAGAAATCCGAGCCCACCCGCTGGCGGTGATGCAGGGCAGTCTGGAGCGACTGCTGATGCTGACATCTGGTCCGGACTGAAGGACCTGACAACGATTACGGACATGTCGTCTACTGTCACTGCATATGATTCTCTCCCCATTGAAAGAATGGTGGAGGATTATATAAGTGACCGCATCCAAGTAGGCACGTCAGACAGTCCGTACTTATACTGGCAGGAAAAAGAGGCAATTTGGAGGCCCTTGCACAAACTGGCTTTATTCTACCTAAGTTGCCCTCCCACAAGTGTGTACTCCGAAAGAGTGTTTAGTGCCGCCGCTCACCTTGTCAGCAATCGGCGTACGAGGTTACATCCAGAAAATGTGGAGAAGATGATGTTCATTAAAATGAATTATAATCAATTCCTCCGTGGAGACATTGACCAGCAGCAATTGCCTCCACAAAGTACACAGGGAGCTGATATGGTGGATTCCAGTGGGGACGAATTGATAATCTGTGAGGAGGGGGATGTACACGGTGATATATCGGAGGATGATGATGAGGTGGACATCTTGCCTCTGTAGAGCCAGTTTGTGCAAGGAGAGATTAATTGCTTCTTTTTTGGTGGGGGTCCAAACCAACCCGTCATTTCAGTCACAGTCGTGTGGCAGACCCTGTCACTGAAATGATGGGTTGGTTAAAGTGTGCATGTCCTGTTTATACAACATAAGGGTGGGTGGTAGGGCCCAAGGACAATTCCATCTTGCACCTCTTTTTTCTTTCATTTTTCTTTGCGTCATGTGCTGTTTGGGGGGTGTTTTTTGGAAGGGCCATCCTGTGTGACACTGCAGTGCCACTCCTAGATGGGCCAGGTGTTTGTGTCGGCCACTAGGGTCGCTTAGCTTACTCACACAGCTACCTCATTGCGCCTCTTTTTTTCTTTGCGTCATGTGCTGTTTGGGGAGTGTTTTTTGGAAGGGCCATCCTGCGTGACACTGCAGTGCCACTCCTAGATGGGCCAGGTGTTTGTGTCGGCCACTAGGGTCGCTTAGCTTACTCACACAGCTACCTCATTGCGCCTCTTTTTTTCTTTGCGTCATGTGCTGTTTGGGGAGTGTTTTTTGGAAGGGCCATCCTGCGTGACACTGCAGTGCCACTCCTAGATGGGCCAGGTGTTTGTGTCGGCCACTTGGGTCGCTTAGCTTAGCCATCCAGCGACCTCGGTGCAAATTTTAGGACTAAAAATAATATTGTGAGGTGTGAGGTGTTCAGAATAGACTGAAAATGAGTGGAAATTATGGTTATTGAGGTTAATAATACTTTGGGATCAAAATGACCCCCAAATTCTATGATTTAAGCTGTTTTTTAGGGTTTTTTGAAAAAAACACTCGAATCCAAAACACACCCGAATCCGACAAAAAAAATTCGGTGAGGTTTTGCCAAAACGCGTTCGAACCCAAAACACGGCCGCGGAACCGAACCCAAGACCAAAACACAAAACCCGAAAAATTTCCGGTGCTCATCACTAGTAATCACGTGATGTGCACGTCACCGCCAAATGGGAGCGGCCGGCGGGTGCCCATCGCACATCGCAGTGCGATATATAACATGTGTTTCTAGAAACACATGCGATCGCACTGTGATTCGATAAATATTATGTGCAGCACATAATATCTTGAGACGCGATATTCGACCGGCGTACCCGCGCATCGCGTCAAAAGGTACTAAAATGTGCATACAATCCTTCGATTTCTCTCACAGATGTGGTCGATATCGAAGGATAGTACCGATAATCTCATAAGTGTATGGGCACCATAAGGCAGGAGTATATATGTGTGTCTACAGAGCCTCAGCTCTTATGAGTATCTGCCACTGAATAGCTGATGAGAGTCTACATAGAATGTGTAACTGTTTAGAGTTAGTGAAGATCAATATTGCATTGAGATAAAGCCTCTATGTTGGTTTTATACCTCACTCTTGTGTGGGTCTGGAATCTGGATACCAAAATATCTAAATTCAATACATTCAGTTTGTCAACACCGATATATGTATGTAATTGTAAACGTAGGGAAGTGAAAGATGTTTTAACATACCATCTGGTTTACTTATAGCTACTGTATATGCAGTCTAGAAGCAATATTGTGACTGTTCTAAGCCTAGGGAGAAGGTAGCTCACGTGCTTGGAAAGTGAGGCAGTAAATTCCACACTGCCGTTTGTGAATAGAGATGAGATGCGTATGATCTCAATGAGGTCCTTTGGCTAGTCGGAGCCTGGAGAGCGGATAACCCACGTGACACCGACCGTCTGCAGCGGTAGAAAGGGAGGTGTAAGATGTGTTTTGCTCGCTGTACGGAATTGATCAAGCCCCGCCTCCCTTTAAGCCTAGAGAGAGCTTCTGTATATCCACATGTGGGAAGCAGTTAGCTTCCCGACATACAAGATCCCGGCGGTCAATATACTGACGCCTGGATCCCGAGGGAGGACGCATTGCCAGCGTCAAGATACCGACGCCACTCGGGATGCCGGAGTCACATTACCGACAGCCAGCTATCGAGACAGCAGGACACACTGCTGTACTGCCGCGCGGGGGAAGGGGGGGGGGGGGGGTTAGGTTTAGGCTGCAGAAGGGGGGTTAGGATTAGGCTGCAGCACCAGGAGGGTTAGCGACCGGGGAGGGAGGGTTAGGGTTAGGCACTTAGAAGGGGAGGTTAGGGTTAGGCGTCAAGTGGGGAGGGTTAGGTTTAGGCAGCGGGGAAGGGAGGATTAGGGTTAGGAACCAAGCGGGGAGGGTTAGGGTTAGGTACCACCGGGGAGGGTTAGTGTTAGGCACCCACAAGGGAGGGTTAGGGTAGGGAGAAGAGGACAGTTAGGGGGCTTACTGGGGAGCTGTCGACATTCTGATAGACGGGATGCTTGTTGAGATTCCAACTGCCGGCATCCCATCCATCGGCAACCTGTAGGGGGTAACATAATATAAAATTATTTTTCCTTTGCTGGTCCGAGTGATTACATGTATTTTGCAATACGCTAGATAGGGCCACTCACGTGATCTGACACGTACCTGGGTACCACAGAGTATCTGCTTCTAACTGTAATATTTGTATTGTACGTCTGGTTGGATACACGAATATATTTTAACACATAATTAAAAGTTGTGATTTAATCATTGCTAATTTAAACCATTTGTATATTTCTAAGAGTGCACCCAACAAAGGCCCCCATCAATCAAGTACCAACCAATCAGCTCCTAACTGCCATGTCACTGGCTGTGTTTGAAAAAATGACAGCTAGGAGCTGGTTGGCTGGTACTTTATCTCGGTGCTATTTATCACTCTCCAAGGCTTGATTAATCTGTGTCAAATAGTCTTCTTTTTCTCTTTTTGCTGTAACTCAGTTCTATTTACTGACTCTGGGTGCGCCACCAATCTGACGGAATAAGGGGTTACCACGTTTACTGTCTATCTTGGTTTCTGCATTATCATTTACAATTTTCTGACTGGTGCGGAATCAAAAACCCTTTCCTTATCAATCCAGTCTATTCCAAAGATCGGCATTCACAGGTAGGGACTAGGTGTCCTGTTAGTTGCTTTTCATTTTACCCTTTTATGCCTTACTACCATATTTTGCTAATCGCCCAGTGTAACCTATGTAGTGCGCCCAACATGGCTGCCTCGCCTGGTACGCTCTTGTGTAGGATAAACAATACATGGTTCTGAACTCTCCTAATATTTTTGTCTTCCCAAATATGTGTAATTTCTTCACCTTCTGAGATGATTTACTAATAAACATAAAGACAACTTCAAGCAAAATATATTTAATAAATAAATGTCTATTTTTATTTCAAGTAAAATGTAGCCTTTTTTTTCTTCTTTTCTTCTTGTTCTGCTTCTTCTTCTTTTACTGCTCTTCTTCTTATTATTTTGTAATTATTATTATTATTATTATTATTATTTACTCTGCATTATAAAATAGGGAATTTTGGACTAAGATTGGTCCAGTAATCTTACAAATTTGTCCTATAAGAGGAACAAGATGACATAAGCCTCATGACTCATGAAGAGTCATCCTTCAGCACTCAGGAGAGGAAAAACCCCCTTGTGGAGGAAACCTCTGGGGACCCATGGCTGAAGTACTGCCCATCCCTCTAGGCGTTAAGAGACTATGCAGAGTTTGCCCAGACCACCCGACAACCCACTAACCTTGCCTAACCCAGTCATCCCTTCTGTCACCTCAAATCTGCTATTTTGACCTATTTACCCGGCTGGAGAAGAACGCACCTACACGTCAATGGTGAGAGAGGGAAAAAAAGAGAGCAAGAGATGAATGGGAGTGAGGGGCGGGGGAGGGGGACAGTCATAACCACCATAGCATTCATTTCTGACACTAACAGGGATTACTACTGTTCAAATGTACAAATTCTCGTCATGGCTACATCTTACCGCGATTGTGCCTTGTTATGCGCAACCGCGCCGCGTATGCCTGGATGTCTAAGACGTGTGTGCGCCCCATTCGCATCCATGGGAGCGGCAAATGCCGCTGCTCGGCACGGCTAGGCACGGTTGCGCATAGCCGCGTCGAGGGTGCGCGTTTACTCTAGATGTAGCCATGATCAGCATTCGGCCGCCGTTTTTGGGGCGTGGTCCGGCCAACGCAGGCGTGGCCGGACAGCGCGTGGCCGCCCCGCAGCGGCGAGTAACTCCAGGCCAGCCGCTGGAGCTCCGGTGGCTGGGAGCTACTCTTCAAGTACAAAAGCATCACCGCTGTGTGATGCTTTTGTACTTGTGCGGGGGGCGGACTGACATGCGGGGCGGACTAGCCCTGTGCTGGGCGTCCCCCCGCATGTCAGTGTAAGTGATCGTAGCTGTGTTAAATTTAGCACAGCTACGATCAACTCGGAATGACCCCCTAAGTGAGATTAATAATTCCACTCATACTATATAGTCATTTGGATTTAAGGAGCCTGCACACTACACGCGCCGAGTGTCATGCGTCTGTTTTTTCCTTTATTGCTCCTCTCCCTGATGTCAGATCGAGATCATACATACCTCAGTCTCTTTCTAGGTCACCAAGATATACAATAGGGAAAACGCAATCCATATTCATACAGTAGTTTTGTGTGAGGCCAGAACGTACAGACAAACAGACAGACGGAAATGTCACATTTTCCATAAACTGTTCCATAAACAGTCCCTAGAAGTATAATTCGCAAAAAAATGAAAATAAATAAAATGTCTATGTACAGACACAGGGGGTCATTCCAAGTTGATCGCTCGCTAGCAGTTTTTAGAAGCCATGCAAACGCATAGTTGCCGCCCACGGGGGAGTGTATTTTCGCTTTGCAGAAGTGCGAACGCTTGTGTAGCAGAGCACCTGCAAAATCTTTTTGTGCAAAACAAGACCAGCCCTGTAGTTACTCTTCGTGTGCGTTGATTCTAACGACGGAGGGACGGCTTTTGACGTCACACACCCGCCCAGCGAACGCCAGCCACGCCTGCGTTTTTTCTGCCACGCCTGCGTTTTACCAAACACTCCCTGAAAACGGTCAGTTGCCACCCAGAAACGCCCACTTCATGTCAATCTCCTTGCGATCGGCTGTGCGTTTGGAATCGTCGCTAGAACCAGTGCAAAACAACAAAGGAGTTTGTACCAGTACGACGTGCATGCGCAGATTAGCAGTTTTTTTCACTGATCGCTACGCAGCGAACAACGGCAGCTAGCGATCAACTCGGAATGACCCCCACAACCCTTACAGTTTTATTATATGTATAGGTTTTTATTGTAGAGATCCCCTATTGATCTTTGGCTATGTAAGGCTTTGTGTGAACCCAATTAACACTGTTGTTATGTTGTTTGTTACTGTTACTGTGTATCAGTGATAACCTCAATTAAGGACAAAACGATAAAAAAATCAGAGTAAATCTGTGAAAATCACAAACATATTCCAATTGGTCTGATTCCGCATATGCCATGCTGTTATAAAAACGCCTCAAAACAGCCAAAAGATGTGCATTGGCATAGGCAAACGCAGGGGGAAGGGGGGGGGGGGGGGTTTCCGGTTGCCTGGAAACCCCCCTCCTCTTGGCAAGTGGGTCAAATTATGACAATTGCAATGGTATATAATACAATTACTAGAGCTGCCGCCACATCATGCAGTTTAAGCTGCTGCACATGTCCTGGGTAGAAGCTTCTTCTGCTTCTGAGGCCTCAATCAGTGCACTGGACCAGAGAGTAGCTACCAGGAAGAAGAGACAGGAGCCTTACCATGAGTTGGAAGAATGTGTGCTTAGAAAGTGCAGTACTGGTTCTATTATGTTTGTGTATTTATTTATTATGGTATGTTTAACCTTTTCCTGACCACTTACGTTATCTTATTTATATTAAATATGTTTGATACAGCCTATACTATAGACCATCTATAGTGTTAAATATTAAGTGTATTCCATGTTCCGCAGAGTGGGAGATAGTGGATTGCATTTGGAAACCCCTCTCTAGAAATCCTGCGTTTGCCACTGATTGGTGGCGTTTATTTAGTCCACAGGACTCAATATCCTGCCACAGCCATGCTGCATACCTCCCAACTTTCTTCTTTAAGAAAGAGGGACACATGCGCGCGCTCCCGAAAAGGGAGTGTGGTCTATGAAAAGAGGGCGTGGCTTCGCGGGAGGACCCGCGATCACGAGCCACGCCCTGTTTTCGTCAGTGAGGGGGCATGCCCAGCGCTCCGTGAGCTGCTGGCATGCCCTCTCTCTTCCTATATCCACTGAATAGACGCTGTGCGCATGCGTACAGCGTCTGTTCACCGCTGCTCTGCTTAGCAGAACAGCAGTGACAGGAGCCTCCCAACTGCTACCCCCCACCGTGGGACACTGAAAAAACAGGACTGTCCCGCAAAAATCGGGACAGTTGGGAGATATGATGCTGGTCAGCAGAAAGAGAGTGCTGCAGCTGATTGGCGGCCATTTATAAGCATCCTGATTGAGATTGTGCTACTCAGAATGGTTTACAAATGCTCACAAGATTTTTAAAACAAATGCATTGATTTCGTGCATTGTGTTGCGATTTTGGTGCAAGTTCGGTCATTTTGGAAACACAGAGGCTCATTTAGGTGCGGTCGCTAAGCAGCTATAGTACCCACATTGCTCAATGTTTTCTTCCTGCGCATGCGTCTGAGCCACAGTGCGTATGTACAGCGAGTGAATTGTGATTGTGGTCGCACTGAGGAATTAGTCGCAAAGTGAGTGACAGGAAGACAGCGTTTGGGGGTGGAACAGGGAGTGGTCGGGTAAACGCAGGCCTGTCATGGTCATTCGGACACCATTTTCTGGATGTGCATAAATTAGCAGCTGTGATCTTACTTGCTACTGGAGAGCCCTCAGAATCCCGGGAGCGCAGCTCAACCTGCGCGTCTTCAGAGGCACTCAGACTCTACACCATGACCCGATTTGCGCTGATGGTATCAATGTATCAGCAATTTCACGCCGTTGGACAGAAATGATGTGATGGCAGTGTGCGTCCCTATGCTCAAGTAACTTCTGCCCATATTAACATATAATAGGATTTTGGTTACCTACCGGTAAATCCTTTTCTCGTAATCCGTAGAGGATGCTGGGGTCCACATTAGTACCATGGGGTATAGACAGGTCCACCAGGAGCCATTGGCACTTTAAGAGTTTGAGAGTGTGGGCTGGCTCCTCCCTCTATGCCCCTCCTACCACACTCAGTTTAGAAAATGTGCCCGGAGGAGCAGGTCACAGCTAGGGGAGCTCTACAGAGCTTTTATAGTAAAGTTTATTTTTAGAGTTTATTTTTTTACAGGAGGCTGTTGGCAACAGCCTGCCTGCAACGAGGGACTAAGGGGGGGAGCAGTGTCCGCCCTGCGGGGTCTGAGTCATTGTCCAGCAGCATGCAGCCAACCCCTTACAGAGCTGAAGAGTGGTGAGTGAGACACCGACCCCCCTAGCAAGCGGGGGGCCGGTGTGAGGATGGCGGCAACGGGGAGGGAGCGCAGTATTAACTGTGCTCCTGGGATGCTCAGAGGCACATGGTGCGGCGATGTGAGGGGTGCCCTGGGCCAGTGCTTACCCCCACACTGGTCCAGAAGTCTGTTGGGGTCCGCGGATCTCAGCCAGCACATTTTACCTCAGGCCAGTATAATCCTTGAGACGGACATCTTCGACAGAAGGATTATACACAGATAGTGGTGAGATTCGTACCAGCTCACACATACAAGGCACGCCAAGCCAACGTAGATTGAACATTCAGCAACTGCTGAAACATTACTTACCAAGTAACAATGCAGTACTCAACTAAAATGAAGTGGTACTGAACCAAATAACGTTTGCAGGAAAACTAAGCGCTGGGCGGGCGCCCAGCATCCTCTACGGACTACGAGAAAAGGATTTAACGGTAGGTATCGAACTTGTAAAACTTTGCAAACGTGTTCGACCCAGACCAAGTTGCAGCTCGGCAAAGTTGAAAAGCCGAGACACCCCGGGCAGCTGCCCAGGAAGACCCCACCTTACGAGTAGAGTGGGCCTTGACAGATTTTGGACACGGCAGTCCTTCCGTAGAATAAGCGTGCTGGATAGTGAACCTAATCCAGCGTGTCGAAGTCGAAAAATATTGCAATACACACACCACATGCAAACACCACACAGATGGCATCCATGCATGTACTCAGTCTGCCGTGCGTGCGCATACTCGCAAATTGCGTACAATCGCCTCCCATGGGAGTGCGCGTACGGGCATGGTATGAGCAATTACAGAAAGATTCTTACTTGCAATGGAAAATGATTACAGACACATGCCACAGTTCCCAGCCTGTGTCGAGTCACTGTTCACACATACACTAATCTAACCAAACATGCACATCCTTCCAACACAATGTCTTGTTCACTCCAATGTTTGAACAGACCCCCTGGTCTGTGAAGAAAGACAAACACAAACCAAACAAGACATCGTTTGGTGGGGGCCAGAACAATGGGAGACAAATATCCCAATAGATACACACAAGCCTGCGGTTGCAAATTATTAACTACTGGCAGCCTGCAGTCTAGAAAACCTTTGAAAGATAGATATAATAGCAGGGAAACACTTATAAATATATATATATATATATATATTTGTGTGTATCTTGAGAATGGTTGGTCATTTCATGTGTACGATCATGGTGCCTGGAGATAACATACCAAAGTAACCTAATGAACATGGAAATATCTGTCACACATCACATATTTCCCAAACTTAGTACACACATTACACATAGTCTCCCCTTTCCCCTCATGCAACTTTTACTTATTTACAAGGCACAACAAGGGAATTATACACCTTTACAGTATGCGAGGGGACAGTAACTGATCAGAGCATCATGCATGGTATCTACGTGTTCGCATAATTATGAGTAATAATCCGGTGTTGGTTTGGAGAAGATCGCATGTCGTTACGAATAGTTATTCACAAACACAGATTAAAGGTATATTTGTGTTTATTATGTACTTGGTATGCGGTGGGAATCCAGCTGTACACACCCCTGGATCCAGGCATCGCCCATCTCTTCAAACAAACCAATGACCTCTCCTGTACTGTAAACGACCATCCCTCCAACCAATCAGTGGAGAGCATACAACCCCATTGTATTGTATTTTGAGCAAGGGTATATAAACCTTGCACCTGGGCCGGTCACTCTCTCTCTCTGCTTTTTTAAAGACTCATAGGTCGTCTCGCCAGACGACTGGGGACCGGATCCGGGTGGCGCAAGCGACAAAGCGTACGTATCATTGGGTGTGACTCTCTCTCTGTGATTGAATTGTATTGTGTTGTACCATTTGTATTGTAACTTATTGTAACCCCCTTTTTCAAATATATTATTACTTGTTGCTGCTTTGGACCACAACTTACAATCAAATACTGGTGTCGCATTCAGTTTCTGTTGAGCGTTTGTATAGTGTAATTGCCACACCTAGAGCTGCCTCGTGCTCTCAGCGTGTCGGTCTGTGTGTATGCACTGAGTGTAAGCTGCACGGCTATTCCGGCAGGTGTACGCAAAGTACGTGCACAGTACGGGACTGTGTACGCTAACTGGGGACAGAGTACGTAGGTAAAGGATTTATTACAGCGGACGCAGCGGCTTCAGTTACAGTGTGCAATAGGGGTTAGTGGCTGCTTTCCAAGAAGTCTATCAAACTTCTCAAGCGAGAGATAGTCTGCTTAGAAGCAGGACACCCAATTTTCTTGGGATCATATAGGACAAACAGAGAGTCCGACTTTTTGTGACGAGTAGTCCTCATTACATATATCTTCAGAGCCCTTACGACATCCAAGGACTTTGATGTAATTGAGGAGTCAGTAGTCCCTGGCACCACAATAGGTTGGTTGATATGAAATGCCGACACAACCTTCGGAAGAAACTGCTGACGTGTCCTGAGCTCAGCTCTATCTTCGTGGAAGATCAAGTAAGGGCTTTTACAGGATAAAGGCCCAGCTCGGACACACGTCTAGCAGAAGCTAAGGCCAACAACGTGACCGCCTTCCATGTAAGAAACTTGACCTCTACCTCCTGCAGGGGTTCAAACCAATCCGACTGGAGGAACTGCAACACCACATTAAGGTCCCAGGGTGCCGTAGGCGGTACAAAGGGAGGTTGGATATGCAGAACTCCCTTCAAAAAGGTCTGAATGTCACAACTGAGGGCCTGAGCTGACGGGAGGCAGCCTCAGTTGTAGGGGCTGAGATGTACCGGAACCTGGGAGGTTGTATCAGACCCCTGGACATGTAAGTAACATGAATAATAACTGCCCGAAGGCGTGACCACGACAACTTGGATAAAAGTCAATGATGTTTATTATTACAACTCCGCAACACAGCAGCAGTAAAAGAAAACGTAAAAGTCAGCAAATAATAAATACAGTTCCTGGGTACTACAGGATGGCAGGAGCCACAGGGCACTGGTAGTGTGAGATAGTTCTTATGATCTTCTAGATGGAAAGTCCTTACCAGGCCCGACTGTAGCAATGGAGATAACCCAGGATTGTGCCAGCTGGTGTTCCAGGAAAAGCTGGGTTGCTGAAGGTAAAACAGCTGCTGTGGATACTGGCTGGAACCAGACTGTTGTTAGCACGGAGTGGATACTGGCTGGAACCAGTTAAATAATAGGTGAACTTGGGAGCGATGAAATATGAACTGAAATGTAGAACTTGAGAGCGGAGAAATAATAATACCGGTGGAGAGTGGTAAAGTGTAGAAAGGACACCGGCCCTTTAAGGGAAGCTGTACTCTGCTGGAAGCTGAGCTGGAAGCAGGTAATGTTGTAGCTGGAAACAGATGAATCCACAATGGATTGGAGAGTCAGGCTACACCGCAGGTGGAATGCTGGTGCGGGTCTCTATGGTGGAAGTCTTGAGACAGGAGCTGGAACCTGGAAGACAATCACAGGAGAGAGACAAACAGGAACTAGGTTTGACAACCAAAGCACTGACGCCTTCCTTGCTCAGGCACAGTGTATTTATACCTGCAGCAAGGAAGGGATTGGCTAGGCAATTATGCAGATTATCAATACTGAGAACAGATTGGTGGAAATGATCAGCTGACAGAATCCAAGATGGCTGCGCCCATGCAGACACTTGGAGGGAAGTTTGGTTTGTAATCCATGTGGTAATGAAAACAGTAATGGCGGCGCCGGCCACCGGAGACAGGAAGCGCCAGGCTGACAGATGCACATCCAACCACGCGGACACAGCGGAGGCCGCGGCTGACGTAATCGCCACTCAGACACTCTGCATGCAGAAGTTCAGGGACGGCGGCGGAGGCCGCGGGAGACGCCATGCCAGGTGTAACATGGCGTCCACTGCGACAGCGTCCCAGAGTGACAGGAGAGGACACAGGAACGTACACATCAGGATAACAGATGGGATCCGGTCCTGACGCGCTGAGCCAGCCTTAGGAGGCATCTGATGGGTAAGAAATGGCGTCCAGATACCCGGATCGTGACAGCACCCCCCCCTTTAGGAGTGGCCCCAGGACACTTCTTTGGCTTTTGAGGAAACTTGGAATGGAATCTCCGGACCAAGGCAGGAGCATGGACATCAGAAGCATTGGTCCATGAACGTTCCTCAGGACCATAACCCTTCCAGTCAATAAGATATTGTAGTTGACCGTAACGGTGACGTGAGTCCAGGATCTTGGCCACTTCATACTCAACGCCTCGTTGAGATTGGACTTTCGGAGTTGGAGGAAGTGAGGAATGAAACCGATTCAAGATCAGCGGTTTCAACAGGGAAACATGGAATGTCCTGGGTATTTTAAAGAAGGGAGGCAACTGGAGTCTGTAAGCAACAGGATTGATGACTTGTTCAATCTTGAAAGGACCGATATAGCGAGGTGCAAACTTCATACTGGGAACTCTTAACCTCAAATTCTTCGTGGATAACCATACCCGATCACCCACCTTGAGAGCAGGAACTGCTCGACGCTTCTTATCCGCAAACTTCTTGTACCTGAACGATGCCTTGAGCAGAGCTGATCGTACGCTCTTCCAGATATTGGCAAACTGATGCAAGGTGATATCCACTGCGGGAACAGAAGTTGCTGGAAGCGGTTGGAACTCAGGGACTTTAGGGTGGAATCCAAAGTTAGTGAAGAATGGTGTTGAAGCAGATGAAGAATGATACTGGTTGTTATGACAGAACTCGGCCCAGGGAAGTAATTGAACCCAGTCATCTTGAGAGGAGGACACATAGATGCGGAGGAAGGCCTCCAAGTCCTGATTCACCCTCTCGGTTTGACCATTGGTCTGAGGATGGTAAGCCGTGGAAAACTTTAGCTTGACTTGGAGGACTTGACATAAACTTCGCCAGAATTTGGCTGTGAATTGAACTCCTCGATCTGAGATAATTTCTTCAGGAAGACCGTGGAGTCGGAAGACCTCTTGTATGAATACTTGAGCCAACTTGGAAGCTGACGGAAGACCGGTGAGAGGAATGAAGTGTGCCATCTTGGTGAACCGGTCAACTACCACCCAGATGGTATTGAACTTGTTGCACATGGGTAAGTCTGTAATGAAATCCATCGACAAGTGGGTCCATGGTTGACGGGGAACGGATAGTGGAACCAGTTGCCCCGCAGGCGACTGGCGGGATACTTTATGTTGGGCACACTTTGGGCAAGATGCAATAAACTCCAAGACGTCTTTTTTCAGAGTTGGCCACCAATAGGACCTAGAGATAAACTCCAGGGTTTTTTGGATACCTGTATGTCCGGCAAAACGGGAAGCATGGGCCCAATGCATGAGCTTCTTCCTTAGCATCGGCTTCACAAAACTTTTCCCTGATGGGGGCGTAGAGTCCATCCCTACCGTGGAGAATGCCAACGGATTTATAATAGGATGCTTGTCTGAAGACTCTGACTCATTTTCTTGCTCCCATGAGCGGGAAAGGGCATCGGCCTTGCGATTCTGAGAGCCCGGACAGAACTGGAGTTTAAAGTCGAACCTGGAAAAGAAAAGTGCCCATCTGGCCTGACGAGGGTTGAGACATTGTGCGCCCTTCAGGTATAAAAGGTTCTTGTGGTCTGTAAGTATGGTGATTAAATGAGAAGCTCCCTCCAACAGATACCTCCACTCTTCTAGAGCGAGCTTGATGGCTAGCAACTCCTGGTCGCCAATGGCATAGTTGCGCTCAGCTGGGGAGAACTTCCGGGAGAAGAAACTGCAAGGATGTAAATGGCCATCTTTAGCCCTCTGAAATAACACCGCTCCTACTCCAACGGAGGAGGCATCCACCTCTAGGATGAAAGGAGAGTCGATGTCAGGCTGTTTCAGGACAGGCGCAGAGATGAACCTCTGTTTTAAAAGATGAAAAGCTTGCATGGCTTCTTCAGACCACTTGGACGGGTTAGCACCCTTCTTGGTGAAAGCAGTAATAGGCGCCACAATGGTGGAAAAGTCTCGTATAAACTTTCGGTAATAATTGGCGAACCCGAAGAACCTCTGGACCCCTTTGAGGGTTAAGGGTACCGGCCAATTCTGAATTGCTTGTAGTTTCTCAGGATCCATCTCTAGTCCGGAACCGGACACAATGTACCCTAGAAACGGAATGGACTTGACTTCAAAGACGCATTTTTCTAATTTGCAATAGAGATGATTGACACGGAGACGGGACAGAACCTCTTTAACCCAAAAACGATGTTCCTCTAAATCGTTGGCAAAAATGAGGATATCGTCTAGATAGACCACGACATGACGGTATAGAATGTCTCTGAAAATCTCATTGACAAAATGCTGGAAGACAGCTGGAGCATTGCTCAATCCGAAGGGCATGACGAGGTACTCATAATGTCCGTCACGGGTGTTAAAGGCGGTCTTCCACTCGTCACCCTCACGGATCCGGATGAGATTGTATGCACCTCGCAAGTCCAGCTTTGTAAAGATGGTAGCTCCGCTAACTCTGTCAAAGAGCTCAGTAATCAGGGGTAAAGGATAACGGTTCTTGATGGTAATGTCGTTCAAACCTCTGTAGTCGATGCACGGCCGCAGACCACCATCTTTCTTTTTTACAAAAAAGAAGCCTGCGCCGGCTGGGGAAGAAGAAGGTCGAATGAACCCCTTTGCTAGGTTCTCTTTAATGTATTCCTCCATAGAATGCGTCTCAGGCAGAGACAACGGATAAGTTCGGCCTCGAGGTGGAACCTTCCCTGGAACGAGATCAATCGGGCAGTCCCATTCTCTATGAGGAGGAAGGATATCAGCAGAAGCTTTACTGAACACATCCGTGAAATCTTGATATGGAGGAGGTGGAACATCAGACGACCTGGGGGAGGAAGAACAGACAGGCAATACTTTAAACAAACATGTCTCTGCACAGGAGGAACCCCATGCCAGGATTTGCGTAGTCGTCCAATCAATTGTAGGATTGTGAAGACGGAGCCATGGAAGGCCCAGGACCACAGGATGTGTGGCTCTTGGAATCACTAAAAGTGAAATAAGTTCGGAATGAAGAACTCCCACTCTCAGACGAACTGGTAGAGTCCTTAGAGCAATAACAGTATCAAAAATTTTACTGCCATCCACGGCAGTTAAGGAAAAGGAGGAAGGAAGTCTCTCGGTGGGTAGGGACCACCGTTTAACATAGGCTTCAGTAATAAAGTTCCCAGCTGCTCCGGAATCAAGGAGGGCAATGACGTTCCGATAACGTTGAGCAACTTGAAGCGAGACTGGGAGATTACAATCATGAGGAGATGGAGAGGAGATCATTACTCCTAGCCGGCCCTCTCCTGGGCGAGCTAGGGTTTGGAGTTTTCCCGGACGTTCGGGACAGGCATTGATGGTGTGAGACGGAGCTGCACAGTAAAGACAAAGAGACTCAGAGAGACGTCTTCGGCGCTCAGCAGGAGTTAAACGGGAACGGCCAATTTGCATGGGCTCATCTTTAGATGGTGACAGTTGACGAGGAGGAGGAGCAGAAGATTTTGGAGCAGATGATCTTCCACGCTCAGTTGCTCTCTCTCTGAAACGTAAATCAACTTTCGTGCAGAGTGAGATTAGCTCATCTAACTTAGAAGGTAAGTCTCTGGTAGCTAACTCATCTTTAATAAGCTCAGATAAGCCATGCCAGAATGCAGCATACAGGGCCTCGTCATTCCATGCCAGTTCGGATGCCAGGATCTGGAACTGTATCAGATATTGTCCTACAGTACGTGACCCCTGGCGTAAACGGAGAATCTCGGATGAAGCTGAGGTTACCCGGCCTGGCTCGTCGAAGATGCGCCTGAATGTTGACACGAATGCAGTGTAAGAAGATAGCAGGGTGTCGGACCTCTCCCATAACGGTGATGCCCAGTCAAGGGCGGAGCCACTGAGAAGAGAGATGATGTAGGCAATTTTTGTACGGTCACTGGGAAAATTGCCAGGTTGTAGCTCAAACTGAATCTCACACTGGTTGAGAAATCCCCTGCAGAATCTTGGAGATCCGTCAAATTTTGCTGGCGTTGGAAGATGAAGATGTGGAGCAGAAATGGGTAAGGTGGGTGGGGTTATAGCTGGAGTCACTGTGGTTGACGCACCAGATGCGCCTGATCCACGGAGAGTTGTCTGAATCCCATCCAGCCGAGTAGAGAGATCCTGGAGACAGCGGATGATGTGGCCCTGTGCAGCCTCCTGATGTTCTAGTCGGGCTGCCAGTTCTTGCATCGGCCTGGCCGCTTGATCCTGGTCTCCGGCTGGATTCATTAGGTCAGTGCTTACTGTCACAACTGAGGGCCTGAGCTGACGGGAGGCAGCCTCAGTTGTAGGGGCTGAGATGTACCGGAACCTGGGAGGTTGTATCAGACCCCTGGACATGTAAGTAACATGAATAATAACTGCCCGAAGGCGTGACCACGACAACTTGGATAAAAGTCAATGATGTTTATTATGACAACTCCGCAACACAGCAGCAGTAAAAGAAAACGTAAAAGTCAGCAAATAATAAATACAGTTCCTGGGTACTACAGGATGGCAGGAGCCACAGGGCACTGGTAGTGTGAGATAGTTCTTATGATCTTCTAGATGGAAAGTCCTTACCAGGCCCGACTGTAGCAATGGAGATAACCCAGGATTGTGCCAGCTGGTGTTCCAGGAAAAGCTGGGTTGCTGAAGGTAAAACAGCTGCTGTGGATACTGGCTGGAACCAGACTGTTGTTAGCACGGAGTGGATACTGGCTGGAACCAGTTAAATAATAGGTGAACTTGGGAGCGATGAAATATGAACTGAAATGTAGAACTTGAGAGCGGAGAAATAATAATACCGGTGGAGAGTGGTAAAGTGTAGAAAGGACACCGGCCCTTTAAGGGAAGCTGTACTCTGCTGGAAGCTGAGCTGGAAGCAGGTAATGTTGTAGCTGGAAACAGATGAATCCACAATGGATTGGAGAGTCAGGCTACACCGCAGGTGGAATGCTGGTGCGGGTCTCTATGGTGGAAGTCTTGAGACAGGAGCTGGAACCTGGAAGACAATCACAGGAGAGAGACAAACAGGAACTAGGTTTGACAACCAAAGCACTGACGCCTTCCTTGCTCAGGCACAGTGTATTTATACCTGCAGCAAGGAAGGGATTGGCTAGGCAATTATGCAGATTATCAATACTGAGAACAGATTGGTGGAAATGATCAGCTGACAGAATCCAAGATGGCTGCGCCCATGCAGACACTTGGAGGGAAGTTTGGTTTGTAATCCATGTGGTAATGAAAACAGTAATGGCGGCGCCGGCCACCGGAGACAGGAGGCGCCAGGCTGACAGATGCACATCCAACCACGCGGACACAGCGGAGGCCGCGGCTGACGTAATCGCCACTCAGACACTCTGCATGCAGAAGTTCAGGGACGGCGGCGGAGGCCGCGGGAGACGCCATGCCAGGTGTAACATGGAGTCCACTGCGACAGCGTCCCAGAGTGACAGGAGAGGACACAGGAACGTACACATCAGGATAACAGATGGGATCCGGTCCTGGAGCGCTGAGCCAGCCTTAGGAGGCATCTGATGGGTAAGAAATGGCGTCCAGATACCCGGATCGTGACACTGAACCTCAGAGAGGGAAGCCAATTGTTTCTGAAAGAAAATGGATAGGGCCGAAATCTGGACCTTTACCTAACCCAACCTCAGGCCCATATCCACTCCTGCTTGCAGGAATAGGAGGAAACATCCCAGTTTAAACTCCACAGTAGGAAACTTCTTGGATTCACACCAAGAGACATATTTCTTCCAAATACGATGGTAATGTTTAGACGTTACCTCTTTCCTAGCCTGTATAAGGGTAGGAATAACCTTCTTTGGAATACCCTTCCGAGCAAGTATCAGGCGTTCAACTTCCATGCCGTCAAACGTAGCCGCGGTAAGTCTTGATAGGCGAACGGCCCCTGCTGCAGCAGGTCCTCCCGAAGAGGAAGAGGCCTCGGCTCTTCTTGCAGTAGATTCAGAAGGTCCGCGTACCAAGCCCTTCTTGGCCAGTCTGGGGCAATGAGGATCGCTTGAACCCTTGTTCTCCTTATGAGCTTTAGGATTCTTGGGATGAGTGGGAGCGGTGGAAACACGTACACTGACCGGAACACCCACGAGACACCAGGGCGTCTACTGCCACTGCCTGTGGGTCCCTCGTCCTGGAACAATAACGCCAAAGCTTCTTGTTGAGATGAGAGGCCATCATGTCTATTTGGGGCAAACCCCAAAGGTCTGTTATTTCCATGAGCACCTTCGGATGGAGACCCCACTCCCCTGAATGGAGATCGTGTCTGCTGAGGAAGTCTGCTTCCCAGTTGTCTACTCTCGGAATGAAGATGGCTGACAGCGCCAACGCGTGCTTTTCTGTCCAGAGGAGTATTCTTGTCACCTCTGACATTGCCGCTTTGCTCTTCGTTCTGCCTTGTCGGTTTATGTAAGCCACTGTTGTTACATTGTCCGACTGCACTTGAATGGCCCGATTTCTTAGAAGAGGGGCCGCTTGAAGAAGTCCGTTGTAGACGGCTCTTAGTTCTAGGATGTTGATGGGCAGACCGGCTTCCAGGCTTGACCAACGTCCTTGGAAGGTTACTCCTTGAGTGACTTCCCCCCAGCCCCGAAGGCTCTCATCCGTGGTTAGAAAGACCCAGTCCTGAATCCCGAACCTGCGGCCCTCCAGAAAGTGAGGCAATTGGAGCAACCAGAGGAGTGAAATCCTTGCCTTTGGCGACAGACAAATTCTCTGGTGCATGTGGAGATGAGATCGCGACCACTTGTCCAGAAGGTCCAGTTGGAAGGTCAGAGCGTGGAACCTCCCGTACTGGAGAGCCTCGTAAGAGGCCACCATCTTTCCCAATAGGCGAATGCATTGATGAACCGACACCCGGGCTGGCTTCAGGACATCCCGGACCATAGTTTGTATCACCAACGCCTTTTCATGCGGAAGAAACACCCTTTGCACTTCTGTGTCCAGGATCATTCCCAGAAAGGACAACCTCTGGGTTGGTTCCAAATGTGACTTTGGATGGTTCAGAATCCAACCATGACTCCTGAGGAGGCGTGTTGTGAGAACAATGGATTGCAGCAGCTTCTCCTTGGACAATGCCTTTATCAGCAGATCGTTCAGATATGGAATGATGTTTACACCCTGTTTGCGGAGGAGAATCATCATTTCTGCCATCACCTTGGTAAACACCCTCGGTGCTGTGGAAAGGCCGAATGGCAGGGCCAGGAACTGGAAATTACAGTCCATCAATGCGAAACGTAGATAAGCCTGATGCGGCAGCCATATCGGAATGTGGAGGTACGCATCCTTGATATCCAGGGATACCAGGAATTCCCCCTCTTCCAGACCTGATATCACCGCCCTGAGAGACTCCATCTTGAACTTGAACTCCTTGAGAAAGGGGTTCAATGATTTTAGGTTCAGAATTGGCCTGACCGAACCTTCCGGTTTCGGTACCACGAAAAGGTTCGAATAATAACCTTTGTTCTGCATGTGAGGTGGTAGAGGTACAATGACCTGTGCCTCCAACACTTTTTGGACAGCGTCTTGTAGCACAGTGCTGTCTGCCAACAGAGTCAGCAAGCCTGATTTGAAAAAGCTATGAGGAGGGAGACTTTAAAACTCCAGCCTGTATCCCTGGGATACAATATCTATCACCCAAGGATCCAGGCTGGACGATACCCAGACGTGACTGAATTGTCTGAGTCTGGCTCCCACTGGCCCCATCTCCAGGCCGCGCGGTCCACCGTCATGCGGAGGACTTTGGCCTACCTGAAGCAGGCTTTTGTTCCTGGGAACCTGCAGCTGCAGGTTTCTTGGACTTAACTCGACCTCCCCTAAAGAAGGTATTGGACGCTCTGGCCTTTCTAGGCCTGTTAGGCCGAAAGGACTGTGTTGCAGGTGAAGAGAAGGACTTCTTCGGAGCAGGTGCTGCTGAGGGAAGAAACGGAGACTTACCCGCTTTAGCCGTGGATATCCACGCATCTAGAGCTTCCCCAAAGAGAGCCTGACCTGTATAGGGTAGGGCCTCCACACTTTTCCTGGATTCCGCGTCGGCCAACCACTGGCGCAGCCACAATCTCCGACGAGTTGAAACAGACATGGAAGATATTCCCGCAGCCATGGAACCCAGGTCTTTCATGGATTCTACCAATGTCATCCCTTTCCATAGTATCCAAATCCTCAAGTAAGTTAGCTGACCACTTTACTATAGCCTTTGCAATCCATGCAGTAGCAATAGTGGGAAGTAATATGGCCCCAGAAGCAGTGTACATTGATTTAAGTGTGTTATCAATTTTTCTATCAGCCGGCTCCTTTAAGGCCGTAGATCCCGGAACAGGCAAAACCACCTTCCTTGAGAGTCTGGACACAGATGCGTCAACAATCGGCGGGTTTTCCCATTTTTTCCTCTCCTCCTCAGGGAAAGTAAACGCCACCAGCACCCTTTTAGGGACCTGGAATTTTTTCTCAGGGTTTACCCATGCCTTTTCAAATAAAGCATTCAATTCCTTTGATGCAGGGAAGGTTAGCGAGGCTTTTTTATTTTCAGTGAAAAAAGCCTCCTCAACCTGCTCAGGTGTGGTATCATTAACATTCAACACATCCCTGATAGCCTCTATCAACAATTGCACCCCCTTTGCAAGAGATGCGGACTCCCGCAACACATCCCCATCACCGACTGTGGTGTCAGAATCGGTATCCGTGTCGTCTTGTGTGACATGCACAAGCGCACATTTGTGGGGGTATACAGCGGGGCGTCCTGAGGTACCAGAAACTGGCCATACTGCCATAGACCTCTGTAATACCTGGGTTGCAGATTCATTACTTGCAACCCTGTCAGAAATCTGAGAAATCCAAGATTTGATAGAGGAAAACCACTCTGGTTACTTTGCAGGTATCTGTGCTAAACCAGTGCTATCCTGATTACATGGAATGGGCTCATCCTGGGAGGATAAATCCTCTGCAGCATATGACACAGTGTCCCTGGACATAGCTAAAGGAGACCACCAAACACTCCACACACACACACAGGTGGGGGCAGACAGAGTCCCCCCCCCCCCCCAAGAATGGCAAGAGAGACACAGAGATTGGAGCCAACCCACACATAGCGCTTTTAGCAAAGGGAGACCCCTTGTCAGCGTTGACTGTGCACCTTAATAGGATACACAGTAATTTTACAGCCTCCCCTCCCTTCTACAGCCCCCTGGTACCGTGTACAGATAGCTGGAGTTGCTGTGGAGGGACCTGTTCTTCCTCTCAGCGCTGTGCAGGCAGGAAAATGGTGCTGGAACGCTGCTGGGTCCAATCTGAGTACAAGCTCCGCCCCCTCAATGTGCGTCTTCCCGCTCTTCAAGGATTATACTGGCCTGAGGTAAAATGTGCTGGCTGAGATCCGCGGACCCCAACAGACTTCTGGACCAGTGTGGGGGTAAGCACTGGCCCAGGGCGCCCCTCACATCGCTGCACCATGTGCCTCTGAGCATCCCAGGAGCACAGTAAATACTGCGCTCCCTCCCCGTTGCCGCCATCTTCACACCGGCCCCCCGCTTGCTAGGGGGGTCGGTGTCTCACTCACCACTCTTCAGCTCTGTAAGGGGTTGGCGGCATGCTGCTGGATAGTGACTCAGACCCCGCGGGGCGGACACTGCTCCCCCCCTTAGTCCCTCGTTGCAGGCAGGCTGTTGCCAACAGCCTCCTGTAAAAAAATAAACTCTAAAAATAAACTTTACTAGAAAAGCTCTGTAGAGCTCCCCTAGCTGTGACCGGCTCCTCCGGGCACATTTTCTAAACTGAGTCTGGTAGGAGGGGCATAGAGGGAGGAGCCAGCCCACACTCTCAAACTCTTAAAGTGCCAATGGCTCCTGCTGGACCAGTCTATACCCCATGGTACTAATATGGACCCCAGCATCCTCTAGGACGTAAGAGAAAATCACAATTGCATATTGCAAAAGACAGCAACGGCAGCAGCAAGAACAACCACATCTGAACGAGCCTCACGATTCTTAGTAAATTTGTTATTTTGATGATTTTTGGTTCGATGGTGAGATGCTGCGATTTGGTTTGTGAAGTCATGTTTGACATGCGATATCAATGCGAATTGACGAATAGTAAATTCGTAATTGCAAAATAACAAACTAACGCATTTAAAATGTTTATTTCATTGGTACATTGGAGTATGCTCAAACCGCTAATATACCTCATATTCATATTAAGGGCTACATTTATTAAAGTTAAATTTTATATTCGATTTTAAGAGATGTGCTGTTTGGATTTTAGAAAATCCGAACACGCCCAAAACTCCGCTACAGCCTATAGCAGAGATAATGTTCCCTCCTTCAACCCGATTTACCCAGAAGGATATATAGATATGATGCTCAGCTATGCTATTAGTATATGAGTATATTAGTGATTAGTACTCTGTGCATCTATGGAACACATCAATATTTATCAATGATGACATAAAGCAGAAGACTGGCACAAGCCACCATTGGCATGCCAGCTGGACTCATTAGCATGCTAGATGGGGCGATTAGCATAGTAACACACTTATTAGCATGCAGAGCATCCAAGCAATGGTGCTGATGGCAGTCAAAGGAAAAGAGTGGAGAAGGATAAATCAAAGTCTGTAGCTATTAACAGCAGACCTGTCCTGGACCTGTCAGATGGCAGCAAAGATGTTTTAATAGCTGAACAGAGTAAGGCAGAGCCGGCCCTAACCAATATGATGCCCTAGGCAAGATTTTGGCTGGTGCCCCCTAGCACCGCCACTAGTTCTGCAGGAGATGCCTGGCATGAGTCATCTGACAGCTCTGCTAACGTCTGGTGCCTTTTGTTTATGAAAATGCATCTTATTTGCATTACTATGTGGCTAGGATTCACAAGCAGCTTCTGCTGCTTAAAATAATATGCAGCATGCCTATATTCTGTGTGCAACTGCGGCTGTATCTGCATACGAAATGCTACATTACAGTGATTTCCAGGAATACACTGCAATGTAGTATTTCGTATGCAGATACAGCCGCAGTCACACACAGAATATAGGCATGCCACATATCATTTTAATCAGCAGAAGCTGCTGGTGCCCCTAAGCATAACAAATGCTATAGGCATTTGCCTAGTTTGCCTATGCCTAAGGCCGGCTCTGGAGTAAGGGCATCAGGTGAAACTGGGTTTGGTTTTATGGTTCTCCTTAGTTGAATCATTTTAAATGATACCCCAGATTATACATAGCATTTACATTTTAAACTTCAATTTTAGTGAAGTGACATTCAGTGTTTACCATCAGCATCTGTCATGTATAAGAGAGCCAATGAGAAAAGTGCAATGTCATTTGTTTATTTAGTGTATCTATATATATATAAATGCAAAAGCCCTCACTCACTGACTCACTCACTCACTCACTCACTCACTGACTCACTCACTGACTCATCATTAATTCTCTTATTTCCCGATATGTTAGGAAGATGAAATTGAACATAGGAATTCTTCAGGTGGGAAATAGGAAAACTAAGTAATCAGAATTTTAACTAAATTTTAATAAACCTCTCCTAAGGTGATGAACAGGGGCTTGACATAATGACGTCATTACCGATGCGTGGCTTGCGATGCATGAATGATAACGCCCAAATGGACAATCGGATCAAAATTTGGATTGTACCTTTAGCGTGTAAAATTTAATAAACTACAAAAATGGTTCTGTCACTTTTTACCGTATCTGACACGGGTGCTCCTTGGGTAACGCCAAGAACCATTTACTTACATTACGTCGTCTCAAATTTACATCTCTACAAATTTACCAGATTTTGAACACTCATTTATATTTACAACTGTGAAAATCAGAAACTCCCGTGCGAAGAACAGGTACAACGGGATGTAGTCAGGATCCTGGTGGTCGGGATCCCGGTGGTCAGAATACCGATGCCAGGATCCCGACCGCCAGAATGCCAGCAGCGCCGCCACAACTATTCCCACTCCTGGGTGTCCAACGCCGCACCATGGCGAGTGTTGCAAGCCCGCAAGGGGCTTCGTTGCGCTCTCCACCCTAGCCGGCATTCTGGCGGTCAGGATCCTGCCGTTGGTGTTCTGACCGCCGGGATCCGTACCCAACCCGGTAGAGCACCTAGTTAGATATAAATGGATTCTAAAAACCATGCATATATTACCATATTAACTATGGTTATCATATAAATTGTATTTACGATTATTCTATCAGTATACTAGAATATTTCTGCTTTCTGTACATATCTGCATTAATCCCAAGCATGCTCTTCATAGTCACCATAGTGTGAGCAATAACAAACAAAAGCAATACAATGTGTAGAATGTACTCTCTGTAATTCCGTGTTAGTTTGCACCTAGCTGCATTTCCTGGAATAACAATGGAAGATGATATATATAACAACAGGAAATGCTTTCAAAGTTTTCAAACAGCTACATATTTTCCTGGTGACGGCGTGATTAATATCCATTGATATAATGACCCCATTATTAGCAAACACAATGCCCCTACGGTGACAATATACAAAACGGAGGGTGTTACTAGGTGTTTAACCAATACAACACAAAAAGGACCTTTTAGAATGTGGTTTTGACATGGCTATATGTCATGGCTGGAAGGAACAATAGTACTGACAGCATAACAGTCATAGAACAGACAGACAAGACTGCCTGCAGCCAGCTCAGTATCCGTGTGACGTGGTGACTGTAATATTCCATGCATGGTGGATGGACCAGTGACGCTAGCAGCACACTTGATCTTTGGTACCTGCACAGTACCTGTGGCTGGTGGTGACTATAATATCTGATCTGATCTGAAAAGTGTAAACCGTGATTCATCACTCCATAACACTCGCCGCCATTGTTCCACTGTCCAGTTTTTTGCGCTCTTTACACCATCATAAGCGCTGGGCTGCATTCTTCTTTGTGATTAGAGGTTTATGAGCAGCTGCTCGCCCATAATATCCAAGTGCATGGGCCTCCCTACGAAGCGTTCTGGTCGAAACCAACACGTTAGTGGCCATTTGGAACATGTGTGCAGTGGTATGAATGGGACGACCCTATTCTTTCACAGTTCCCTGGTTAGCACTCCTCGGTCCCTGGGTTGCAGTTTTGGGGATTTTCCAGAGCAAGGTGCATTCCTGCAATGACCGGTCTTCTTCCACGCATTAATGACAAAAGACACAGTGAATTTAAGATTTAGGAACCTTCCTAACATCCTCAATGCTTCTCACATGCATACGTCCGATTGAGCAGCCTACGATGATCCCCTTTTCAAACTCAGTTAGCTCCTTCCGGCAAGCCATTTGGTTAGCAAATGATCTAATCAGTGCCTCTACCCATTTTATACCTTCAAGAACCCATGTCAGCTGCAGGAGCACACCATTTCGCTTGCATGCGGGGGGTGTCCAATCACTTGTGTCAACATAGTTTATAACTGTCCAATTCAGTTTTATTAATCAGGCTCCACCATAGGAACAGAAGTAATGAAAGTGTTTTGCTCATTATGCCATGTTCTGGTTCAGGATAATAAAATTATAATTAGACCAAGAGGCATATTCATCATGGGGAAGGGGCTGGATGATTAAGTATCTGACTCATGGTGAGCTAATTACTGGAGTAATTAAGTATTGCTCCCGAGTAGGGACAGCTGATCTGAAAAGCAGCTGTCCCCACGAACAGTAAAATGTTTGTACACAATGTGTGATTATCAAGCAACAGAGCGATTATTGGCAGACTGTGCATGTGCCGCCATCGCATTACGCATATGTAAAGGTGCTGCTGCGATCTCGCTCCCATTGAGGATCATATCTCAGAGTGATTGACAAGAAGTGGCCATTTGGAGGTGTCAACTGGAAGTTCACGTGGAGTAGTTGGCAAAACGTAGGTGTGCCATGGCTGTTTTCAGGGCTTGTATCTGCCGTCAGCTGCAAACCCGTGCTTACAAATTCATGGCTCCTGCATCGCTACTGCTGTGATCACTCTGCGTAGCTATCGGCTCACCGTTAATGTTCCTCATTCTTGCTTATAGGCTGCGAATGTGTAAGCAGTTGCGATAGAGTTTGCGATGACTTCAGTGGGTGTCTCTGCTCATTCCTAGGCGACAGGTTTATAGAAATAAAATAGGAGGCCTACCTTGAGAGGTTGCCAGGGACTTCCAATGCCCTTGTTATTATGCCACTGTCTGATAGTGGCATTGGGCAGAACCAGCCCTAGACAATTTGATGCCCTAGGCAAGATTTTGGCTAGTGCCCCCTAGCACCACCACTATTTTCGCATCTGACTCAGAAACACTCAAGTAGTGGGGCCCACCGGGGGGTTGCACCTGTGGGCCAGTCCAACTTGCTAACACTAGCAGTTCCGTAGCCTCGAAAATCGCAACTGCAATTTGCGTACAGGCATGAATTAGGCCCAGTGCTATTTACCACAGAGGTCGATTGTGCACGCTTGACCTGAAGTTACCATCTGGATCCCTCTCTTTGCAACCCCGGACCTCCTTCGCATAGGAAGGAGTGGGACTCAATAAATGGTTCCCAAGCAAACTCCGAAAAATTTCAGTTTTCAGAGTTTGATGAATATTAAGCCTTTGGAATTACTGGAACAAGTGGAAATTCATAGGAATGCATGACTGCTTGGGAAGGCGTCTATGTGCTTGACCCCAAGAAGTGGAAATTTCAAGAAAGCTTCAGGTTGAGTGAATCAGATCTATTTCTGGTACTATTTCTTTATGCTTTTTGTGGACTTGATAAAATAGTTTACATAGAATTGTAAATATACAGTGCTGGAGTTATATCCAAGAGGTTACACTACACCCTGAGCAGAATTCTCTCAGTTATATCCAAAGTTGTCTTCTGATGATTACTCCCTCCTACACCTTCATCAGACCAAGGGATAACACACTGTATTCCAGAAGACAGAGGGTCAATACAACACATTTCAGGAGGGGAAGGTATAACACACTATCCTCTCAAAGAAAAGAGTTTAAATGAGCGAGAACACCAATTGTGTACTTATTATTTCCAGGAACATCAAAGTAATTACTTTTTATAGATATTAGCTTTAAGTGAATGGTACTGTGCGTATATATGTAGGAAGGATATGAAAATGATATACAGGAAATATACAGACACGGAAGATAAAAACAGTACAAATATCTGCTATAATCCTGTATGGTCTTCTCCAGTTGCTGGATAGTACAGTAATGGTCATGACCAGTAGTTAATTTTACCAAGGGGGCAGTAGCCCAGTAAAATCCGCCACCTCTAGTGAAGTTAATCAGTGACTCTGTGCACTGGATGTGTTCCCTGGCAGCAGTGGTGTAACTACAGGGAGGCTAGACTGGCAAATGTCCAGGGGCCCACCGAGCTCTGGCATCCAAGCCATGGCTTCTGGATAGGCCTGAAGCCTAGGCCTGGATTTCCGGGCTCCAGGATAATTTCAGCGATCATGCTGATATTGCTGCCTGCTGGGCCTGCCTGACGCCCCCCCCCTTCCACACACACACGCTGTCTGTCACTTACCTGAGGAGGCTCTTCTGTCATTAGGGTCTGCCTGTGGAGGTTAGTGGCCCCGTGGGTACCCCTGTGGCTACCCATTGGTGTGTATGTCCCCTGGGAGTGCCTTTCACCACCATTCTGTACAGCTCCCTCTTCGTCTTCCGGTTCCCTGTTGCAGCTGCACATGTAGACCTAAGGGTTTATAGAAATCAAATAGGAGGCCTACCTTGAGAGGTTGCCAGGGACTTCCAAGGCCCTTGTTATTATGCCACTGTCTGATAGTGGCATTGGGCAGAGCCAGCCCTAGACAATTTGATGCCCTAGGCAAGATTTTGGCTAGTGCCCCCTAGCACCACCACTATTTTCGCATCTGACTCAGAAACACTCAAGTAGTGGGGTCCACCGGGAGGTTGCCCCTGTGGGCCAGTCCAACCCTGCATAATGCAACACAGTAATGCTCCTTACACATATGCCCCACATTAGTAATATCCATAATACACATAATTCCATACAGTACTGCACCTTACACATATGGGCAGTACGGATGGTGTAACAGGTAGCATTACTGCCTCACAGCACTGAGGTCATGGGTTCGATTCCCTCCATGGCCCTAACTGTGTGGAGTTTGTATATTCTCCCCATACTTGCGTGGGTTTCCTCCGGGTACTCCGGTTTCCTCCCACAATCCAAAAATATACTGGTAGGTTCATTGGCTTCCAAAAAAATGAACCCTAGCATGAATGCGTGTGTACATGTGGTAGGGAATATAGATTGTAAGCTCCACTGGTGCAGGGACTGATGTGAATGGTCAAATATTCTCTGTAAAGCGCTGCAGAATATGTGTGCGCTATATAAATAGCTGGTAATAAAGAAATAATATGCCCCACATTAGTAATGCCCATAATACACATACAGTAATTACACACAATAATACACCTTACACATTAGTAATGCCCATAATACACATACAGTAATTACACACAATAATACACCTTACACATAAGTAATGCCCATAATACACATACAGTAATTACACACAATAATACACCTTACACATTAGTAATGCCCATAATACACATCCAGTAATTACACACAATAATACACCTTACACATTAGTAATGCCCATAATACACATACAGTAATTACACACAATAATACACCTTACACATAAGTAATGCCCATAATACACATCCAGTAATTACACACAATAATACACCTTACACATTAGTAATGCCCATAATACACATACAGTAATTACACACAATAATACACCTTACACATAAGTAATGCCCATAATACACATACAGTAATTACACACAATAATACACCTTACACATTAGTAATGCCCATAATACACATACAGTAATTACACACAATAATACACCTTACACATTAGTAATGCCCATAATACACATACAGTAATTACACACAATAATACACCTTACACATAAGTAATGCCCATAATACACATCCAGTAATTACACACAATAATACACCTTACACATTAGTAATGCCCATAATACACATACAGTAATTACACACAATAATACACCTTACACATAAGTAATGCCCATAATACACATACAGTAATTACACACAATAATACACCTTACACATAAGTAATGCCCATAATACACATACAGTAATTACACACAATAATACACCTTACACATAAGTAATGCTAGTAGTTTTTATTTTATTTTATATAACTAACTTTCACTTGCTGGCAGATTGTGTGTGCGCCCATGCAGCTCCCTGAATCTGTGACTGCGCTTTGTGAGGTGGGGGTGGCAGGATGGGTGGTGAGTGCTTGCTTGCGCTCGCACACATGAAAGGGGCATGTCCTCGCTACAAGGGATGTGACCTCACAGTGTATGCTGTCCTTTCTAAGCCTCACCCTTTATTTTCACTTGGACTCAGATAGCCAGCCCAACTTGCTGGATGGACACAGATGGCAGCAATGTCCAGATACTGCCATACTTGCTGGTTATACAAAAAGACCAATAACAAACATGTAGCAACTGTCCATTCTCTTCACTGTTCAGTGTGTTTGCTGGTGTCTGTTACTCCCGGCAACTGACGCATCCAAAAGTCATGCAGCACTGACGTTTCATATAGAAATAGCACAATGCAACTTACTGACCAATGTTACAGTGCTGGGTGGCAGGGGAATTCTACGGTGTGGACTGACTGAGAAATAAAGTGTGGGGAGAACATTGCCTATGTTACATCCCTGCAGACACCAGGGGTTTGCACAGGGATAAGGGACACACACTGGATGGCAGGGTCCCACTCCCTCATGTGCACACTTTAAGCACAAGCAATATAGGTGATTTCTCCACTAGGAGATAAAGCATATACAATATATCAAAACTAAGATGATGGGTTACCGCTAAAGCAAACATTCTTCTATGGCTACATGGCATACTTACCGACATTCTGGCTGCTCTCTGCGGGAGAGAGCAGCCAGGTCGGCTCAACAGGCGGGCCGGGAGCACTCTGACGAATGGAGGGGGTGGGCCGGAGGCGGTACGGGGGTGGAGCAAGGGCGGGACGGGGGTGTGATTACGGCGATGTCGCCTTTAAGCCACGCCCCTGCTCTGTAATGCCGCGATCACCGGCATTACAATGCAGGGGGCGTGGCTATGATGACGCGATTCAGCAAGAATCGCGTCATCGTCTGCCCGGACCGCCCACTTTACACACAAAGTGGGCGGACGGGCAGGGGGGACCCCGTCAAATCGGGAGACTTGCCTGCTCTTCCGGGGGGCCGGGAGGGTCACCCGATTTTCGGGTGCCTCCCGGCCATTCCGGGAGAGTAGGCAAGTATGCTACATGGTAACATGTATTATTGTCCACATTGGAGCAGCATGCCTCCATATTGGCAGTAACCACAGCTGATATACTACCATGGGCTTTTTTATTCCATGTATTCCAGAACAGATGATTTTTCTGTGTTCTCTTGTTCACTACTTATCCTAATCCAATGTACAATTTACTCGGCGGCAAACTGTTATTATACATTATTAAAGCTAAAGGTCAATGTGAGATATCAATATACAATCAGTTTTGAGCCTAATTAAACACAAAGACGCCCTAGTAAGTTATAACTTCCGCATATCTATAGTGGTGCATCCCTGGGATAACATATTTGTGGCGCTACAGCTGTACTGCCGCATACACTGAGTGACCCCCTCCCCTATAAAACCCCATACACCCGAAAACACCAAAAATAGTTTTTTATAATTGTTCTAACCATGGGCCTAATTCAGACCTGGTCGCTGCAGCAGAGGTGATCGCAGACTTAAGCCCAGTGAGATGCAAAGGCATCTCACTGGTGCGATCGCCTCTGCCCGATTGACTGGCAGAGGTGCTTGCGGGGCAGGTGGGGGCATTTTAGTGGCGTTCGGACGGCGTTGCAGTGGCGTTGGCGGGGGCACACCCTGAATAACGCATGTGTTTCCGGACTGTTTGCGGGGCAAGCCGTGACAGCTGCGTGACATCACGTGCAGCCGCTGCGGTCAAAAACATGGTGGGAAGGCAGGTAGGTTGCATAGGCAGGTAGCTACTCTTCAGGTGCAAAAGCATCGCTGCTGCAGGGAGGAGGGGGGAGGGCCTGGCATGCAAGGCGGACTAGGCCTATGTTGGGCGCCCCCCCATATGTCATGGATTGCGTTTTTTCGCACATCTACGATCAGCTCTAAATATCACAACCTACTCCTTTACAGTAACTATTTACATTCAGTTAGTTTGCCCCCCGCAGATGTATTAAGCCTGGAGAAGTGATAAAGCAGTGATAAGTGCAAGGTGATAACGCACCGGCCAATCAGCTCCTAACTGTCAATTTACATATTGGAGCTGATTGGCTGGTGCGTTATCACCTTGCACTTATAACTGCTTTATCACTTCTCCAGGCTTAATACATCTGCCCCTTTGCGTCCATGAGTCTAGTTGAGCGGAAAGGACCGAATGAGAATCGCACAGCAAGAGCCGCCCAGCATGTTGAAAAGGCCGCCCAGCACAGAGCAATTTGCCCACAAATAGATTCGCAATTCTGTGAATGCAGCTGCAGAGCTACAAATGAATGCATTGCAAAAATCGAGCACCATCGACAGTTGCGATCGACCCAGGGCTGCTCAGGATAATGAGAATGCAAGCGCCATGTCGCAGCAATAGCAGCTGACGTCAGACCCACACCCCAAAAATGTCCATGACAAGTCTGTGTTTTCACAACCACTCCCCCGCAAATGCCATGTGTATTCCCACAAACGCCCGCCAACTGTCAATCCACCTGCGATCGCATCCTGGCAAGATGCAATCGCAGAAGAATCGCAGAATGCAGGTACGCATGCACAATGTGCAGACGGATGATAATTGGCCAATCTATCATTTTGCCAATTCACAACTGAACCTGAATAAGGCCCTCCATCCATCAGTAACTGGAAAGGGTGACAAAGCAACAAACATCTAGGGGCCGACTTATCACCATCCGCATCTGATGATACGGATGTGGTGTGATAATATCGGCCAAACTCGCAATACGATAATTGAGTACATCGCATGGATCAATTATCACATGCAGGGACAGAGCTTGCGAGAAAGCTCTGTCCCTGCGATGCCTCTTCGCAGCATACCCCGATGACCTGCTGCGCATGCACCAACGTCCGTCGCTACAGCCACCTCTGCCCCCTCCCTCCCGTCGCAACTACCCCTGCGCCGCAAAAAGCCCACCCCCGAGATTTTTATTTACCAGTCCCAGGATCCGGTGTCTTTACTGCACGGGGGTCACATTGCAGCACATAGAGGGGCGGTGCCCGGCAGTGCTCACTGGAGCACCGATCACCAGCTACTAGGACTGGTAAGTATGATTTTTTTGGGATTGTTTTTTTAAAGGTGATCAGCTTATCGCAGTGCTGCCCTGTGATTATTATTACAGAGCGCACTGCAGTGTTTTTTTTACATGTTTTTTAGTAAATTCAGCATTATCACATTTCCCATTATAAGTATGGGGAATGCAATGTGTGTTACTAAAAAAATTACAATTAAAGGTTTTGGAGCAGTTTTTCACTGTTTCAAAAGCCCTTTAATACATTTGAGTGATACTAAAATAATGTGAAGTGTGTGAAAACATCCTTTTTCACATTATATTAGTAAAAATAATGTTAATAAAGAGGCCTCTTAAGCCTTAGGGGCCTATTTATCACCATCCGCATCCAGGATGCGGATGACAGGTGATAAAATCGCCCAAACTCGCACTGCAATAATTGATTAGATCGCAGGGATGTATCAATTATCGCATGCAGGAACAGAGCTTGTGGTCAGGCTCTGTCCCTGCGATGCCTCTTCACAGCATCATCGTGGTATTTTTCATAAAAAATACCCTGATGTCCTGCTGCGCATGCTCCGCCCCTGCCGACATCGCCGCTACCGCCGCTGCCCGGTCGACCTCCCCCGTCGCGACTTCCCCTGTGCGCCGTAACACCCCTCTCCCCAGCAGGATAATATACTCACCTGTCCAGGGAGCCGGTCCGCGCTGCTTCAGGAGGCAGCCGGGCGCCGGGACCTTCTCCTGCACTGTGACCTCCGGTGCTGTAAAGTACGCTGCCGTTTTGCAGCATCACTTTACTGCACCGGGGTCACATTGCAGCATATGGGGGACCCGGCGCCCGGCAGCGCTCACCGGACCAGCGGACACCGGCTTCCTGGACAGGTGTCCATCGGACGCACATAGCTGATCACTGGAGCCCGGTCCCCGCTCAGCTTTCTCAGGTGCAGAGAAAGCTAGGCAAAAGGGTGCACATCGCAGTGCTGCCCTGTAAACTCGCCAGCCTGAGCTGGCGAGATTATCACAGGGCACACTGCGGTATTTTTTCACTTTTTTTTTTTTTTTTTGTAAATTTGGTCAGATCGCATTTCCCATTATAAGTATGGGGAATGCGATGTGGGTTACTAAAAAAAAGTGAATTAAAGGGTTTGGAGCAGTTTTTCATGAAAATACATTCAGGTGATATTAAAATAATGTAAAAAGGATGTGAAAACATCCTTTTTCACAATATGTTAGTAAAAATAATGTTAATAAATAGGCCCCTTAAGCTCTTAGGTTTGTGGACCTGTGACCTTCAATCTTATTTCCAAGGTCACTGTAACCTGTACTGTTATCTGAAGAGCAGCCGGGACATCACAATAGTTTTCATAACAGGACTGCTTCAAAAATATTAAAACACCAAATACATAGCTGAAAGGATGACAAATCTAGATTTATTTATTTATATGCTTATATACATAACTTTGTCTTTATTTTACCGCCAGTGTTTTTGCCCAAGTTATTGTAGCCCATTATCCAGAGCGGATTACCCCATCTAAACATGTGAACGCTGTCTCAGCAAATCTCAATTTTATCAAGGTTCCAGATTTGCAATATGCAGCGATGAACAATTAGATATATTTGTGTCCCTGACAAAACGGGGATAAGGTTGGTGTATGCCCTGCAAAAAAAGAGATGTACTTGTTGGTTATTGCATTCATTATCACACAACAGGGCCTGTCAGATTTAATATGAAGTGCAGATGTAAAACGTGAAAGTGATTTAGTGAGGAGGACACTCCGTGACATTCCTGTGTATCTATCACAATTGTTCGGTCACAGGAAACAAATTCTGAGAGACAGGCGCACACCACACCTTACATTCGCGAGAGCCACTTTAATAGGATGGGTAGATTCTTGTTCAACAGGTGAAACTCTGGTACCCCCCAAGTAGAACAGAAAAATAATAAGCATAGATTAAAAATATATACAGAACTAGCTACATACAGTATGTGCCCATCCTTCTTCCCAGCCATCGGCACCAAGTGATAGGGTCAGCGTTATACTGGCCACAGTAGCGGATCTTGCTACGGGTACACCATGGATTTTTTGCCCGGGGCGCCATGGCAAGATCCGCTACTGGGGGTGGTCCCCCCCGGTGCCGGTACTGCTGTGCGGTGCGCGATGAAGTCATCGTGCACCGCACCGCACTGTGGGAGCGGCACTTAGACACTAGGGGTCATGACTGACCCCCAGTGTCTATGCGTTTCTATGGGAGAGACGTCATCAAAGGAGCGGCGCCAGCAGCCAGAGACAGAGCGCAGCAGCGGTCGGGCATCAGGCGCGAGGATGGATTTTTTTTTTTTTTTCTAAAGCGGCACAAGCGGGGGCAATACTACTGGGGTCACAAACGGAGGCAATACTACTGGGGGCACAAACGAGGGCAATACTACTGGGGGCACAAACGAGGGCAATACTACTGGGGGCACAAACGGGGGGCAATACTACTGGGGTCACATTGACCACACCACTTTATGAAGCCACGCCCCTATTTTCGCACGCTTTACAAATCCTTTTTACCAAGTTTCTGATCACGGTAAGCAATCAGATTCTAGAGGGTGAATTCACTAACTGTCGGATTAAAACCGCTGGGTATAAATGTCGGATTGTCGTCTGATAAACAGCATTTACTGTGCATCAGTTTTGACTGTCATTTGAAATATGACGTTGATACCTGTTGGCAGGGACGTTTTAAGAGAGATGGGGACCCCGTGCCGCCCCCTCTTCTCCGGTAGCTAGTAGACTCTGGCATAATGCGCAGGTCTCCGGGAACTTGGTGCCCGCGTCTTGTTCCTGGGACATCTCCAGTGTACATGCGCAAATAATCAGAAATTACTTATGGGTATCCGGAGGGGTAAGTATACTATATGGGTGCAGTGTGCCCCCCCCCCCCCGGACTTAGGGGCCCGTGTGCACTGCACACACTGCACCCATTATAGAAACGCCTCCCTACACCGCAGCAGATCAGACGGCATGGGGGATAGGCTATGAATATATTACTGCTTATTTGAAACGTTCTCTACAAGAAGCAAGGAGAGCATTATTTAACCAGCAAAAATACTGAGAACAATAGACCCCAGCTATGTAATATTAATTACTGTTTCATTTAATTAACTCAACATAAAACTCATTATATTACAGTAGTAATCTATGAAGCAGATAATTAAAAGTAGATCTAGTATGATGCTAGTTAGTCTTCTCTTCTCTCACAGTACTGGCGAGAACTCCTCTTTCTGACTTTCAGCTTGCTATATTACACCTCAGCAGCATACTGTATAACGTGCTTAAATTCAGACCTGATCGCTCGCTAGCAGGTTTTTGCAGTCCTGTGATCAGATAGTCGCCGCCTACAGGGGAGCGTATTTTAGCTGTGCAAGTGTGCGATCGCATGTGCAGCCGAGCGGTACAACTAAACTTTGTGTACTTTCTGAGTTGCCCAGAACTTACTCAGCCGCTGCGATCACTTCAGCCTGTCCGTGGCCGGAACTTACGTCAGACACCCGCCCTGCAAACGCTTGGACACGCCTGCGTTTTTCAAAACACTCCCAGAAAACGGTCAGTTGCCACCCACAAACCTTGGATCAGCAGTGATAGCGCTGCATGTAAATGCAGCAAGGGGTGTCTATTAGAAGCAGACGCTTATACTACCTACATCCTAGGACGCAGCATCAGATCAAAGCACCCACCGTCAGGCCGCCCGTCGCAGAGGCCAGGAACTCTCCATCGTACAACAGAGATCTCTGGCCTCTTCCCACCCCCTAAGCGGCGGCAACATGACTCCATTTATCCAAATGGAGCCCGTCACCGCCACTCCCCGCCCCCAAAACAGCATCAGACTGTCAATCAGTGACAGCCTGATGCCAGCCTGTGTCCTATTCCACAGGACCCGCTTGCGCACGTGCAGCATGGGTACTGTGCATGGGCAAAGTACCGAAAATCTGTACTTTGCGCTGATGGTCTCAGGTGCAACCCCACCTGAATGACCCCCACTATGTGAAGTTGGACATTGCTAAAAATGTGCTGCCAGGCTGACATTTGTGATAGACTATATTGCATATATTACCCTCCTGGAACGGCAGGGGGCTATCGAAAATCATGTGGTGCTTCTGGCCTCCTGGAAAGGTGGGCAATTCTCCTGTATACCCCTACAGCTGCTCGCAGTCCCCTCGGCCAACCACAACAGAGCACAAGTGGGCAGTTCGAGGTGACCCGATGATGCGATTTGTGCAGAATTGCGTCATTGTAGCTCCGCCCATGCTATACAATGCCTGTTTTCTCTGCGGAGAAATTATGACGCGATTGTGCCACCACGCCCCCCCAAACAGCCCACCTTTGTTCCAGGCACGCCCCATATCTGCCGTGAGACAAAAAAGGCAGAGAATCCCTGCTATGTGGCGCTAAACAAGTCAGAGCTGCCCTAGATGGTTTACCACCCTAGATATCACCAAACATCTTAAATACATAAACAAATACAACAAATTTTTGGAGGGTATACCACCCAGGGCGCTTGTATTAAATAGTAAAAAAAACAATATTGGCCCTTATTCCGAGTTGTTCGCTCGCTAGCTGCTTTTAGCAGCATTGCACACTCTAAGCCGCCGCCCTCTAGGAGTGTATCTTAGCTTAGCAGAATTGCGAACGAAAGATTAGCAGAAATGCGAATAGAAATTTCTTAGCAGTTTCTGAGTAGCTCCAGACTTACTCTGCCATTGCGATCAGTTCAGTCAGTTTCGTTCCTGGTTTGACGTCACAAACACACCCAGCGTTCGCCCAGACACTCCCCCGCTTCTCCAGCCACTCCCGCGTTTCTCCCAGAAACGCCAGCGTTTTTTCGCACACGCCCAGAAAACGGCAAGTTTCCGCCCAGAAACACCCACTTCCTGTCAATCACAGTACGATCACCAGAACGATGAAAAATCCTCGTTATGCCGTGAGTAAAATACCAACTTTTGTGTAAAATAACTAAGCGCATGCGCTCTGCGTACCTTGCGCATGCGCAGTAAGCGACTAATCGCAATATAGCGAAAATCGGCAACGAGCGAACAACTCGGAATGACCCCCACAGTGCAGTCACTTATTCAAAAGACTTCAGTGTCGTTTCATCTGTTGACACTGTAGTGATGTGCACCGGAAATTTTTCGGGTTTTGTGTTTTGGTTTTGGGTTCGGTTCCGCGGCCGTGTTTTGGATTCGGACGCGTTTTGGCAAAACCTTACCGAAAATTTTTTGTCGGATTCGGGTGTGTTTTGGATTCGGGTGTTTTTTTTTTAAAACCCTCAAAAACAGCTTAAATCATAGAATTTGGGGGTCATTTTGATCCCATAGTATTATTAACCTCAATAACCATAATTTCCACTCATTTTCAGTCTATTCTGAACACCTCACACCTCACAATATTATTTTTAGTCCTAAAATTTGCACCGAGGTCGCTGGATGGCTAAGCTAAGCGACCCAAGTGGCCGACACAAACACCTGGCCCATCTAGGAGTGGCACTGCAGTGTCAGACAGGATGGCACTTCAAAAAAATAGTCCCCAAACAGCACATGATGCAAAGAAAAAAAGAGGCGCAATGAGGTAGCTGTGTGACTAAGCTAAGCGACCCAAGTGGCCGACACAAACCCCTGGCCCATCTAGGAGTGGCACTGCAGTGTCAGGCAGGATGGCACTTCCAAAAAATTGTCCCCAAACAGCACATGATGCAAAGAAAAAAAGAGGCGCAATGAGGTAGCTGTGTGACTAAGCTAAGCGACACAAGTGGCCAACACAAACACCTGGCCAATCTAGGAGTGGCACTGCAGTGTCAATCAAGACAGGATGGCCCTTCCAAAAAATACTCCCTAAACAGCACATGATGCAAAGAAAAAAAGAGGCGCACCAAGGTCGCTGTGTGACTAAGCTAAGCGACACAAGTGGCCGACACAAACACCTGGCCCATCTAGGAGTGGCACTGCAGTGTCAATCAAGACAGGATGGCCCTTCCAAAAAATACTCCCCAAACAGCACATGATGCAAAGAAAAAAAGAGGCGCACCAAGGTGGCTGTGTGACTAAGCTAAGCGACACAAGTGGCCGACACAAACACCTGGCCCATCTAGGAGTGGCACTGCAGTGTCAATCAAGACAGGATGGCCCTTCCAAAAAATACTCCCCAAACAGCACATGATGCAAAGAAAAAAAGAGGCGCACCAAGGTGGCTGTGTGACTAAGCTAAGCGACACAAGTGGCCGACACAAACACCTGGCCCATCTAGGAGTGGCACTGCAGTGTCAGACAGGATGGCACTTCAAAAAAATAGTCCCCAAACAGCACATGATGCAAAGAAAAAAAGAGGCGCACCAAGGTGGCTGTGTGACTAAGCTAAGCGACACAAGTGGCCGACACAAACACCTGGCCCATCTAGAAGTGGCACTGCAGTGTCAATCAAGACAGGATGGCCCTTCCAAAAAATACTCCCCAAACAGCACATGATGCAAAGAAAAAAAGAGGCGCACCAAGGTGGCTGTGTGACTAAGCTAAGCGACACAAGTGGCCAACACAAACACCTGGCCCATCTAGGAGTGGCACTGCAGTGTCAGGCAGGATGGCCCTTCAAAAAAATTGTCCCCAAACAGCACATGATGCAAAGAAAAATGAAAGAAAAAAGAGGTGCAAGATGGAATTGTCCTTGGGCCCTCCCACCCACCCTTATGTTGTATAAACAGGACATGCACACTTTAACAAACCCATCATTTCAGCGACAGGGTCTGCCACACGACTGTGACTGAAATGACTGGTTGGTTTGGGCCCCCACCAAAAAAGAAGCAATCAAACTCTCCTTGCACAAACTGGCTCTACAGAGGCAAGATGTCCACCTCATCATCATCCTCCGATTCCTCACCCCTTTCACTGTGTACATCCCCCTCCTCACAGATTATTAATTCGTCCCCACTGGAATTCACCATCTCAGGTCCCCGTGTACTTTCTGGAGGCAATTGCTGCTGGTGAATGTCTCCACGGAGGAATTGATTATAATTCATTTTAATGAACATCATCTTCTCCACATTTTCTGGAAGTAACCTCGTACGCCGATTGCTGACAAGGTGAGCGGCTGCACTAAACACTCTTTCGGAGTACACACTGGAGGGAGGGCAACTTAGGTAGAATAAAGCCAGTTTCTGCAAGGGCCTCCAAATTGCCTCTTTTTCCTGCCAGTATACGTACGGACTGTCTGACGTGCCTACTTGGATGCGGTCACTCATATAATCCTCCACCATTCTTTCAATGGTGAGAGAATCATATGCAGTGACAGTAGACGACATGTCAGTAATCGTTGGCAGGTCCTTCAGTCCGGACCAGATGTCAGCACTCGCTCCAGACTGCCCTGCATCACCGCCAGCGGGTGGGCTCGGAATTCTTAGCCTTTTCCTCGCACCCCCAGTTGCGGGAGAATGTGAAGGAGGAGATGGTGACGGGTCACGTTCCGCTTGACTTGACAATTTTCTCACCAGCAGGTCTTTGAACCTCTGCAGACTTGTGTCTGCCGGAAAGAGAGATACAACGTAGGTTTTAAATCTAGGATCGAGCACGGTGGCCAAAATGTAGTGCTCTGATTTCAACAGATTGACCACCTGTGAATCCTGGTTAAGCGAATTAAGTGCTCCATCCACAAGTCCCACATGCCTAACGGAATCGCTCTGTTTTAGCTCCTCCTTCAATGTCTCCAGCTTCTTCTGCAAAAGCCTGATGAGGGGAATGATCTGACTCAGGCTGGCAGTGTCTGAACTGACTTCAGGTGTGGCAAGTTCAAAGGGTTGCAGAACCTTGCACAACGTTGAAATCATTCTCCACTGCGCTTGAGTCAGGTGCATTCCACCTCCTTTGCCTATATCGTGGCCAGATGTATAGGCTTGACTGGCCTTTTGCTGCTCCTCCATCCTCTGAAGCATATAGAGGGTTGAATTCCACCTCGTTACCACCTCTTGCTTCAGATGATGGCAGGGCAGGTTCAGGAATGTTTGGTGGTGCTCCAGTCTTCGGTACACGGTGCCTGAACGCCGAAAGTGGCCCGCAATTCTTCGGGCCACCGACAGCATCTCTTGCACGCCCCTGTCGTTTTTTAAATAATTCTGCACCACCAAATTCAAGGTATGTGCAAAACATGGGACGTGATGGAATTTGCCCAGATGTAATGCACGCACAATATTGCTGGCGTTGTCCGATGTCACAAATCCCCAGGAGAGTCCAATTGGGGTAAGCCATTCTGCGATGATCTTCCTCAGTTGCCGTAAGAGGTTTTCAGCTGTGTGGCTATTCTGGAAAGCGGTGATACAAAGCGTAGCCTGCCTAGGAACGAGTTGGCGTTTGCGAGATGCTGCTACTGGTGCCGCCGCTGCTGTTCTTGCTGCGGGAGGCAATACATCTACCCAGTGGGCTGTCACAGTCATATAGTCCTGAGTCTGCCCTGCTCCACTTGTCCACATGTCCGTGGTTAAGTGGACATTGGGTACAACTGCATTTTTTAGGACACTGGTGAGTCTTTTTCTGAGGTCTGTGTACATTTTCGGTATCGCCTGCCTAGAGAAATGGAACCTAGATGGTATTTGGTACCGGGGACACAGTACCTCAATCAAGTCTCTAGTTGGCTCTGAATTAACGATGGATACCAGAACCACGTTTCTCACCGCCCAGGCTGCCAAGGCCTCAGTTATCCGCTTTGCAGCAGGATGACTGCTGTGATATTTCATCTTCCTCGCAAAGGACTGTTGGACAGTCAATTGCTTACCGGAAGTAGTACAAGTGGTCTTCCGACTTCCCCTCTGGGATGACGATCGACTCCCAGCAGCAACAACAGCAGCGCCAGCAGCAGTAGGCGTTACACTCAAGGATGCATCGGAGGAATCCCAGGCAGGAGAGGACTCGTCAGACTTGCCAGTGACATGGCCTGCAGGACTATTGGCTTTCCTGGGTAAGGAGGAAATTGACACTGAGGGAGTTGGTGGTGTGGTTTGCAGGAGCTTGGTTACAAGAGGAAGGGATTTAGTGGTCAGTGGACTGCTTCCGCTGTCACCCAAAGTTTTTGAACTTGTCACTGACTTATGATGAATGCGCTGCAGGTGACGTATAAGGGAGGATGTTCCGAGGTGGTTAACGTCCTTACCCCTACTTATTACAGCTTGACAAAGGCAACACACGGCTTGACACCTGTTGTCCGCATTTGTGTTGAAATAATTCCACACCGAAGAGCTGATTTTTTTAGTATTTTGACCAGGCATGTCAATGGCCATATTCTTCCCACGGACAACAGGTGTCTCCCCGGGTGCCTGACTTAAACAAACCACCTCACCATCAGAATCCTCCTTGTCAATTTCCTCCCCAGCGCCAGCAACACCCATATCCTCATCCTGGTGTACTTCAACAGTGACATCTTCAATTTGACTATCAGGAACTGGACTGCGGGTGCTCCTTCCAGCACTTGCAGGGGGCGTGCAAATGGTGGAAGGCGCAAGCTCTTCCCGTCCAGTGTTGGGAAGGTCAGGCATCGCAACCGACACAATTGGACTCTCCTTGGGGATTTGTGATTTTGAAGAACGCACAGTTCTTTGCTGTGCTTTTGCCAGCTTAAGTCTTTTCTTTTTTCTAGCGAGAGGATGAGTGCTTCCATCCTCATTTGAAGCTGACCCACTAGCCATGAACATAGGCCAGGGCCTCAGCCGTTCCTTGCCACTCCGTGTCGTAAATGGCATATTGGCAAGTTTACGCTTCTCCTCAGACGCTTTTAATTTTGATTTTTGGGTCATTTTACTGAACTTTTGTGTTTTGGATTTTACATGCTCTCTACTATGACATTGGGCATCGGCCTTGGCAGACGACGTTGATGGCATTTCATCGTCTCGGCCATGACTAGTGGCAGCAGCTTCAGCACGAGGTGGAAGTGGATCTTGATCTTTCCCTTTAACCTCCACATTTTTGTTCTCCATTTTTTAATGTGTGGAATTATATGCCAGTATCAATAGCAATGGCCTACTACTATATTTACTGCGCACAACTAAAATGCACCACAGGTATAGAATGTAGATGGATAGTATACTTAATGGATGACAAGTGACGACACAGAGGTAGGTAGTACAGCAGTGGCCTACCGTACTGCTATATACAGTATACTGGACCTGGTGGACACTGTCAGCAAACTGCTAAACTAGTCTAAAAAAAGGCACCACAGGTATACAATGTAGATGGATGGATAGTATACTTAATGGATGACGAGTGACGACACAGAGGTAGGTACAGCAGTGGCCTACCGTACTGCTATATACAGTATACTGGACCTGGTGGACACTGTCAGCAAACTGCTAAACTAGTCTAAAAAAAAGGCATCACAGGTATACAATGTAGATGGATGGATAGTATACTTAATGGATGACGAGTGACGACACAGAGGTAGGTACACAGTAGTGGCCTACCGTACTGCTATATACAGTATACTGGACCTGGTGGACACTGTCAGCAAACTGCTAAACTAGTCTAAAAAAAAGGCACCACAGGTATACAATGTAGATGGATGGATAGTATACTTAATGGATGACGAGTGACGACACAGAGGTAGGTACACAGCAGTGGCCTACCGTACTGCTATATACAGTATACTGGACCTGGTGGACACTGTCAGCAAACTGCTAAACTAGTCTAAAAAAAAGGCACCACAGGTATACAATGTAGATGGATGGATAGTATACTTAATGGATGACAAATGACGACACAGAGGTAGGTACAGCAGTGGCCTACCGTACTGCTATATACAGTATACTGGACCTGGTGGACACTGTCAGCAAATAGCTAAACTAGTCTAAAAAAAAGGCACCACAGGTATACAATGTAGATGGATGGATAGTATACTTAATGGATGACGAGTGACGACACAGAGGTAGGTACAGCAGTGGCCTACCGTACTGCTATATACAGTATACTGGACCTGGTGGACACTGTCAGCAAACTGCTAAACTAGTCTAAAAAAAAGGCACCACAGGTATACAATGTAGATGGATGGATAGTATACTTAATGGATGACGAGTGACGACACAGAGGTAGGTACAGCAGTGGCCTACCGTACTGCTATATACAGTATACTGGACCTGGTGGACACTGTCAGCAAACTGCTAAACTAGTCTAAAAAAAAGGCACCACAGGTATACAATGTAGATGGATGGATAGTATACTTAATGGATGATGAGTGACGACACAGAGGTAGGTACACAGCAGTGGCCTACCGTACTGCTATATACAGTATACTGGACCTGGTGGACACTGTCAGCAAACTGCTAAACTAGTCTAAAAAAAAGGCACCACAGGTATACAATGTAGATGGATGGATAGTATACTTAATGGATGACGAGTGACGACACAGAGGTAGGTACAGCAGTGGCCTACCGTACTGCTATATATAGTATACTGGACCTGGTGGACACTGTCAGCAAACTGCTAAACTAAAATGCACCACAGGTATAGGAATGTAGATGGATAGTATACTTAATGGATGACGACACAGAGGTAGGTACAGCAGTGCACTCTGCACTGTACTCCTCCTATATAATATTAATTATACTGGTGGTCCCCAGTCCGCACAATAAAGCAGCACACTGTGAGCACAGATATGGAGTGTTTTTCAGGCAGACAAACGTATACTGGTGGTCACTGTCAGCAAAACTCTGCACTGTACTCCTGCTATAGCTGCTCCCCAGTCCCCACAATTAAGCAGTGTGAGCACTCAGCGCAGATATATCATGCAGCACACTGAGCACAGATATGGTATGGAGCGTTTTTTTCAGGCAGAGAACGGATAAAAACTAAACTCTGCACTGTACTCCTCCTAACAGCTGCTCCCCAATCCTCCCCACAATTATAGTAATAAACAAGCACAAGCAATCAAATCAACTGTCTTCTACTAAACGGAGAGGACGCCAGCCACGTCCTCTCCCTATCATCTCCAATGCACGTGTGAAAATGGCGGCGACGCGCGGCTGCTTATAGAATCCGAATCTCGCGAGAATCCGACAGTGGGATGATGACGTTCGGGCGCGCTCGGGTTAACCGAGCCATACGGGAGAATCCGAGTATGGCTCGGACCCGTGTAAAAAAGGTAAAGCTCGGGGGGGGGTTCGGTTTCTCGGAAACCGAACCCGCTCATCACTAGTTGACAGTATGCTTGATTTCAATTCAGAAGGATGCAGTGCATGAAATAAAGAAAAAATATATATAGTGTAACACAGTTTTACTTTTAAGTGAACAAAAAAAATTCCTTGTGATTACATAACGTAATATAACTCTGTATGTGATGTTAAATCCAAGATTAGCCAAGGCGTACCCCACTCACTATGTGAATGATGCAAAATAAGCACATCAAGGTATCTTTAATCAATGAAGAATGGCGTACCCCACTCACAATGTCATGAATGGCTTGAAGCTCATCAAGGTATCTTTCTTGTGGGATTTGGGACTTGTCTTCCGACCCAGATTGTTTTGATCCACATATACCCAAAACAAATAAGAACAAATTTCCCAATGTGTAGTAGAGCTTTCAAAACCATATGGGATGCACAATGACTATAAGATAACGTACTTAGAATCAATATCTCAAATTTAAAATGAATAAGCGTACCCCACTCACAAGAATGGAATGATTTCTATACACATCAAGGTATCTTTTAAAATCTTGTGTTCAGAGATATAGAATGCGTACCCTACTCACAGAATTATGCGAGATTTGCAAAGCCCATCAAGGTTTCTTTCATTTTCAATTTCCTCTCAAGAAAAAGTCTGGATGTTCTTAAAAACCATAAAAAATTATTGTACAAAAAGCCCCAAACGGTAGGGGAAAGTTCCAATAAGACAGTGAATACAATAAAATTCCTGCCGACCAGGCTGCCCCCTCCCGGAGGAGGGGGATCCAAGTTGGTAAGTATACGTTACTGGTAAGTAGCCGTGAGTTATATAAGCACAGATGTCTCCATGCAAGTGTACTCATAAATCCAATTATACAACATAAGATCAGGTGTTTTCAAAAGTGAACAGAACATTTTTAATTACACATGAGTAGAAACAAACACTTGATTAAATTGACAATCCAGAAACATTTTACTGAGGTAACAGGGAGTTGTCAGAATAAAGTTCTTACATTCAGTGACCATACATAACAAGCATCCTGCAAGAACAAATGTAAAAATAGGATTTAAGGGGTACACTTACTAAGCAGTGATAAGAGCGGAGAAGTGAGCCAGTGGAGATATTTCCCCATCAACCAATCAGCAGCTCCGTATCATTTTATAGTATGCAAATTATAGATGTTACTTCAGTGCTGATTGGTTGCCAAGGGCAACTTCTCCACTGGCTCACTTCTCCGCTCTTATCACTGCTTAGTAAATGTACCCCAAAATTACCTACCAGTAAATCCTTTTTTTGTAGTCCATAAGGGATACTGGGGACACTTAGTAAGATAGGGTATAGATGGGGTCCAAAGGAGCCGATGCACTTTAAAACTTCAAACAGGGGGGCAGATGTATTAACCTGGAGAAGGCATAAGGAAGTGATAAATCGGTGATATGTGCAAGGTGATAAAGGCACCAGCCAATCAGCTCCAATATGTAAATTAACAGTATGATCTGATTGGCTGGTGCCTTTATCACCTTGCACATATCACTGGTTTATCACTTCCTCAGGCTTTCTAAAGGTTAATACATCTGCTCCAGGGTGTGCTGGCTCCTCCCCTCTATGCCCTCCCCCACAGCTCAGTCTGGGAAAACTGTGCCCGAAGGAGATGGACATATTTGAGAGGAGGAACATGACCAGACAACAGGTGGAGAGATTAATGAATCAGCACACAGCAGAACAAAGAAACCAGCAACAGCCAGTGAACAAAACAGCAACAGCAGAGTCAAACAACTTTCAAACAAGAACAAATTTACAGGAAGTGTGTCATGAAGCAGGCTCTCACTGCCGCGGGTCCCGGGATCTGTCCGCTGCTGGCGCGGCTGATTGCAGTGTTGTGTGGCTGCATGGGGACGCGGCGCGTTCAGCGGCGGAAGTGATGCGGCTTCTTGGAGCCAGGAGTGAGGATCTAGTGGCTGGCAGCATTCCTGTGTGTCTTGAGCATAGGGGGCGGCCATGTTGGAGACCAAGTGCAGCACCAATCAGCGTTTACGGGTGAGTGTTAGCCAATCCTGTTTCCTTGCTGCCTATAAGTAGGCTGGGATTTTTACATTCTGTGCCAGTGCTTTGTTGTAGTTACTCTGGAGTCTGTACCCTAGCCCTGTGCTTCTGCAGATTGTTCTGTGCATCTCCAGGTGTTCTGGTCCTGTCATGATCCGTGCCATATATCCTTTCTGCCTCTAGGTGTCACTCTCTGCCTCCTGGTCTGTCTAGCAGTTCCCACTCTGTGACCTGGCAGCATTGATTATCTAGTTATGTGCAGCTGTGGTTTGCACCTGGGAAGCTGCTATTTATCCTCTGTTCACAAGCACTCCTGTGCCAGTTCATCAAGTCTATCTTTGAGGCTGCAATATCTCAGCTCATTGTTAATGGACTACTGAGCAGCTGACCGGCATTCTTCCAGTACTCAGGTAACCTGTATTCCCTCAGCTTGTTGTTAAAGAACTGAGTAGCTGGCCTGCATTCTCCCAGTACTCAGGTAACCTGTATTACCTCAGCTTGTTGTTAAAGAACTGAGTAGCTGGCCTGCATTCTCCCAGTACTCAGGTAACCTGTATTCCCTCAGCTTGTTGTTAAGGAACTGAGTAGCTGGCCTGCATTCTCCCAGCACTCAGGTAATCTGTATTCTCTCAGCCTACGGTTAAGGAACTGAGTAGCTGGCCTGCATTCTCCCAGTACTCAGGTAACCTGTATTCTCTCAGCCTATGGTTAAAGAACTGAGTAGCTGGCTTGCATTCTCCCAGTACTCAGGTAACCTGTATTCTCTCAGCCTATGGTTAAAGAACTGAGTAGCTGGCCTGCATTCTCCCAGTACTCAGGTAATCTGTATTCTCTCAGCCTTTGGTTAAAGAACTGAGTAGCTGGCCTGCATTCTCCCAGTACTCAGGTAATCTGTATTCTCTCAGCCTATGGTTAAAGAACTGAGTAGCTGGCCTGCATTCTCCCAGTACTCAGGTAATCTGTATTCTCTCAGCCTATGGTTAAAGAACTGAGTAGCTGGCCTGCATTCTCCCAGTACTCAGGTAATCTGTATTCTCTTAGTCTATGGTTAAAGAACTGAGTAGCTGGCCTGCATTCTCCCAGTACTCAGGTAATCTGTATTCTCTCAGCCAATGGTTAAAGAACTGAGTAGCTGGCCTGCATTCTCCCAGTACTCAGGTAATCTGTATTCTCTCAGCCTATGGTTAAAGAACTGAGTAGCTGGCCTGCATTCTCCCAGTACTCAGGTAATCTGTATTCTCTCAGCCTATGGTTAAAGAACTGAGTAGCTGGCCTGCATTCTCCCAGTACTCAGGTAACCTGTATTCCCTCAGCTTGTTGTTAAGGAACTGAGTAGCTGGCCTGCATTCTCCCAGCACTCATGTAATCTGTATTCTCTCAGCCTATGGTTAAGGAACTGAGTAGCTGGCCTGCATTCTCCCAGTACTCAGGTAACCTGTATTCTCTCAGCCCATGGTTAAGGAACTGAGTAGCTGGCCTGCATTCTCCCAGTACTCAGGTAACCTGTATTCCCTCAGCTTGTTGTTAAGGAACTGAGTAGCTGGCCTGCATTCTCCCAGTACTCAGGTAACCTGTATTTCCTCAGCTTGTTGCTATCCTGTGATCCAGCTACCACAGTGCAATCCTGGCATCCCGTGTATTCACAGTCTCCTGGTATCCTATGTCCCCTCAGTTTTCCCTTTCTTTTTGAGCTCTCTAGTTACTCCTGGTTTATATTTATTGTTTACAGTTGTACAGTGCTTAATAAACTTGCTATTATACCATGAACATCAGTCCCTGCTAACATGTTCTCACAATGGGAGATCCAAACGGATTCTGACAGTATGAACTGGCCCAAAACAAACAGCAGGGGAGATAATTGCAGTCTGCCTGAGGGAGTTTTCTCACAACTCGTTAACCCCTCAGCTCCCAGGACATCACCTTCTTTAGATTTCTTACAACTGGGGATTTTAAAGGGAACGTTAGACCATCTACAGACTTTAGTATCCAGTATTCAATGCATTCTACCTGAATTCCTGGGGAGACTGGTGGACCCCAGTAAAATAGCTCCAGAAAAGGGGTTTTCTTCTGACCCATGGACTAGGTATGCTAGGGGCACCTCTCCACCACAGACAAGAGGCAGGTTCCAAAGTTTCCTTTGACCTAGCCTCTCAGAAACAGAACACCAGTATCGTAGAGACAATAAACTTTGCCTGTATTGTGGGGGTCAAGGACATTTTATTCTAACTTGTCCCATTCAAAAACCAAGAAATGGGGGCAGAGTGCATCTCCAATCTTTAAATACCATCTGTCACAAAACTGGTCTTCCACCTAAAGTTTCCGAGTCTATTGCCTCAGGCGGAGTTTCCAAGCCTGTCGCCCCAGGAGGGGGTTCTTCAGAGTATCCAGCCCCAGGAGGGGGTTCTTCAGAGTATCCAGCCCCAGGAGGAGGTTCTTCAGAGTGTCCAGCCCCAGGAGGGGGTTCTTCAGAATGTCCAGCCCCAAGAGGGGGTTCAGAGTGTCCAGCCCCAGTGAGGGGTTCAGAGCGTCCAGCCCCAGTGAGGGGTTCAGAGCGTCCAGCCCCAGGAATGGGTTCTTCAGAGTGTCCAGCCCCAGGAGGGGGTTCTTCAGAGTGTCCAGCCCCAGGAGGGGGTTCTTCAGAGTGTCCAGCCCCAGGAGGGGGTTCTTCAGAGTGTCCAGCCCCAGGAGGAGGTTCTTCAGAGTGTCCAGCCCCAAGAGGGGGTTCAGAGTGTCCAGCCCCAAGAGGGGGTTCAGAGTGTCCAGCCCCAGTGAGGGGTTCAGAGCGTCCAGCCCCAGTGAGGGGTTCAGAGTGTCCAGCCCCAGTGAGGGGTTCAGAGCGTCCAGCCCCAGGAGGGGGTTCTTCAGAGTGTCCAGCCCCAGGAAGGGGTTCTTCAGAGTGTCCAGCCCCAGGAGGGGGTTCTTCAGAGTGTCCAGCCCCAGGAGGGGGTTCCTCAGAGTGTCCAGCCCCAGGAGGAGTTTCCTCAGAGTGTCCAGCCCCAGGAGGGGGTTCCTCAGAGTGTCCAGCCCCAGGAGGGGGTTCCTCAGAGTGTCCAGCCCCAGGAGGGGGTTCCTCAGAGTGTCCAGCCCCAGGAGGGGGTTCCTCAGAGTGTCCAGCCCCAGGAGGAGGTTCCTCAGAGTGTCCAGCCCCAGGAGGGGGTTCCTCAGAGTGTCCAGCCCCAGGAGGGGGTTCCTCAGAGTGTCCAGCCCCAGGAGGGGGTTCCTCAGAGTGTCCAGCCCCAGGAGGGGGTTCCTCAGAGTGTCCAGCCCCAGGAGGGGGTTCTTCAGAGTGTCCAGCCCCAGTGAGGGGTTCAGAGGGTCCAGCGCCAGAGAGTCTTCAGAGCACTGCCCAGCCAGAGAGTCTTCAGAGCGCTGCCCAGCCAGAGAGTCTTCAGAGCGCTGCCCAGCCAGAGAGTCTTCAGAGCGCTGCCCAGCCAGAGAGTCTTCAGAGCGCTGCCCAGCCCCGTGAAGAGGGGGCTCTTGCCTCAGCCCAGCCCCGTTAAGAGGGGGCTCTTGCCTCAGCCCAGCCCCGTGAAGAGGGGGCTCTTGCCTCAGCCCAGCCCCGTGAAGAGGGGGCTCTTGCCTCAGCCCAGCCCCGTGAAGAGGGGGCTCTTGCCTCAGCCCAGCCCCGTGAAGAGGGGGCTCTTGCCTCAGCCCAGCCCCGTGAAGAGGGGGCTCTTGCCTCAGCCCAGCCCCGTGAGGAGGGGGCTCTTGCCCCAGCCCTGCCCCGTGAGGAGGGGGCTCTTGCCCCAGCCCAGCCCCGTGAGGAGGTGGCTCTTGCCCCAGCCCAGCCCCGTGAGGAGGGGGCTCTTGCCCCAGCCCAGCCCCGTGAGGGGGGGCTCTTGCCCCAGCCCAGCCCCGTGAGGAGGGGGCTCTTGGCCCAGCCCCGTGAGGAGGGGGCTCTTGCCCCAGCCCAGCCCCGTGAAGAGGGGGCTCTTGCCCCAGCCCAGCCCCGTGAGGAGGGGGCTCTTTCCTCATCCCAGCCCCGTGAAGAGGGGGCTCTTTCCTCAGCCCAGCAACGTGAAGTGGGGGCGTCTGCCTTAGTCCAGCCCCAGGAGGGGGCTCTGAGCATTATGCCAATCTCAGAAGAGGAATCTAGCACCCTTGCTTTTCACAAAACAAGCCATATATCTAGGCACGTAGGCACTGCTGTAGTCCTGGGTTCCAATCCTACTACTAACTTGTTGGCTCACGATTTGGGTACAGCCCAGTCCCCCAGGACTTCCAGGAAGAACCAAATCCAAAAAGTGCCATCCAAGTCTCTAGTCAAAGTTCGGTTAGGATCATCATATATTTCTGACCAGTCTCCTGAAAGTCTGTCCCTTTCTCAGTGTCCTGATGATCCATCTCCAATGTTTCCAGAAAATCAAGCTTCCACTTCACAGAATTCATCCAACGCTCCATCTTTGGATTACTTTGATGGAGATTTAACGCAATACTTCGCACTAGTTAATCGATATCTTTCCATGATGGAGACAGATCCTTCCCTCGGAATTACTCCATCCAACATAGTTACATTTTTATTCCTGACCTTCAGAGGAGAAGCCTTGGCATGGGTTAGTCCACTAATTGAAACCAATGACCCAGTTCTTCTCAATCTTGTGGCCTTCAGTGAAGTAGTAATTAAGAAATTCAATTCATGGTCTTACCAGTCTTCAGTCCCAATTGAGGTTCCTGCCCAGCCGGGGTCATCTAAGGTTCCTATCTATCTTGGTTCATCTGAGAATCCTGTTGCTAACTTAGAGACTCCAGCAATCAGCTTACCTGTTGGTTTTCTTCAGCTTCAGTCTACTGTTCCTACTGGGAAATCCACAAAGAGGAGAAAGAAGAAGAAATAATTCGGGGAGCGTCTGGAATCCGCCCTTGAGGAGGGCGGTACTGTCATGATCCGTGCCATATATCCTTTCTGCCTCTAGGTGTCATTCTCTGCCTCCTGGTCTGTCTAGCAGTTCCCACTCTGTGACCTGGCAGCATTGATTATCTAGTTATGTGCAGCTGTGGTTTGCACCTGGGAAGCTGCTATTTATCCTCTGTTCACAAGCACTCCTGTGCCAGTTCATCAAGTCTATCTTTGAGGCTGCAATATCTCAGCTCATTGTTAATGGACTACTGAGCAGCTGACCGGTTTTCTTCCAGTACTCAGGTAACCTGTATTCCCTCAGCTTGTTGTTAAAGAACTGAGTAGCTGGCCTGCATTCTCCCAGTACTCGGGTAACCTGTATTCCCTCAGCTTGTTGTTAAAGAACTGAGTAGCTGGCCTGCATTCTCCCAGTACTCAGGTAACCTGTATTCCCTCAGCTTGTTGTTAAGGAACTGAGTAGCTGGCCTGCATTCTCCCAGTACTCAGGTAACCTGTATTCCCTCAGCTTGTTGTTAAAGAACTGAGTAGCTGGCCTGCATTCTCCCAGTACTCAGGTAACCTGTATTCCCTCAGCTTGTTGTTAAGGAACTGAGTAGCTGGCCTGCATTCTCCCAGTACTCAGGTAATCTGTATTCTCTCAGCCTATGGTTACGGAACTGAGTAGCTGGCCTGCATTCTCCCAGTACTCAGGTAACCTGTATTTCCTCAGCTTGTTGCTATCCTGTGATCCAGCTACCACAGTGTAATCCTGGCATCCCGTGTATTCACAGTCTCCTGGTATCCTATGTCCCCTCAGTTTTCCCTTTCTTTTTGAGCTCTCTAGTTACTCCTGGTTTATATTTATTGTTTACAGTTGTACAGTGCTTAATAAACTTGCTATTATACCATGAACATCAGTCCCTGATAACATGTTCTCACAATGGGAGATCCAAACGGATTCTGACAGGTCCCATCTGTGCTCTCCGAGTTGCCTGCCGTCTCTCGCTGCATAGTACCCGTCAGCCCTCCAGAGCATGGTCACGGTCAACCATGCACCCGTCGGAACCTTCAGATTTTTTAGAGTTCTGAGGTGTTTGCCAGCTTCTTCTAGAGTCTCTCGTTCACATCTTCGCATCATCCAGTGGACATTCTTCACAGTTCTTCATTCACGTCTTCGCATCATGCAATGGACATTCTTCACAGTTCTTCATTCACGCCTTTGCATCATCCAGTGGACATTCTTCACAGTTCTTCATTCACGTCTTTGCATCATCCAGTGGACATTCTTCCCAGTTCTTCATTCATATCTTTGCATCATCCAGTGGACATTCTTCCCAGTTCTTCATTCACGTCTTCGCACCATCCAGCAAACAATTCTTCACAGTTCTTCATTCACGTCTTCACATCATTCAGTGGACATTCTTTACAGTTCTTCATTCACGCCTCCTCATCATCCAACAAGCAATTCTTCTCTGTGTTCTCCAAATCCATTCTTCAGAAGTCCAGTAACCTTAATCTCTATAATTCTTCAACCTTAAACTCGTTAGTCATGGACCTTTAGTCAGCAACATTAAGATCTGTTGTCGTTAATAAAGTATATGAAAAGAATTTATCTTCGTTCTCCTTGTTTCCTGCATACAGGAGCATCAACTCCTTTGGTTGGTCTGAGTCCAACGGATTCGCAAAAATAGCCTGTCCTGACAAAGTGGAAGCACAGAGGCGGGCGCCCAGTATCCCTGATGGACTACAAGAAAAGGATTTACAGGTAGGTAATTAAAATCCTATTTTCTCTAACATCCCTAAGGGATACTGGGGACACTTAGGGGGTCATTCCGAGTTGTTCACTCGTTGCCGATTTTCGCAACGGAGCGATTAAGGCAAAAATGCGCATGCTCATGGTTCGCAGTGCGCATGCGGTTAGTATTTTACCACAAAACTTAGTAGATTTACTCACGCCCAAACAAAGATTTTTCATTGTTGAAGTGATCGGAGTGTGATTGACAGGAAGTGGGTGTTTCTGGGCGGAAACTGGACGTTTTCTGGGAGTGTGCGTAAAAACGCAGGCGTGCCAGGGAAAAACGCGGGAGTGTCTGGAGAAACGGGGGAGTTGCTGGCCGGACGCTGGGCGTGTGTGTGACGTCAAACCAGGAACGAAACGGCCTGAGCTGATCGCTATTTGTGAGTAGGTCTGGAGCTACTCAGAAACTGCTAAGAAATTTATTTTCGCAATTCTGCGAATCTTTCGTTCGCAATTCTGCTAAGCTAAGATACACTCCCAGCGGGCGGCGGCTTAGCGTGTGCAATGCTGCTAAAAGCAGCTAGCGAGCGAACAACTCGGAATCACCCCCTTAGTTCGATGGGAACGTCCAAAAGCCAGTGTCGTTTCTTGCGGCGGGCGAGCCGTGCAACCGCACGGGGCACCCGCCGCGGCACTTCTTGAGCGCTAAATCCCCCCCTCCCCTCTCCTCCCGAGTGCCCAGCTCGGGGGGGGGGGGGGGGGGAAGGTTTCGCAGAATGACGCGTTTGCATCGTGATGTCACGACGCAATCGCGTCATTCCGCGAAACCCCGCCCCCCTGAGCTGGGCACTTGGGAGGAGGGAGAAGGGGGAGCCAAGCCGACCGGTGCCGCGCAGACGAGGGAGAGGCGGCTGAAGAGCGGGAAGAACCGCTTCAAATGTAAGTCAGCCCCTCTCCCTCTCTCCCTACCTCCCCCCCACCACCACCTGCCGTACTGTGTAAAATGGTGACACCTGTCTTCGGAATGTGTAAAATGGGGACTCTTGCCTACCGGAATGTGTAAAATGGGGACGCAGTCTATTGGAATGTGTAAAATGGGGACACTTGCCTGCCGTACTGTGTAAAATGGGGACACTTGCCTGCCGTACTGTGTAAAATGGGGACACTTTCCTGCCGCAATGTGTAAAATGGGGACACTTTTCTGCCGTAATGTGTAAAATGGGGACACTTGCCTGCAATACTGTGTAAAATGGGGTCGCGTGCCTGCTGTAATGTGTAAAATGAGGACTTTTTTTTTTTTTATCCTGTGGTGGCCGTGATGAGATCAGAGGAGGCCACGCCCATCTTAAAGCCACGACCATTTTAACGAGGCCACGCCCCTTGCCGGGAGCACGCATGCATCCGGCGCGCGCATGGTTTTCCTCTTTATATATATATATATGGGGGAGGGGGGCGCATATTTTCTTATATGAATGGGGGGGGGGGGGCGCATTTTTAAATCTCGCACTGGGAGCCAAATTGGCTAGAAACGGCCCTGCCAAAAGCTCCCAGAACAGGTGGAAATATGCTGAGACGCCTGCAAAACCATATGTCCGAATTGATCATCCTCTTTTGCCAGGGTATCAAGCCTGTAGAATTTGACAAACGTGTTTGTCCCTGACCAGGTAGCGGCCCGGCATAGTTGCAAAGCCGAGACACCACGAGCAGCCACCCAGGAAGAACCCACCGACCTAGTAGACTGGGCCTCGATAGATTTAGGAATATGTAAGGCCGCCGAAGCATAGGCCTGTTGAATAGTAAGCCTAATCCAACAGGCAATAGACTGTTTCGAAGCAGGACAACCCTTCTTGTGAGCATCATACAGCACAAAGAGGGAATCCGACTTTCGGACAGCAGCTGTCCTCTTGACATAGATCCTCAGGGGTCGTACCACATTCAGAGACTCAGGAATGGAGGAGGTGGCTGAAGCCGCTGAAACCACAATAAGCTGATTCAGGTGGAAAGCAGAAACCACCTTCAGCAGGAACTGCTGGCGAGTCCTGAGCTCTGCTCTATTCTCATGAAAGACCAAGTAGGGACTCTCGCTAGACAAGGCTCTGAGTACCAAAACACGCTTGGCCAAATCTAAGGCTAACAGCTTAACCGTCTTCCACGTAAAGTACTTATCCTCTACCGACATCAACGGTTTAAACCAAGAGGACTGCAGAAAGGTCAAAACCACATTTAGATCCCAAGGTACTGTGGGAGGCACGAAAGGAGGCTGGATGTGAAGTATATATTGTAAACGTCGATTTACATACAGGACTAAAAGCAACACTTTAAAAACACATTAAATACACTTTAAAATGGAGCCGCTGCGGCCGCTGTGATCAAACCTTAGCCTACGTACTTATGACACCGTTAGCGTACAAAGCGCCGTACCATGTAGGCACTTTGCGTACAAAAGCCGTGCTGGCCGTACAAAGTACACGCAGTGCGTACACACCCAAAGACACGCCGTGAGCACTTTGCAGCTACACGTGTGACTGAAATACACTTATAACCTTTAGCGGGGAAAAGAGACACGACACCAGATTGAATTTAAGATGCTGGGTTCCGACACACCAACATATAATTGCTGAAAGGGGGTTACAATAAACAACAATACAATAGAAAAATGGCTACAGTCAATGGTACATACGTTTTTGGTTTCACCTGCGCTTCCCGGCCGGTCCTCAGTCATCAAGGGAGATGACCTTCAGAGTCTGTGTGTGACCAGGCATGCAGCTGGCTCTTTATACAATAGTCCAAAACCTAACACAATGGAAACTGTAATCTCTTTGTCCATTGGACACAGGGATGGCCATTTACAGTACAGGAGAGGTCATAGGTCGGTTTGAATAGTGGGCGATGTCTGTTCCAGGTGCACTTGCAGATGTTCTCCTCTGGGTTCCCTGCCGCATACCAAGTGTACAGTAAATACAGTTAATATTTATATTCTGCTCCTGCGCATAACTATTCGCAGGAGCGTGCGATCTTCTGCAAACCAACACCGGAATATTTCCCTTAATATACCCTACAGCTGGATACCAAACACCACCTTATAACCTAGTTCTGTCCCCTTCTATCCTGTAAAGGTGAATCCCTTTGTTCTGATACCATTTAAACTAGTGTAACTTGCTGGTGTGGTGCAGGGAGACTATGTGTACATTGTGCACTATTTGGATTAAATATGTAATGTGTTTTTATGGCTTTTCCATGCGACTACAAACACTACCGTAAATACTCATACCACGCGCTAATACGCAGGACCGCGGGAGCGACCATACGCAAATTGCGAATATGTGCACACACGGCAGAGCAAGTACGCGCACGGAGGCCATCTGTGTGTAGTTTGTACGTGATGTGTGTACTGCAATATTTTTCAACTTCGACAGTCCACCCTTTGGCAGTCATCAATAACTGCCACTAACTAATCAATAAACAGAAAAATATGTATACAAAATAAACATATATATATATATATATATATATATATATATACAGAAGCTTGGATGATCGGAGGAGAGTTGCAGGTGGGAAATGTATGACCTAGTGGGATAGTAAAAAGCACGTATGTATGAATCCATGTCTGAGGGGCATATATCATCGTGCCGTATATGTTCTAAATAAGCTTCGAGGTATTGCGAAGTATACATTAAATCATTCTCAACCCGTATTAAGGGTCTGTAACTGGGCAAACAAACACTACCAAGCTTTTTTTCAGCTTCTTATTCCAACAAATGGGGTGCACATTTAGTTGATGATACATGGAGGGGGGAACATATGTGCGTGCTAGTATATGTGGCTATCACCTGTCGACTATGTGTGCCATTAACTGGAGGTTGCAGAGATGAAGATAAGACACATATGTATATATATATATATATATATATATATATATATATATATATATATATAATACATTCACATAAACATTTTGTGTAGGGTTGACGTCTTTTCCGGTTGGATGTATCTGGGCAGAGGAGGAGACAAAGAAAAACGGGTGAAAGAAACAGGCCATGATATTCATTTGCAATCCTTATCCTAACGCTGTCTCTATGGATGGATCATAAATTAAATCTGCTGCTATAACAGCGCCCTCGCTCCTTAGACTCATCAAATTTGTGCTGCGCTTGCGCCGCGTCAGAATTCGAACACACCTAAATATCAAACCAATAATTATGACAACACCTAGGATACACAGGAGAAACTTCCCCACACTCATAATGAAATTTTGAGCCCACTCTCCTAACCCTGAGAACCATTTGCGTGGGTTCAACCATGAGACCCAGCCAGTCAGTTCATTACCCACAGTCGCTAAGGTAAGGTTGTGCGTCCTCCTAAACTCCCACTTCAACTGCAAGATCTCGTCCATCTTCTGATCGATGATCTCCGTGGGGTCGTCAGTGCTGTTCGTAATATATGTACAGCACTTCACACCATATTGAGTTGCCAGAGTAACACAGTACCCACCTGTCACGGCTGTGACGTAATTAAGGACCATCCTGTGCTGGATCAGTTCCTTCTTGTAGGCTTGTAACTCCCTTCCCGTATACCTGAAGGTGTCATCATACATCTCAGTGATATTATCTATCAAGTTCGCTAGCGCATGGATATACCTATAATTTATAGTTCCTCTGGCAGTACGGGTGATGTCTAATGCGAGAAGAAACTGAATCCCGGTGGATTCGTGGATCAAATCAGAGGCTGCGTGCTCTGCCCTATCTATGAGGTGTCTCTTGATGATGTGTTCATAGTGAGTATGAGTATAAGGAGTCTGAGCACTGCGGTGAACGTCTTTCATTTTATCGTGTGTTATGGTCATGACCTCCGGTAGTACTCTCCCAATATAACCAATCCCTCAGAGCTCGGGGCAAGCCACTTGTATGCTTTTCTCCCACATATGAAATAAGCATCATCTGGGAGAACATAGGGGACAAAATGTAACATCACCATATTGCAAACTTTCCAAGTAAAGAAACCAATCCCTAGTTCTCCCATTTGCTCAGTACAAGTATCGGGCTGGATGATATGGGTACAATACCCTGACGATACTTTTCCAACCCACATGGTCTTGCTTCCACGGGTATACCTATACTGAAAATACCTCCCACTGTTGGCTATTTGGTGTACAAGTTCAGAGTCTATGGGTATCTTATCAGCTCTGTGTGAAAAGGTCATTGTCTGGTTATTCCACGTCACTTCCCAATTTCCTGGTTTTCGGTAATTGGAAATATTAAAACACAATAAGGACCTGTCTACATGATACTGGTGGAGCTTCAAACTAGGGGGCCTAGATATATTGAATTTCTTGTCCACCGGTCTCCCACCCCATATTTCGAGTACCTCATCTATTGTTAAAGGGTATGGTACTAATCCTGACTTACTCTGACCTTGAGGTACCTGTGAGCACACCCAACATTCTGTCTGGTTTAAGACCTTACCCACTAATGAGTGGTAATCACTCAACGGATGTCGGTTTCAGCTTCTATGATACCTTCGTCATCTACAACTGCATATCCAGTGCACAAGTCTCCCGATTCCGTCTGTCTGTGGCAACTACCGTCAGTATAGAAGGTAAAGTCTACTCCTTCCAGTGGGTTGTCACTGATGTCAGGTCTCGCAGTGAAAGTCTGATTCAGGTATTCCATACAATCATGCGTATCAGTATCTGCACTAAATCCTCCTTCACCATCATTCTCATCCTCCACCCTTTGTGCCTGTCCAGGCACACTTGGCAAGTAGGTTGCAGGATTTAGTGAGCTGCATCTCTTAATGGTGATGTTTACCGGGGCCATCAGTGATAATTCCCACTTTGTAAACCGAGCAGATGAGAAATGTCTGGTTTGGGCGGCGTTTAATAAGGCTGACACTGCATGAGGTGTATGAATGGTCAGGTCATGTCCTAACACTACGTCCTCGCTTTTACTTACCAGCAAAGCTATCGCTGCAACACTTCACAAGCAAGTGGGGAGAGACCGTGCAACAGTGTCCAACTGTGCACTGTAGTAAGCTACCGGTCTGCTGGTATCACCATGTCTCTGTGTTAAGACAACTGCCGCGCACCCAGCACTTTCAGTACCGTACAATTCGAAGGGCTTCTCATAATCTGGCATACCTAATGCAGGTGCCTGTGATAGACACTGTTTGAGTCTCTCAAACGCCAGTTCGGACTCATCTGTGTGAGAGATCCTTTCCGGTTTGTTCGAAGAGACCATTTCTTGCAATGGTAAAGCCAGTATAGAGAACCCTGGAATCCAGTTTCGACAGTACCCACACATTCCAAGGAAGGTGCGGATCTGTTGCTGAGTTTGTGGCAGAGTCATGTCGTGAATCGCCTGTATCCTATCAGCGGTGAGGTGTCTAAGTCCTTGAGTCAAGCAGTGTCCCAAATATTTTACCCTGGTCCGGCACAACTGCAACTTATCCTTTGAAACCTTGTGTCCTGTATGGGAAAGATGAAACAGAAGCTGTTTCGTGTCTTTCAAGGACGATTCGAGTGAGTCAGAACACAACAATAAGTCATCGACATACTGTATTAGTACTGATCCACTCTCAGGTTGAAAGGATTGTAAACAGTCATGCAAGGCCTGGGAGAAAATACTCGGGCTGTCAATGAAACCTTGGGGAAGACGAGTCCAGGTGTACTGTACTCCCCTGTATGTAAAAGCAAAGAGGTATTGGCTGTCAGGGTGAAGAGGGACAGAAAAGAAAGCAGAACAGAGGTCAATGACAGTGAAGAATTTTGCAGTAGAGGGAATTTGCATGAGGATGACAGCTGGATTGGGCACTACGGGGAATTGGCTCTCAACTATTTTGTTTATCCCCCTTAGATCCTGCACTAGCCTGTAACCCCTCTTCCCACTCTTTTTCACAGGGAAGCTGGGACTATTGGCGGTGCTGGACATCCTGACTAGGATGCCCTGCTGTAACAGCCGCTCTATGACTGGGTACACTCCTAACTCTACCTCTGGCTTCAGAGGATACTGAGGGATTTTTGGAGCTATCCTACCATCTTTTACTTGTACTGCTACTGGAGCTACGTTCGCCATCAATCCAGTGTCCTGTCCATCTTTGGTCCAAAGGGAACCCGGTATTTGCGAGATCATTTCCTCTACCTGCGATGGACACGTGTCTATAACAGTAAAATGCGACATTAGCCTTTGAGGGGTGTCTAGTATATCTTGTACTTCTTGAGCATGGTTCTCAGGTATATCTAAAAAGACACCCTCAGGAGTACAGTATATGACACACCGCATTTTACACAATAGATCTCTGCTGAGTAGATTAGTTGGAGCCGATGCAGCCAGCAGAAAAGAATGTTTGGTTTGCAAGGGCCCTATCGTAATCTCTGCCGGTCTACTCAAAGGGTATTGTCGTACCGTTCCTGTTACTCCCATTGCCAAAATCATTTTTCCCGTGGTCTTTACACCTGATGTGGAATTCAACACTGACCTGGCCGCCCCTGTATCTACAAGAAAAGGTAATGGTACACCAGCTACATCAACCGTGACCTCAGGTTCACTACCAAGGCTAGCAATCAACTTCACTGGCTGCAGACTACAGGTGTGACCCAACCCCTATTGTGTAGTGGGACCTTCCCACAGCGCATTGGCAGCTACAATATGTGAGGGGGATAGCTGAGAGTTTTTTGAGGTCTGCCAGTCCTTCCTAGGTGGATACCTCCGTGTTTCCCCTGTATGTGGTCCCTGTTCCCAATTATGTGTGTTATAGCGTGGTTCATATCCTGGTCCAGGGGGTCGGTATTTATTATGTGTACCTTTATTCATACATTCCCTTGAGTAATGTCCTTCCTTCTGACAATTATAGCATATTACTACACGTGACTTACCATCAGGGTCTGGGGTCTTGGCTGATGTGATTTTGTTGTAAGAACCTGTATACTTACTGTCATCAGCTTATCCCCCTGTGACGCCCTGTGCTTACTGATGTTCCTATCGTGCTCGATAGCGGACTCTCTCAATGCTGCCACCGAGATACCTCTCCAGTTAGGTAGAGAGGTTTGCACTCTTGTTCTCAGTGACTCTTTTAACCCATCCATTAATACTGAAACAGCTACCTCCCTATGGTGTGCATTATCTTTAATGTCCTCAATCCCAGTGTATCTAGCTATTTCCTGTAGTGCCCGATGGAAATATTCGGATGCCGTTTCACCTTCCTTTTGTCTTATGGAGAAGATTTTATTCCATTTGACAACAGTAGGGAAATATACTCCTAATTGCAGATTGGTTTGCCGTACATTCTCCTGAATGTATTCGTCAGTGAGAGGTATCTCTGCGTCTAATTTACAATCTGTTATGAATTTTGTGGTGTCAATATTTGAGGGTAAACACACCCGTAGCACTGTTTGCCAATCTTTATTTGTGGGCTCATGGACGTTACATAACTCTTTAATGAACTTCTGGCATCCGACTAGATCTTTTCTGGGATCGGGAAATTCTGACATAATTAACCTTAACTCTGACCAGGACCAAGGACAATGCATGACAATGTTCCTGATGGGAGTTACTCCCTGAGCGTCAGTCTTCCCATTGGGGACTGCAATCACCCTGACAGGATTTAATTCAATTACATCATTCTGGTTTGACTCTATAATGTGAGGAGCTATTGTTTCTGCATAGTGTATGGTACCGTACTTACCTGTGGATACAACCTCACTTATCCCTCCGCTAGGGGTCCTTGCTACAACCCTTGGTGGTTGGGCCGTGCCCACCTGAGAATCCTGTATGGTGGCTGCTAGAGAGAGTGCCGATATCGTGCTGGGCTCATCTTCCTGCTCACAGTCCTGGGGAAAATTTAAAACGGGATACAGCTGGCAAGGGGATACAGCTGGCAATTTATCAATTACTTTCCTATCCTGTATCAATGCACCATTGCTTGTAGCCACTTTCTCCCCATCAATATATGGTGGTGGTGGTGCGGTCGCCATTGTTTTCCCGCTAGGTTTGGAAACTGCTGTGCGAGCTTGTTCCCTTTGCACATCCCCCTCTTGCTGCCATAGATTTAAACAATCTGTATGTCTAATCCTTTGTTTTCTTGATTTTATCAGACATATTCTTATCCTTAAGTTCTGCAGTACCTCTGGCTCAAAGCTGCACACCCTAGGGAATGATACCCTATCTTTGTCAGTCATACGTACCCATTCGTCACAATAAATTATAGTGTGTGGACCATATTATAAAACTCGTGGACCCCTTGGGCCGCGACTCTTCTGCCTGAACCCTGGATACCATACGTCTCTTAGTTGAGCAACTGGCTCCCATAATTGTGGGTCTTTTCCCACAAACACCAAAATACTCAATATAAGCAGATGGTGAAAGTTCTTAAAGCGCTTTCACCCACTCCCGCCCACGTTGGCCGGTACTACGATACACTGTTGATAGCGAATCGCAATGTACCCAACTTAGGGTCCCTAATTGACCTATATTTACTGGAAGTTTTTAGGAGTGACTTACCTTTTCCAGTAAATATCTGTTATTGGAGATTTTCCAGAGAGAGACCAGCGAAAACTCCCTTATGCACTTGTACACAAATCACGCTTGCGTATGCTCTATACAGCGATAATGATACCGTGATTTTACGCAAAAGCTCGTAAAGGGGTATCAAGTTGCGCTATGTATCGCACCCACAAACATGCGGTCCAATCGCACAGCGTATAGGTACTTGTTACCTATCCGCCCTACGACCACTGGAATCGAATCACAAGCTGCGAAACCTCAGCCGGAGCTTATCAAAAAACTATATGGGTCACCAAGTTCACAATTCCCTACCACGCTCCTGTGTAAGTCTCCTCACGACTTACATATTCCAAAACCTATACTAACGTGAGTCAGCTGCCTCACACTGCCAAACCTCCACTCACTTGGTGTACCAACGACGGGATCCCGAATTCCCGGGGTTCAATACGTTCACTCCTACTTTCACTCACTCAAATACTCTTTGTTTTTCTGTACAGAAAAATTCCACTCGTTCTGATCGGCAGCTTTTCCCCCAGAGGCAATACAGTTTAAACAAAAGTTTTCTACTAATCTGTGTTGAATCCGGATAGTTATGTGCTATTGTAGCATGGCTACTATCCCACCTTTTAATTGAACGAAACTATCGTGTAATTTGTACTTAGTGTCCGCACTCTTACGCACTTTGCGTAAACACGTGACCGTGCGTGTCTTTTACGCTGCATGCGCGGTCCTGTACTTTGTCTGAGCCACGTGTACAAAACGTACGTCCGCAATAAAACAAATCCCACAACCTCTATAAATGTGAGCAATACTAACTATAATCGCTCACAAGCACAATCCCCGCTTGTTCTGTGTAACCCTTTACGGCTGGGCCAGACCTGCATGTTGTGCTTTATACTTACTTCCTTAAATACTTTTATTTCAAATTTATATACAGCAAGAAATACAGCAAGAAATGTATCCGATTTCACACAGATCTAAATGAATCTAGCAATCTAAATCTTGCGGCAACAATGTGAGAGGGTATGCAAAGTATTGGTGCCCTTTGTGCACGCTTTTGGCGCCAAAAAAATTCACCGATTTTTTAAATAGCTTTTTTCCTGTTTTACGGGTTTTATCAGCACCTCTGCAGACCAGACAGCGCAGACGCAATCTAACAGCGCACAAATAGGGTTTTTAGAACATCCACCAACCAGGAAAAGGTTACGTAAGATAACTTTCCACCCTTTGCTGATAGATTAAGTCTGCTATGACCTACTAGGCTGTGAGCATGTGAAAACTGGATCGAGCCCCTAATTGTAAACGTCGATTTACATACAGGACTAAAAGCAACACTTTAAAAACACATTAAATACACTTTAAAATGGAGCCGCTGCAGCCGCTGTGATCAAACCTTAGCCTACGTACTTATGACACCATTAGCATACAAAGCCCCGTACCATGTACGCACTTTGCGTACAAATGCTGCGCTGGCCGTACAAAGCACACGCAGTGCGTACACACCCAAAGACACGCCGTGAGCACTTTGCAGCTACACGTGTGACTGAAATACACTTATAACCTTTAGCGGGGAAAAAAGACACGACACCAGATTGTATTTAAGATGCTGGGTTCCGACACACCAACATATAATTGCTGAAAGGGGGTTACAATAAACAACAATACAATACAATAGAAAAATGGCTACAGTCAATGGTACATACGTTTTTGGTTTCGCCTGCGCTTCCCGGCCAGTCCTCAGTCATCAAGAGAGATGACCTTCAGAGTCTGTGTGTGACCGGGCATGCAGCTGGCTCTTTATACAATAGTCCAAAACCTAACACAATGGAAACTGTAATCTCTTTGTCCATTGGACACAGGGATGGTCATTTACAGTACAGGAGAGGTCATAGGTCGGTTTGAATAGGTGGGCGATGTCTGTTCCAGGTGCACTTGCAGATGTTCTCCTCTGGGTTCCCGCCGCATACCAAGTGTACAGTAAATACAGTTAATATTTATATTCTGCTCCTGCGCATAACTATTCGCAGGAGCGTGCAATCTTCTGCAAACCAACACCGGAATATTTCCCTTAATATACCCTACAGCTGGATACCAAACACCACCTTATAACCTAGTTCTGTCCCCTCCTATCCTGTAAAGGTGAATCCCTTTGTTCTGATACTATTTAAACTAGTATAACTTGCTGGTGTGGTGCAGGGAGACTATGTGTACATTGTGCACTATTTGGATTAAATATGTAATGTGTTTTTATGGCTTTTCCATGCGACTACAAACACTACCGTAAATACTCATACCACGCGCTAATATGCAGTACCGCGGGAGTGACCATACGCAAATTGCGAATATGTGCACGCACGGCAGAGCAAGTATGCACACGGAGGCCATCTGTGAGTAGTTTGTATGTGATGTGTGTACTGCAATATTTTTCGACTTCGACAATATTGAACTATAGACAAACAACGCTTCACCTGCAAACTCTTGATAATAATGATAAGGACCGGTCCTTAGTAAGGACTCACGAAAAAGTCACCTCTGTTGTCAAACAATAATTAGGTGTCCTAATCCATAAAGTAGATGTTAAAGATATTGTAAGATCGTATACAATAATTAGATTGAAGGAAGAAATTAACAGTGATTCTGCTGTCAGTGTTAGGCATGGAGGTTAAACCAGGTATCTATTCTACTAAACTTGGTATTCCCAGGTGGTCTCCCATCCAAGTACTAACCAAGCCCAACATTGTTTAGCTTCCTAGTTCGAATGGTATTAGGCGTCTTCAGTGTGGTATGATAGTAGATTAATATTATTATCGCAACACACTCCCTGGATCATTGATGAGAGATGACTTGAAAACAAGGAAAGTATTTGGAAAGACAAATAGTAGGAAAGAACAAAAGGTGGATCTGCTGCCAATGTCAGGTGGAGGTAGTATGGATATTCCGTGTACTGTCCATTGGTTTAATTCCTCCGGATCACTGGTGAGAGTCCACGAAAAAGGAAGGGGAAGGAAAATAACAATGTGTGTTGATTCAATCACAATGATAGATGTGATAATCCAAAGTGTCCTAGTAGGAACAGAAGTATTCTCTATTGTGCCCAATATATTGACAAGGAATTGTTTAACAGCGTTAGTAGTTCAAAAATACCATGAGAGCAATAAGGTATAGCATCACCCAAAAGTATAACATTTCTTCCTGACATTTAAAGGTTCATTCTGGTATAATCATAGGCATATATATATATATATATATATATATATATATATTTATATACAACATATGACCCAAATTATATTCTGGTGTACTCATAAGCATATATGCATGATATCTGAAACAAAGTAGATTATATTCAAATTGTGCTTAGGTAAACCATTGTATATGTCCCTGATCAGATTGTCATATGCCACAAACAGAGGAATCCCTTATATAGATTGCGAATAGGTGAACACTAAATATAGACAAAATAGGATTTTAATACCTACCGGTAAATCCTTTTCTCTTAGTCCGTAGAGGATGCTGGGGACTCCAAAAGGACCATGGGGTATAGACAGGCTCCGCAGGAGACATGGGCACTTTAAGACTTTAAATGGGTGTGAACTAGCTCCTCCCTCTATGCCCCTCCTCCAGACTCCAGTTATAGAACTGTGCCCAGAGGAGACGGACATTTCGAGGAAAAGGATTTTGGAAACAAGGTGAGCGGTATACCAGCTCACACCTCCAGCATGTCGCAGAACGTGGTATTCAAAAGAACACCAGCTTACGGCATGAATAATATGCAGCAGTATGCTGCCAGAAACGTAACACAACCTGTGTGTAAATATAATCAATAACAGCATAACGCATGCCACCGAACAACGTCAGCCACAGGCTGACTGAAAAGTAACACAGCATGTGTGCAACCATAACAAATTACTGCAGATACAGTACGCACTGGGACGGGTGCCCAGCATCCTCTACGGACTAAGAGAAAAGGATTTACCGGTAGGTATTAAAATCCTATTTTCTCATACGTCCTAGAGGATGCTGGGGACTCCAAAAGGACCATGGGGTTTATACCAAAGCTCCAAACCGGGCGGGAGAGTGCGGATGACTCTGCAGCACCGATTGAGCAGACATGAGGTCCTCATCAGCCAGGGTATCAAACTTGTAGAACTGTGTAAAAGTGTTTGACCCCGACCAAGTAGCTGCTCGGCAAAGCTGTAATGCTGAGACACCTCGGGCAGCCGCCCAAGATGAGCCCACCTTCCTAGTGGAATGGGCTTTCACCGATTTCGGTAACGGCAGTCCAGCCGTAGAATGAGCCTGCTGAATCGTATTACAGAGCCAGCGTGCAATAGTCTGCTTAGAAGCAGGAGGGCCAACCTTGTTGGCCGCGTACAGGACAAACAGCGCCTCTGTTTTCCTAACCTGAGCCGTTCTGGCTACATACATTTTCAAAGCTCTGACCACATCAAGAGACTTGGAATCAGACAAGGCTTCAGTAGCCACAGGCACCACAATAGGTTGGTTCATGTGAAACGAAGAAACCACCTTTGGTAGAAATTGTTGACGAGTTCTCAACTCCGCTTTATCCTCATGGAAAATCAGATAGGGGCTTTTGTGAGACAAAGCCGCCAATTCGGACACCCGCCTTGCGGACGCCAAGGCCAATAGCATGACCACTTTCCAAGTGAGGAAATTCCACTCAACCTTATTGAAAAGTTCAACCAGTGAGACTGCATGAACTGCAATACCATGTTAAAATCCGATGATGCCCCAGGGGCACAACGGAGAATGGATGTTTAACACTCTAGTTACAAAAAATATATATTTTTTTTTAACCTCCGGAAAAGGAGGCCAATTGTGTTTGGAAAAAACTTGACCAGGCTGAAAACTGAACCTTAATCGAGCCCAACTAGAGGCCCACATCCACACCATCTTGCAAGGAAAGAATGGAGAAAACGACCCAACTGGAATTCTTCCTTAGGAACTCTCTTGGATTCACACCAAGACACATACTTTCTCCAATTGGTGGTAATGTTTTAACTTTACTTCTTTCTGCCTGAAGAAGAGTAGGGAATACACTTTCGGGTTGGGATCCGGCGTTCAACCTCTAAGCCATCAATGGAAACCGTGGTACGTCCTGGAACACACACGGCCCCTGCTGTAACAGACCCTCTCGCAAAGGAGAGGTCCGGGATCTTCCTATGAATAATTCCTGAAGATCTGGCCACCAGTCCACCTTGTCCAGTCTGGAACAATGAGGATCACCTGAACCTTTGTTCTTCTCAAGATCTTTTAGCATCTTTGGAAAAAACGGAAGTGGAGGGAACACCTAGGCTGACCGACACACCCACGGTGTCACTAGGGCGTCCCCCTGTATCTTGAGGGACCCACGACCTTGAACAATATTTCCGAAGTTTCTTGACCAGGTGAGACGCCATCTTGACTATTTTTGGAATTCCCCAAACTTGTCACTTCTGTGAACCGCTCGACGAAGACTTCACTCTCCTGTATGGAGAACGTGTCCACTGAGGAAGTCTGCTTCCCAATTGTCCACTCTTGGAACGAACATCGCTGACAGAGCGCATAATTGTTTTCGTCGCCCAGCGGAATTCTTTCTGGCTTCTGCCCTTTTACTTCGGTTCTTGTTTGTAGAAAACCGTTATAAGCGGCCCTTGACTCTAGACCGTTAACGAGGTGATACGCCTCCTAACTAGCCACTCGCCCTTGGTGAGAATTACTCCTCCACCACGGGAGCGATATTCTGGTCATGAAATCATAATTATCCCAGGTGGAAAAACGAACCATCTGTCTAATGTATCCTGCTAACCCTCTGACAAGCAAGCTGGCCACTGAATGGCCTCATAGGCCGCAACCCTCTATTCAAGTAACTGAATGTATTGATGGATTGACACTGTTGCAGGTCTGACCTGACTCTGAATCTGCAGAGCTCTTTCCCCTGGAAGAAAATAATATTGCCCCAGCCGACCACCGCGTTGTTGGGACCCACCGGTATTTTTGCAATATCTGTTGTTGAAGAACAGTCAGGGAGAATGCAACCTTTTGCACCATTTGACTTCATGGTCTCTCCGTCATCTGGAGCGAACCAGTACCGAATACTTCCTTTTCCTACCTCGAAGGAAAAACCTCATACCGCCATCACTCCGGTGACTTGGTAACACCAACCCTGAATCGCAAACCTCAGGTAAGCCTAACACGAAAGAAACCATAATTATACCTCCTTTCTCCTTCTTTAGAGTGGAGAACCCTACCACGAGAGAGTCCCTCTTGGAATTTTGAAATTTCAAATATATGATTCGAAGGGTTTCGAGTCGTCCGGCCTTGGAAGGACGAAAAAGCTTGAAGAACAGCTTCTTCTCTCTTTTTTTTTTTTTTATGACCGGGACAGCAGGACAATGACCTGATCTCGACACAACTCTTGTATTGCGTCACATACTACCTCCCTGTCCGGAGGAGACTCTGTAAGGTCTATTTTCAAAAAATCGTTGATGGTGAAATGTCTGGACAACTGCTATATGTTCCCCTAGGGATTCTATCCTTAACTCACTGGTCTATGTCCCTTTCAGTTTTAGATGCGGGCCCACCGGTGTGGGCTCCCGCAAGATAGACCCATCGTCTTGCTGTGGACTTGGCAGAAAACATAGGATGAATTCTGCTCCTGTGAACCTGAAAACAAGGTAGCTGACCCCTTACCTCCTTTCACCTTCCTTTTCCTACCTCGAAGGAAAAACCTCATACCGCCATCACTCCGGTGACTTGGTAACACCAACCCTGAATCGCAAACCTCAGGTAAGCCTAACATGGAAGAAACCATAATTATACCTCCTTTCTCCTTCTTTAGAGTGGAGAACCCTACCACGAGAGAGTCCCTCTTGGAATTTTGAAATTTCAAATATATGATTCGAAGGGTTTCGAGTCGTCCGGCCTTGGAAGGACGAAAAAGCTTGAAGAACAGCTTCTTCTCTCTTTTTTTTTTTTTTATGACCGGGACAGCAGGACAATGACCTGATCTCGACACAACTCTTGTATTGCGTCACATACTACCTCCCTGTCCGGAGGAGACTCTGTAAGGTCTATTTTCAAAAAATCGTTGATGGTGAAATGTCTGGACAACTGCTATATGTTCCCCTAGGGATTCTATCCTTAACTCACTGGTCTATGTCCCTTTCAGTTTTAGATGCGGGCCCACCGGTGTGGGCTCCCGCAAGATAGACCCATCGTCTTGCTGTGGACTTGGCAGAAAACATAGGATGAATTCTGCTCCTGTGAACCTGAAAACAAGGTAGCTGACCTCTTACCTCCTTTCACCTTCCTTTTCCTACCAAGAAAAGGGAATCCTTATCCATTCGGTTGAAATGATTGCATCCTGCAAGAATGCGTCACCCACCTTAGTGAGGCAACCTAGGGCAAGAAGGTAGACTTACCAGTGGCATCTGCCGCGAGTATATTCACACAGCATCACTGAAGGGTTAAACATGCTATATGAATTGTTATGTGTTTGAATAGACACGTACGCACTCTCACCAAACCAGGCTTCACTTTCCTAGGGAAGAGACTCCACTTCATCTCAGAGTCAGTAATAGCATCCGTTTAATAAATCCACCAAGCCCGCCTAACCGAGGCCCCATGGATTTGGCTCGCGAACCCAAGAGTCCCATATCCCTTGTAATCGCCCGACAGTATGCTACAATGTTCTAGATATGACCCCAGTGAAGGGGTGTCCCATCTCTCCCTAGAGTACATATATCGGATGACAAAGTAACCGACCATTTCTGAATACAAGCACTCCCCCATGTGCATATAATGCAAGTATAATCACGTATATAATTAAAATATCACTTAGCTTCCTGTATAAGATCCTCTGTACAGGGCCCCATGCCGGGCAGGGGTGGACTCTCACTTTATTCTATCCACAGCGGGAGAAAAATAAACACTCTGCCTCCTCGTGAGGATTCGAAACCATCTTGTCACGGCTGACCTAGAGTTATCCAACAGAGCGACCAGCACATGAAAAGGCATAACGTTACTTCAGCATTCATTATAATTTTTTTATATATATATATATATATATATATATATATATAAATTTGCATATTTATATACCCATATACACACATATATCTCAATATATATAACTCATATATATATATATATATATATATATATATATATATATATATCTGTCAGGAACCGAAGGGTCCCTAGTAACGTTAATACATTCTTAATGTGCGTGAAACATGTACTGAATGCTAATTTAGTGTATCTAATCAGGAAACATTATGGTCGACCTAAGAATTATTATTCGTGTCGATACCAGGGAGTAGCAACTTGGTAAACAACATTTTTGCGACCCCGAGGGGTCTGAGGGAAACATATATATCAAGAATAATACACCCTCCACAGATATTACTACGTCTGTGCAACCGTACCATACATATATATATATATATATATATATACATACATACATACATACAGGTATAGCTTTTCTAAAATGCATCACATTATCATGTCAATGTTTACCCAGTAAGATTAGTTGGTGCCGACAAGGCCACCCACACACTTCTGTATGTCCCATATAGTTTTCTCTTGTGAAAAAAAATAAATATATATATATATACTGACATGTCGATACTTATTTACATGAACCAAGTACCATCAGGTGTCGGTGGTGCCGACTGAGACATATTTTGACAGAGAACTCAGCCATATACATGCCGACACACATGTACTAAACACCCACCGACATAACACTGATTATTTTATATCTGGAAAACACAGAAGACATTTTTCTACTACACCATGGCCCTCATTCCGAGTTGTTCGCTCGTTCTTTTCCTTCGCATCGGTGCGATTTTCCGCTAACTGCGCATGCGCAATGTTCGCACTGCGGCTGCGCCAAGTAAATTTGCTAAGAAGTTTGGTATTTTACTCACGGCATTACAAGGTTTTTTCTTCGTTCTGCTGATCGTAGTGTGATTGACAGGAAGTGGGTGTTTCTGGGCGGAAACTGGCCGTTTTATGGGAGTGTGTGAAAAAACGCTGCCGTTTCTGGGAAAAACGCGGGAGTGGCTGGAGAAACGGGGGAGTGTCTGGGCGAACGCTGGGTGTGTTTGTGACATCAAATCAGGAACGACAAGCACTGAACTGATCACACTGGAAGAGTAAGTCTCGAGCTACTCAGAAACTGCAAAGAAAAATCTTTTCGCAATATTGCGAATACTTCGTTCGCAATTCTGCTAAGCTAAGATTCACTCCCAGAGGGCGGCGGCTTAGCGTGTACACTGCTGTGAAAAGCGGCTAGCGAGCGAACAACTCGGAATGAGGGCCCATGTTCTTTTATATAATGTGCCTTACTTTTACACATAACCCCCTAAACTACTGTGCCCCCCCTGTTTTCCACTGTGATATGGTCTGCAGTGCTTTTTTCAGGGCCAGCGTTTCTGTGAGGAGAAAATGGCACTGTGTAGAGCTGTGAGGGCTAAACCCCGCCCCCTTGCTGGCGCGCTTCAGCCCCGTTATTTTTATAACTTTTTATCCTGGCGGGGGTCTGTATACAGCGCCTATGCACTGTATACTGTTTGTGCCAGCCTTATATTGAGGTTTAATTGCTGCCCAGGGCGCCCCCCCTGCGCCCTGCACCCATGTAGAGCCTGTGTGTGCGGGAGCTATGGTGTGCAGTGCGACAGCTGCGCAGTACCTCAGGAAGACTGAAGTCTTCTGACGCCTTCTGAAGTCTTCTTTGCGTCGGTTACTCACCTGTCTTCTATCTTTTGGCTCTGTTAGGGGGACAGCGGAGCGGCTCCGGGAATGAGCAGCTAGGCGACCCAAGTGATCAGACCCTCTGGAGCTAATGGTGTCCAGTAGCCTAAGAAGCAGAGCCTATCAACTCACAGAAGTAGGTCTGCTTCTCTTCCCTCAGTCCCACGAAGCAGGGAGCCTGTTGCCAGCAGTGCTCCCTGAAAATAATAAACCTAACAAAAGTCTTTTTAGAGAAACTCTGTAGAGCTCCCCTAGTGTGTGACCAGTCGCCTCTGGGCACAGAATCTGACTGGAGTCTGGAGGAGGGGCATAGAGGGAGGAGCCAGTTCACACCCATTTAAAGTCTTAAAGTGCCCATGTCTCCTGCGGAGCCCGTCTATACCCCATGGTCCTTTTGGAGTCCCCAGCATCCTCTAAGACGTATGAGAAAATAAGACAAACTCCTAATAAATTGCGGTGTCCAAATCCCGTATCAAATCCCCAAACATCAAGCACTATTGGCAGTCGGTATATATTATTATTATTGACCAGATATATTTGACACTGTACTCTGTGCTATGGGGAGGGCCGAGACCATCAGAAGAGAATAGTCTTTTTCAATATTTTTCTGGCTGGTGTGGAATCACCCCCGTTGTATATGCAGAGGAGAAGAACTCTCAAACTCCAGCTTGTAGCCCTAGGAGACCAGGTCTTTAACCCAAGCATCCTGGCAGGAGCTTTCCCAAATAAGGCTGAAGAATCTCAGCTGAGCTTCCACCCTGAGGTCCCTCATGAGCTGAGGGACACCGTCATGCTGAGGATTTTGAGGAGACAGAGCTGACGCACTGGTCCTGAGATCCTCTGGTGTCAGGCTTCCGAGACTTACCTCTGGAGCCACTAGCCACATTTGAGGCGTCTCTGGCTTTCCCTTTGAACCTAGCAGTCCGAAGGGATTGTAGTGAAGGTCCTGTGTAGGAGCGTTGAGCCGGTGGAGCTGCAGACGGGAGGTATGTGGATTTCCCAGCGGTAGCCTTCGAAATCCAAGTGTCCAATTCACCTCCAAACAGCCAATCACCTGTGAAAGGTAAAGCCTCTACACTCCACTTTGATTCTGTGTCCGCCAACCACTGGCATAGCCACAGCGCCCTGCGTGCAGAAACCGCTGATAATGTCGATATTATCTTAAACCATAAAGCTATACCTTTAAACACACTTTTACCATGGAGCCGCTGCGGCCGCTAGACTTAATACACACGCTACGTACTTTGTACGCTATTTGTGTACAGAGTCCCGTACTTTGTACGGACTTAGCGTACAAACGCCGCGCTGGGGGTACAAAGTACACACAGCGCGCACACACTTTTGATACACTTTAAACCTTATTCGTAATGCAATGCAATGATATTATTACACTCTAAACCTTATGCAGCAAAGCACTGCAATGATGTTACACCTAAAACCTTATGCAGCGCTGACGGTACAAAGTACCCGCAGAGCGTACACACCTTATCAATACACTTTTAAAACCTTATACAGTTAGGTAATGTAATATGCTTTAAACCCTAGCAGGGAAAAGAGGACACAACACCGATGTGTAGTTAAACACTGGGCTCCGACACCTCAGCATATATATCTGGAAGGGGATAACAATACAATTTATACACTACAATATACAACAGAGTAAATGGCTACAGTCAATGTACATACGTGAGAATATTCGCTTGCGCAACCTGGTCCAGTCCTCCGCTAATCAGGTAGATAGCGTTAAGAGTCTTCTGACCGGCCAGGCAGCAACAGGCTTTTTATACACTACTTCCAAAAACAATACAATGGGTACTGTAATCCCTTTGTCCATTGGACACAGAGATGCATCTTTACATTACAGGAGAGGTCATAGGTTGATTTGAAAAGGTGGGCGATGTCTTTCTCAACTGCTCTTGTGGGTGGTCTCCTCTGGATTCCCGCTGCATACATAATATACAGTAAATACAGTTTATATCTATATTCTACTTCTGCACATAACTATACGCAGGAACATGCGATCTTCCTCTAACCAACACCAGAATGTTACCCTTAAAATACCCTACAGCTGGATACTAGACATCACCTTATAACCTTAGTCTGTCCCTTCCATCATGCAAAGGTGAACCCCTTAGTCCTGGAATCATTTAAACTGTTGATACTTGCTGATGTGGTGCAGGGGGGCTATGTGTACAATGTGCACTATTTGGATTAAATATGTAATGTTTTGATAACCCTCTATGCGCTCACAAACTCCGCCGTAAATACCCATACCACGCGCAGGACCGCGGGAGCGATCATACGCAAATTGCGGATATGTGCACGCACGGCGGAACAAGTGCACGCGCAGCGGGCATGTGTATGTGGTTAGTACGTGCTGTGTGTACTACAATATTTTTCGACTTTGACACCGCCATGGTAGAAGTACAAGCATTTATAGTACCTATGCTTTTAATAGTTTCACAGAGAAGCCGTGCAGAATCCTGAATGTGCTGAACCAGCGTTACCATATTAGCCAGGGACTTATCCCCAGTGGGGCCCTCTTGAATGTTACCTGCCCAGGTATGTATGGCGTGGGTCACCCAACAACCAGCAATTACAGGCCTCTGAGAGGCTCCTGCTTCAACATAAATACATTTCAAAGTGGCTTCTATTTTTCTGTCTGCAGCTTCCTTTAAGGCAGTAGCCCCTGGAACCAGTAGTACCATCTTTTATGATAGACGTGATACTGAAGCATCAACAGCAGGGGGAGTTCCACAGACATTTGCCCCTCTAGAGCGAAAGGAAGTGCAGCAATCAGTTTCTTTGTCACCTGGAATTTATTTTCAGGATTAGCCCATGGCTCCTTGAAAAGATCATCCAGTTCCTTAGAGTCAGGAAAGTTGACTAGCACTTTCTTTTGTGCAGCGAAAAAAGATTGCAGAACATCTGCCTCGTTCCCAGGAACATACAAGACATCTCTAATAGCAAGGATGAGAGACTCCACTCCCTGAGTTGTAGAGGAATCATCCACTTCAGTATTTGATTCCAACTCCTCCCCCTCTTCCACCTTAGGCACCTCCTCCTCAGATTCTGAGAAGATGTCAGGTAACCCCCTTTTTTGGGGTAGTGGAAGTGAGAAAGGGGTTACACGGCTGCCCATTGATTTATATTTAATCAGAGCCGCCATGGACTGCTGCCTTTCTTGCCTAGCAGTAGTCAATTCATTAGACATGTCAGCCATCATAGAGTTAATAGAACTCAACCAAGCTGGTGTTATCCCAGAAGCCCCACTATCCTGTGACATACCCTCCAACATTTTACACAAAAATCGGTACAAATTAGAAAAAGGGGCGTGGCCACAGGAAAAAAATAAGAATTTACTTACCGATAATTCTATTTCTCGTAGTCCGTAGTGGATGCTGGGGACTCCGTCAGGACCATGGGGAATAGCGGCTCCGCAGGAGACAGGGCACAAAAATAAAGCTTTAGGATTAGGTGGTGTGTACTGGCTCCTCCCCCTATGACCCTCCTCCAAGCCTCAGTTAGGATACTGTGCCCGGACGAGCGTACACAATAAGGAAGGATATTGAATCCCGGGTAAGACTCATACCAGCCACACCAATCACACCGTATAACTTGTGATCTGAACCCAGTTAACAGTATGACAAACGTAGGAGCCTCTGAACAGACGGCTTACAACAATAACAACCCGAATTTGTTTGTAACAATAACTATGTACAAGTATTGCAGACAATCCGCACTTGGGATGGGCGCCCAGCATCCACTACGGACTACGAGAAATAGAATTATCGGTAAGTAAATTCTTATTTTCTCTAACGTCCTAAGTGGATGCTGGGGACTCCGTCAGGACCATGGGGATTATACCAAAGCTCCCAAACGGGCGGGAGAGTGCGGATGACTCTGCAGCACCGAATGAGAGAACTCAAGGTCCTCCTCAGCCAGGGTATCAAATTTGTAGAATTTTGCAAACGTGTTTGCCCCTGACCAAGTAGCAGCTCGGCAGAGTTGTAATGCCGAGACCCCCCGGGCAGCCGCCCAGGATGAGCCCACTTTCCTTGTGGAATGGGCCTTGACAGATTTAGGTTGTGGCAAGCCTGCCACAGAATGTGCAAGTTGAATTGTGCTACAAATCCAACGAGCAATCGTCTGCTTAGAAGCAGGAGCACCCATCTTGTTGGGTGGATACAATATAAACAGTGAGTCAGACTTTCTGACTCCCGCCGTTCTTGAAATATATATTTTCAATGCCCGGACCACGTCCAACAACTTGGAATCCTCCAAATCGTTAGTAGCCGCAGGCACCACAATAGGCTGGTTCAGGTGAAACGCTGACACCACCTTAGGCAGAAAATGAGGACGCGTCCGCAGTTCTGCCCTGTCCGTATGGAAAATCAGATATGGGCTCTTATATGATAAAGCCGCCAATTCTGATACTCTCCTGGCTGAAGCCAGGGCCAGTAGCATGGTTACTTTCCATGTAAGATACTTCAACTCCACCGATTTTAGCGGCTCAAACCAATGGGATTTGAGAAAATCCAAGACTACATTAAGATCCCACGGTGCCACTGGGGGCACCACCGGGGGCTGTATATGTAGTACTCCTTTTACAAAAGTCTGGACTTCAGGAACTGAAGCCAATTCTTTCTGGAAGAAAATCGACAGGGCCGAAATTTGAACCTTAATGGACCCCAATTTGAGGCCCATAGACAATCCTGTTTGCAGGAAATGTAGGAATCGACCCAGTTGAAATTCCTCCGTGGGGGCCTTCCTGGCCTCACACCACGCAACATATTTTCTCCAAATGCGGTGATAATGTTGTGCAGTCACCTCCTTCCTGGCTTTTACCAGTGTAGGAATGACCTCTTCCGGAATGCCTTTTTCCCTTAGAATTCGGCGTTCAACCGCCATGCCGTCAAACGCAGCCGCGGTAAGTCTTGGAATAGACACGGTCCCTGCTGAAGCAGCTCCCGTCTTAGAGGTAGAGGCCACGGATCCTCCGTGAGCATCTCTTGAAGTTCCGGGTACCAAGTTCTTCTTGGCCAATCCGGAGCCACTAGTATCGTTCTTACTCCCTTTTGCCGTATAATTCTCAGTACTTTTGGTATGAGAGGCAGAGGAGGGAACACATACACTGACTGGAACACCCACGGTGTTACCAGAGCGTCCACAGCTATTGCCTGAGGGTCTCTTGACCTGGCGCAATACCTGTCCAGTTTTTTGTTGAGGCGGGACGCCATCATATCCACCATTGGTTTTTCCCAACGGTTCACAATCATGTGGAAGACTTCTGGATGAAGTCCCCACTCTCCCGGGTGTAGATCGTGTCTGCTGAGGAAGTCTGCTTCCCAGTTGTCCACTCCCGGACTGAATACTGCTGACAGTGCTATCACATGATCTTCCGCCCAGCGAAGAATCCTTGCAGCTTCTGCCATTGCTGTCCTGCTTCTTGTGCCGCCCTGTCTGTTTACGTGGGCGACTGCCGTGATGTTGTCCGACTGGATCAACACCGGCTGACCCTGAAGCAGGGGTTTTGCCAGACTTAGAGCATTGTAAATCGCTCTTAGCTCCAGTATATTTATGTGAAGAGACATCTCCAGGCTTGACCATACTCCCTGGAAGTTTCTTCCCTGTGTGACCGCTCCCCAGCCTCTCAGACTGGCATCCGTGGTCACCAGGACCCAGTCCTGTATGCCGAATCTGCGGCCCTCTAACAGATGAGCACTCTGCAACCACCACAGAAGAGACACCCTTGTCCGTGGCGATAAGGTTATCCGCTGATGCATCTGCAGATGTGATCCGGACCATTTGTCCAGCAGATCCCACTGAAAAGTTCGTGCGTGGAATCTGCCGATTGGAATCGCTTCGTAAGAAGCCACCATCTTTCCCAGGACTCTTGTGCATTGATGCACAGACACTTTCCCTGGTTTTAGGAGGTTCCTGACAAGTTCGGATAACTCCCTGGCTTTCTCCTCCGGAAGAAACACCTTTTTCTGAACCGTGTCCAGAATCATTCCCAGGAACAGCAGACGTGTCGTCGGGGTCAACTGAGATTTTGGAAAATTCAGAATCCACCCGTGTTGTTGCAGCACTAGTCGGGTTAGTGCTACTCCGTCCTCCAGCTGTTCTCTGGACCTTGCCCTTATCAGGAGATCGTCCAAGTAAGGGATAATTAATACGCCTCTTCTTCGCAGAAGAATCATCATTTCGGCCATTACCTTGGTAAAGACCCGAGGTGCCGTGGACAATCCAAACGGCAGCGTCTGAAACTGATAATGACAGTTTTGCACCACGAACCTGAGGTACCCTTGATGTGAAGGGCAAATTGGGACATGCAGGTAAGCATCCTTTATGTCCTGGGACACCATAAAGTCCCCTTCTTCCAGATTCGCTATCACTGCTCTGAGTGACTCCATCTTGAACTTGAATTTTTGTATGTACAGGTTCAAAGATTTCAGATTTAGAATAGGTCTTACCGAGCCGTCCGGCTTCGGTACCACAAATAGCGTGGAGTAATACCCCTTTCCCTGTTGTAGGAGGGGTACCTTGACTATCACCTGCTGAGAAAACAGCTTGTGAATGGCTTCCAATACCGTCGCCCTGTCTGAGGGAGACGTTGGCAAAGCAGACTTTAGGAACCTGCGAGGGGGAGACTTCTCGAATTCCAACCTGTAACCCTGAGATACTACCTGCAGGATCCAGGGGTCCACCTGTGAGCAAGCCCACTGTGCGCTGAAATTCTTGAGTCGACCCCCCACCGCTCCTGAGTCCGCTTGTAAGGCCCCAGCGTCATGCTGAGGGCTTTGCAGAACCCTGAGAGGGCTTCTGTTCCTGGGCAGGGGCTGCTTGCTGCCCTCTCTTACCCCTTCCTCTGCCCCGAGGCAGATATGACTGTCCTTTTGTCCGCTTGTTCTTATAGGACCGAAAGGACTGCGGCTAAAAAGACGGTGTCTTTTTCTGTTGGGAGGGGGTTTGAGGTAAAAAGGTGGATTTTCCGGCAGTTGCCGTGGCCACCAGATCCGATAGACCGACGCTAAATAATTCCTCCCCTTTATACGGCAATACTTCCATATGTCGTTTGGAATCCGCATCACCTGACCACTGTCGCGTCCATAAACTCCTTCTGGCAGATATGGACATCGCATTTACTCTCGATGCCAGAGTGCAAATATCTCTCTAAGCATCTCGCATATAAAGGAAAGCATCCTTTAATTGCTCTATAGTCAATAAAATACTGTCCCTATCCAGGGTATCAATATTTTCAGTCAGGAAATCCAACCAGACGACCCCAGCACTGCACATCCAGGCTGAGGCGATGGCTGGTCGCAGTATAACACCAGTATGTGTGTATATACTTTTTAGGGTAGTTTCCAGTCTCCTATCAGCTGGATCCCTGAGGGCGGCCGTATCAGGAGACAGTAACGCCACTTGTTTTGATAAGCGTGTGAGCGCCTTATCCACCCTAGGGGGTGTTTCCCAGCGCGCCCTAACCTCTGGCGGGAAAGGGTATAATGCTAATAACTTTTTTGAAATTAGCACTTTTCTATCTGGGTTAACCCACGCTTCATCACATACATCATTTAATTCCTCTGATTCAGGAAAAACTACAGGTAGTTTTTTCACCCCCCACATAATACCCCTTTTTGTGGTACTTGCAGTATCAGAGATATGCAAAGCCTCCTTCATTGCCGTGATCATATAACGTGTGGCCCTACTTGAAAATACGTTTGTTTCATCACCGTCGACACTAGATTCAGTGTCTGTGTCTGGGTCTGTGTCGACCGACTGAGGTAAAGGGCGCTTTACAGCCCCTGACGGTGTCTGAGACGCCTGGGCAGGTACTAACTGGTTTGCCGGCCGTCTCATGTCGTCAACTGATTTTTGTAATGTGCTGACATTATCACGTAATTCCATAAACAAAGCCATCCATTCCGGTGTCGACTCCCTGGGGGGTGACATCACCATTATCGGCAATTGCTCTGCCTCCACACCAACATCGTCCTCATACATGTCGACACACACGTACCGACACACAGCAGACACACAGGGAATGCTCTTATCGAAGACAGGACCCCACTAGCCCTTTGGGGAGACAGAGGGAGAGTTTGCCAGCACACACCCAAGCGCTATAATATATATGGGAACAACCTTATATAAGTGTTGTTCCTTATAGCAGCTTAAATATATCAAAATATCGCCAAAAAATGCCCCCCCTCTCTGTTTTACCCTGTTTCTGTAGTGCAGTGCAGGGGAGAGTCCTGGGAGCCTTCCTCACAGCGGAGCTGAGCAGGAAAATGGCGCTGTGTGCTGAGGAGAATAAGCCCCGCCCCCTATTTCGGCGGGCTTTTCTCCCGGAGTTTTAGATATCTGGCATGGGTTAAATACATACATATAGCCTCAATGGCTATATGTGATGTATTCTTTTGCCATAAAGGTATTAAATATTGCTGCCCAGGGTGCCCCCAGCAGCGCCCTGCACCCTCCGTGACCGCTTGGTGTGAAGTGTGTGACAACAATGGCGCACAGCTGCAGTGCTGTGCGCTACCTTCATGAAGACTGAAGAGCCTTCTGCCGCCTGTTTCCGGACCTTCAATCTTCAGCATCTGTAAGGGGGGTCGGCGGCGCGGCTCCGGGACGAACCCCAGGGTGAGACCTGTGTTCCGACTCCCTCTGGAGCTAATGGTGTCCAGTAGCCTAAGAATCCAATCCATCCTGCACGCAAGTGAGTTGAAATTCTCTCCCCTAAGTCCCTCGATGCAGTGAGCCTGTTGCCAGCAGGACTCACTGAAAATAAAAAACCTAAAAACTTTTTCTAAGCAGCTCTTTAGGAGAGCCACCTAGATTGCACCCTGCTCGGACGGGCACAAAAACCTAACAGAGGCTTGGAGGAGGGTCATAGGGGGAGGAGCCAGTACACACCACCTAATCCTAAAGCTTTATTTTTGTGCCCTGTCTCCTGCGGAGCCGCTATTCCCCATGGTCCTGACGGAGTCCCCAGCATCCACTTAGGACGTTAGAGAAAGGGGTCGTGGTCACGCCCATTTTCCTATACTTTCAATGGAAGTTTGGAGAGCCAAAAATAGGTACAGACCATGAAAAAAAGGTACTGTACCTATTAAAAAGGTACAGTTGGAGGGTATGCTGTGAAGGCTGACTGCATTGCACGCACATGAGAGAATCTGCAGGGGAGGGAGAAAGCCTAGTGTGACAGAGAGAACACACAGCTTTTTTCACTATGCGAACAGGAAACATTTACATCCACACATATACACACACAGAGAAACAGTTATGGGCCCTACACATTGAGCGATCCACCACCGAGCTGCCCAACGGCGGATACGGCCGAGGGGCGACCCGGCGGCGGGGGGGCTGTGATGGGGGGTAGTGAAGTTTCTTAACTCCCCCGTCACCCGGCTCCATAGAAGTGCAGGCAAATATGGACGAGATCGTCCATATTGGCCTGCATGCACAGGCGATGGGGCACCAGCGATGAACGAGCGCGGGGCCGCGCATCGTTCATTGCTGGTGCCTCCACACTGAAGGATATGACGTATCTCGTTCATTAATGAACGAGATCGTTCATATCTTTCACTAAAATCGCGCAGTGTGTAGGGCCCATTACAAGCAAGCCTGCCCAGCCCAGTATGTGTGGAGAGACTCAGAGAAGGACGGACCAGCACCAGCGTGTATCTAACAATGAAGATATCAGAAGTTAGGCAATATGGTATAATTATGTGTGAGGAGCCTAATATAAGTTCCCACAGCGGGTTCTACCCCTTTTCTACACCCATGTACCACTGTCTAACCGTGGAGTATCCTTTGGAGGAGCTGACTTTCCTGCTGCAGCACTGAGTGCAGGAAATGGCGCCAGGAAGCCGCTGGTCCCGCTCTGAGGTAGCCCCCTCCAATGGCGCTGGAGCTACTTGGATATTTATACTGGCAAATTCCCATAAAATTTGTAAAATGAGGTACAAGCACCTATTTTTACTACCGCTGCCAGTCTGCGTGCGGGGGCTATGGGATCACCCCAGGGGGAGTCCGTATGTCCGCTCCGCGACCATGCCGCACCAGAAACCGGGGCAACACTCACCACCTTGATCTTCAGGCTCTGTGCTGGGGGGTCTGCGGCGTGCAGCGGGTGTGTGCGCGAGAGCGCCATGCCTGCGGTACACTAACCCTCAGGACCATTGTACTGTCAGCGGGATCCGGGTGTCGGTTCCCCCCACCAGCGTCCCTTGGTGCAGGTAGGCTGTTGCCAACAGCCTACCTGAAAATAACAAACGTTTAAAATAAACTAAAGCAAAATTCTCTGGAGCTCCAGAGTGTGCATCCTCTCCTGAGGTCCTTTGGACCCCATCTATACCCCATCGTACTAAGTGTCCCCAGTATCCCTTATGGATGTTAGAGAAATCATATTGCAGTTCTCACATAGGGGCAGATTTATCTCCATCAGCATCTGAGGATGCAGATGGGATGTGATCAAATCGACACCATCCAAACTGCGATAATTGATTACATCGCATGGATGTAACAATTATCACATGCAGGGATTATCCGCAGCATTATTGGGGTATTTATCATAAAAAATACCCAGAGTATGTGCTGCGCGACCACCGATGACATCGCCGCTACCGCCACCACCGGATCGACCCCCCACCACTGATCATACTCACCTAGGGACCAGTGATCGGTGCTCCTGGAGGGCTGCCGGTCATCGGGGCTCTCTGCTGCTGTGAACTCCGGTGCTGTAAAGTGAGCTGCCGCTTTCCAGCATCACTTTACTGCACCAGGGGTCTCAGGATCGTCAGGGAGCCCCGATGACCGGCAGCCTGCACCGGAGCACCGATCACCGGTCCCTGGGTAGGTGAGTGTGATTTTTTATTTTTTTGGATGCAGTGATCAGCTTGTGCCTAGGGCAGAGGTTCCCAAACTGTGTGCCGTGGCTCCCTGGGGTGCCTCAGGACACTTGCAGGGGTGCCCTGGGTTGGTGGTCCAGGACCAATTCAAATTATTCATGGTCAATATAATAGGCAAAACCAGTGCTGGTGGCTGCCAGTCATAAAATATGTGGCCAAACCAAAGCAAATCTTGTCCCTCACCACACAACTGATCCTAAGGATGAGATATAAACGCGATCTACTTAATGTAATATTTCTTTCCAAATTTCTCAATAAGAAATTTTTGGCCTAGGGGTGCCGTGAAAAAAATTCTGATATTCTAGGGCGCCGTGATTCAAAAAAGTTTGGAAACCACTGGCCTAGGGCATTGCTGCAAGTATGGTGGTACTGCGTAGCAGTAAGAAATTGGCAGCCGGTACGCAGTACCATCGGGCTGCCACCTTACAGCCACTGTGTTGGGAGAGAAGAGCGCAGCATGTGGCTCTCCTCTCCTGCCCAGTCAGTCTGGTCTCTCTTCACTTCCTTCGGCGTGTTTCACAATCAAACATCGGTTCGTGAGCCAATCAGAGCTTGTGGACTGGCAGCCAATCAAGAGTCACCACTGCCGGACCGCGAGCTCTGATTGGCTCACGATCCAGTGTTTGATTTTGATACATGTCGGCACTGCCACCGAAGGAAGAGAAGAGAGACCGGACTGACTGGGCAGGAGAGGAGCAGGAGAGGAGAGTCACATGTAGAGATGAGCGGGTTCGGTTTCTCTGAATCCGAACCCGCCCGAACTTCATGTTTTTTTACACGGGTCCGAGCGACTCGGATCTTCCCGCCTTGCTCGGTTAACCCGAGCGCGCCCGAACGTCATCATCACGCTGTCGGATTCTCGCGAGGCTCGGATTCTATCGCGAGACTCGGATTCTATATAAGGAGCCGCGCGTCGCGGCCATTTTCACACGTGCATTGAGATTGATAGGGAGAGGACGTGGCTGGCGTCCTCTCCGTTTAGAAATTAAAATAGATAGGAGAGTGAGAGTGAGACACTTCATTTACTTACTGGAGCTTAGGAGGAGTTATACTAGTGACTGATGACCAGTGACCTGACCACCAGTGCAGTTTTATAATTTATTATTATTTAATAATCCGTTCTGTTCTTGTTCTCTGCCTGAAAAAAACGATACACAGTGACTCAGTCACACTCACATACCATATCTGTGCTCAGCCCAGTGTGCTGCATCATCTATGTATAATATCTGACTGTGCTCACACAGCTTAATTGTGGGGGAGACTGGGGAGCAGTTATAGGTTATAGCAGGAGCCAGGAGTACATATTAAACAGTGCACACTTTTGCTGCCAGAGTGCCACTGCCAGTGTGACTGACCACTGACCACTGTGACCAGTGACCTGACCACACTGACCACCAGTATAGTATATTGTGATTAAATGTCTGCCTGAAAAAGTACACTCGTCGTGTGACTTGTGTGGTGTTTTTTTATTCTATAAAAATTAAAAAACTCATTCTGCTGACAGACAGTGTCCAGCAGGTCCGTCATTATATAATATATACCTGTCCGGCTGCAGTAGTGATATATATATATTTTTTATATCATTATTTATCATCCAGTCTATACTAGCTGCAGACACAGTACGGTAGTTCACGGCTGTAGCTACCTCTGTGTCGGCACTCGGCAGTCCATCCATAATTGTATACCACCTACCCGTGGTTTTTTTTTTCTTTCTTCTTTATACATACTACATCTCATTATCATCCAGTCTATATTAGCAGCAGACACAGTACAGTACGGTAGTCCACGGCTGTAGCTACCTCTGTGTCGGCACTCGGCAGTCCATCCATAATTGTATACCACCTACCCGTGGTTTTTTTTTTCTTTCTTCTTTATACATACTACATCTCATTATCATCCAGTCTATATTAGCAGCAGACACAGTACAGTACGGTAGTCCACGGCTGTAGCTACCTCTGTGTCGGCACTCGGCAGTCCATCCATAATTGTATACCACCTACCCGTGTTTTTTTTTTCTTTCTTCTTTATACATACTACATCTCATTATCAACCAGTCTATATTAGCAGCAGACACAGTACGGTAGTTCACGGCTGTAGCTACCTCTGTGTCGGCACTCGGCAGTCCATCCATAATTGTATACCACCTACCCGTGGTTTTTATTTTTCTTTCTTCTTTATACATACTACATCTCATTATCATCCAGTCTATATTAGCAGCAGACACAGTACAGTACGGTAGTCCACGGCTGTAGCTACCTCTGTGTCGGCACTCGGCAGTCCATCCATAATTGTATACCACCTACCCGTGGGTTTTTTTCTCTTTCTTCTTTATACATACTACATCTCATTATCAACCAGTCTATATTAGCAGCAGACACAGTACGGTAGTTCACGGCTGTAGCTACCTCTGTGTCGGCACTCGGCAGTCCATCCATAATTGTATACCACCTACCCGTGGTTTTTTTTTCTTTCTTCTTTATACATACTAATTCTCATTATCATCCAGTCTATATTAGCAGCAGACACAGTACAGTACGGTAGTCCACGGCTGTAGCTATCTCTGTGTCGGCACTCGGCAGTCCATCCATAATTGTATACCACCTACCCGTGGTTTTTTTTTTCTTTCTTCTTTATACATACTACATCTCATTATCAACCAGCCTATATCAGCAGCAGACACAGTACAGTACGGTAGTCCACGGCTGTAGCTACCTCTGTGTCGGCACTCGGCAGTCCATCCATAATTGTATACCACCTACCCGTGGTTTTTTTTTTCTTTCTTCTTTATATATACTACATCTCATTATCAACCAGTCTATATTAGCAGCAGACACAGTACGGTAGTTCACGGCTGTAGCTACCTCTGTGTCGGCACTCGGCAGTCCATCCATAATTGTATACCACCTACCCGTGGTTTTTATTTTTCTTTCTTCTTTATACATACTACATCTCATTATCATCCAGTCTATATTAGCAGCAGACACAGTACAGTACGGTAGTCCACGGCTGTAGCTACCTCTGTGTCGGCAGTCCATCCATAATTGTATACCACCTACCTGTGGTTTTTTTTTCTTTCTTCTTTATACATACTACATCTCATTATCAACCAGTCTATATTAGCAGCAGACACAGTACGGTAGTTCACGGCTGTAGCTACCTCTGTGTCGGCACTCGGCAGTCCATCCATAAATGTATACCACCTACCCGTGGTTTTTTTTTTTCTTTCTTCTTTATACATACTACATCTCATTATCATCCAGTCTATATTAGCAGCAGACACAGTACAGTACGGTAGTCCACGGCTGTAGCTACCTCTGTGTCGGCACTCGGCAGTCCATCCATAATTGTATACCACCTACCCGTGGTTTTTTTTTTCTTTCTTCTTTATACATACTACATCTCATTATCATCCAGTCTATATTAGCAGCAGACACAGTACAGTACGGTAGTCCACGGCTGTAGCTACCTCTGTGTCGGCACTCGGCAGTCCATCCATAATTGTATACCACCTACCCGTGTTTTTTTTTTCTTTCTTCTTTATACATACTACATCTCATTATCAACCAGTCTATATTAGCAGAAGACACAGTACGGTAGTTCACGGCTGTAGCTACCTCTGTGTCGGCACTCGGCAGTCCATCCATAATTGTATACCACCTACCCTTGGTTTTTATTTTTCTTTCTTCTTTATACATACTACATCTCATTATCATCCAGTCTATATTAGCAGCAGACACAGTACAGTACGGTAGTCCACGGCTGTAGCTACCTCTGTGTCGGCACTCGGCAGTCCATCCATAATTGTATACCACCTACCCGTGGTTTTTTTTTTCTTTCTTCTTTATACATACTACATCTCATTATCAACCAGTCTATATTAGCAGCAGACACAGTACGGTAGTTCACGGCTGTAGCTACCTCTGTGTCGGCACTCGGCAGTCCATCCATAATTGTATACCACCTACCCGTGGTTTTTTTTTTCTTTCTTCTTTATACATACTACATCTCATTATCATCCAGTCTATATTAGCAGCAGACACAGTACAGTACGGTAGTCCACGGCTGTAGCTACCTCTGTGTCGGCACTCGGCAGTCCATCCATAATTGTATACCACCTACCCGTGGTTTTTTTTTTCTTTCTTCTTTATACATACTACATCTCATTATCAACCAGTCTATATTAGCAGCAGACACAGTACGGTAGTTCACGGCTGTAGCTACCTCTGTGTCGGCACTCGGCAGTCCATCCATAATTGTATACCACCTACCCGTGGTTTTTATTTTTCTTTCTTCTTTATACATACTACATCTCATTATCATCCAGTCTATATTAGCAGCAGACACAGTACAGTACGGTAGTCCACGGCTGTAGCTACCTCTGTGTCGGCACTCGGCAGTCCATCCATAATTGTATACCACCTACCCGTGGTTTTTTTTTTCTTTCTTCTTTATACATACTACATCTCATTATCAACCAGTCTATATTAGCAGCAGACACAGTACGGTAGTTCACGGCTGTAGCTACCTCTGTGTCGGCACTCGGCAGTCCATCCATAATTGTATACCACCTACCCGTGGTTTTTTTTTTCTTTCTTCTTTATACATACTACATCTCATTATCATCCAGTCTATATTAGCAGCAGACACAGTACAGTACGGTAGTCCACGGCTGTAGCTACCTCTGTGTCAGCACTCGGCAGTCCATCCATAATTGTATACCACCTACCCGTGGTTTTTTTTTTCTTTCTTCTTTATACATACTACATCTCATTATCATCCAGTCTATATTAGCAGCAGACACAGTACAGTACAGTAGTCCACGGCTGTAGCTACCTCTGTGTCGGCACTCGGCAGTCCATCCATAATTGTATACCACCTACCCGTGGTTTTTTTTTTCTTTCTTCTTTATACATACTACATCTCATTATCAACCAGTCTATATTAGCAGAAGACACAGTACGGTAGTTCACGGCTGTAGCTACCTCTGTGTCGGCACTCGGCAGTCCATCCATAATTGTATACCACCTACCCTTGGTTTTTATTTTTCTTTCTTCTTTATACATACTACATCTCATTATCATCCAGTCTATATTAGCAGCAGACACAGTACAGTACGGTAGTCCACGGCTGTAGCTACCTCTGTGTCGGCACTCGGCAGTCCATCCATAATTGTATACCACCTACCCGTGGTTTTTTTTTTCTTTCTTCTTTATACATACTACATCTCATTATCAACCAGTCTATATTAGCAGCAGACACAGTACGGTAGTTCACGGCTGTAGCTACCTCTGTGTCGGCACTCGCCAGTCCATCCATAATTGTATACCACCTACCCGTGGTTTTTTTTTTCTTTCTTCTTTATACATACTACATCTCATTATCAACCAGTCTATATTAGCAGCAGACACAGTACAGTACGGTAGTCCACGGCTGTAGCTACCTCTGTGTCGGCACTCGGCAGTCCATCCATAATTGTATACCACCTACCCGTGGTTTTTTTTTTCTTTCTTCTTTATACATACTACATCTCATTATCAACCAGTCTATATTAGGAGCAGACACAGTACAGTACGGTAGTCCACGGCTGTAGCTACCTCTGTGTCGGCACTCGGCAGTCCATCCATAATTGTATACTAGTATCCATCCATCTCCATTGTTTACCTGAGGTGCCTTTTAGTTGTGCCTATTAAAATATGGAGAACAAAAATGTTGAGGTTCCAAAATTAGGGAAAGATCAAGATCCACTTCCACCTCGTGCTGAAGCTGCTGCCACTAGTCATGGCCGAGACGATGAAATGCCAGCAACGTCGTCTGCCAAGGCCGATGCCCAATGTCATAGTACAGAGCATGTCAAATCCAAAACACCAAATATCAGTAAAAAAAGGACTCCAAAACCTAAAATAAAATTGTCGGAGGAGAAGCGTAAACTTGCCAATATGCCATTTACCACACGGAGTGGCAAGGAACGGCTGAGGCCCTGGCCTATGTTCATGGCTAGTGGTTCAGCTTCACATGAGGATGGAAGCACTCAGCCTCTCGCTAGAAAACTGAAAAGACTCAAGCTGGCAAAAGCACCGCAAAGAACTGTGCGTTCTTCGAAATCCCAAATCCACAAGGAGAGTCCAACTGTGTCGGTTGCGATGCCTGACCTTCCCAACACTGGACGTGAAGAGCATGCGCCTTCCACCATTTGCACGCCCCCTGCAAGTGCTGGAAGGAGCACCCGCAGTCCAGTTCCTGATAGTCAGATTGAAGATGTCAGTGTTGAAGTACACCAGGATGAGGAGGATATGGGTGTTGCTGGCGCTGGGGAGGAAATTGACCAGGAGGATTCTGATGGTGAGGTGGTTTGTTTAAGTCAGGCACCCGGGGAGACACCTGTTGTCCGTGGGAGGAATATGGCCACTGACATGCCTGGTGAAAATACCAAAAAAATCAGCTCTTCGGTGTGGAAGTATTTCAACAGAAATGCGGACAACAGGTGTCAAGCCGTGTGTCGCCTTTGTCAAGCTGTAATAAGTAGGGGTAAGGACGTTAACCACCTCGGAACATCCTCCCTTATACGTCACCTGCAGCGCATTCATAATAAGTCAGTGACAAGTTCAAAAACTTTGGGCGACAGCGGAAGCAGTCCACTGACCAGTAAATCCCTTCCTCTTGTAACCAAGCTCACGCAAACCACCCCACCAACTCCCTCAGTGTCAATTTCCTCCTTCCCCAGGAATGCCAATAGTCCTGCAGGCCATGTCACTGGCAATTCTGACGAGTCCTCTCCTGCCTGGGATTCCTCCGATGCATCCTTGCGTGTAACGCCTACTGCTGCTGGCGCTGCTGTTGTTGCTGCTGGGAGTCGATGGTCATCCCAGAGGGGAAGTCGTAAGCCCACTTGTACTACTTCCAGTAAGCAATTGACTGTTCAACAGTCCTTTGCGAGGAAGATGAAATATCACAGCAGTCATCCTGCTGCAAAGCGGTTAACTGAGGCCTTGACAACTATGCTGGTGTTAGACGTGCGTCCGGTATCCGCCGTTAGTTCACAGGGAAGGAACTAGACAATTTATTGAGGCAGTGTGCCCCCGTTACCAAATACCATCTAGGTTCCACTTCTCTAGGCAGGCGATACCGAGAATGTGCACGGACGTCAGAAAAAGACTCACCAGTGTCCTAAAAAATGCAGTTGTACCCAATGTCCACTTAACCACGGACATGTGGACAAGTGGAGCAGGGCAGGGTCAGGACTATATGACTGTGACAGCCCACTGGGTAGATGTATGGACTCCCGCCGCAAGAACAGCAGCGGCGGCACCAGTAGCAGCATCTCGCAAACGCCAACTCTTTCCTAGGCAGGCTACGCTTTGTATCACCGGTTTCCAGAATACGCACACAGCTGAAAACCTCTTACGGCAACTGAGGAAGATCATCGCGGAATGGCTTACCCCAATTGGACTCTCCTGTGGATTTGTGGCATCGGACAACGCCAGCAATATTGTGTGTGCATTAAATATGGGCAAATTCCAGCACGTCCCATGTTTTGCACATACCTTGAATTTGGTGGTGCAGAATTTTTTAAAAAACGACAGGGGCGTGCAAGAGATGCTGTCGGTGGCCAGAAGAATTGCGGGACACTTTCGGCGTACAGGCACCACGTACAGAAGACTGGAGCACCACCAAAAACTACTGAACCTGCCCTGCCATCATCTGAAGCAAGAAGTGGTAACGAGGTGGAATTCAACCCTCTATATGCTTCAGAGGTTGGAGGAGCAGCAAAAGGCCATTCAAGCCTATACAATTGAGCACGATATAGGAGGTGGAATGCACCTGTCTCAAGCGCAGTGGAGAATGATTTCAACGTTGTGCAAGGTTCTGATGCCCTTTGAACTTGCCACACGTGAAGTCAGTTCAGACACTGCCAGCCTGAGTCAGGTCATTCCCCTCATCAGGCTTTTGCAGAAGAAGCTGGAGACATTGAAGGAGGAGCTAACACGGAGCGATTCCGCTAGGCATGTGGGACTTGTGGATGGAGCCCTTAATTCGCTTAACAAGGATTCACGGGTGGTCAATCTGTTGAAATCAGAGCACTACATTTTGGCCACCGTGCTCGATCCTAGATTTAAAGCCTACCTTGGATCTCTCTTTCCGGCAGACACAAGTCTGCTGGGGTTGAAAGACCTGCTGGTGAGAAAATTGTCAAGTCAAGCGGAACGCGACCTGTCAACATCTCCTCCTTCACATTCTCCCGCAACTGGGGGTGTGAGGAAAAGGCTCAGAATTCCGAGCCCACCCGCTGGCGGTGATGCAGGGCAGTCTGGAGCGACTGCTGATGCTGACATCTGGTCCGGACTGAAGGACCTGACAACGATTACGGACATGTCGTCTACTGTCACTGCATATGATTCTCTCAACATTGAAAGAATGGTGGAGGATTATATGAGTGACCGCATCCAAGTAGGCACGTCACACAGTCCGTACTTATACTGGCAGGAAAAAGAGGCAATTTGGAGGCCCTTGCACAAACTGGCTTTATTCTACCTAAGTTGCCCTCCCACAAGTGTGTACTCCGAAAGAGTGTTTAGTGCCGCCGCTCACCTTGTCAGCAATCGGCGTACGAGGTTACATCCAGAAAATGTGGAGAAGATGATGTTCATTAAAATGAATTATAATCAATTCCTCCGCGGAGACATTGACCAGCAGCAATTGCCTCCACAAAGTACACAGGGAGCTGAGATGGTGGATTCCAGTGGGGACGAATTGATAATCTGTGAGGAGGGGGATGTACACGGTGATATATCGGAGGATGATGATGAGGTGGACATCTTGCCTCTGTAGAGCCAGTTTGTGCAAGGAGAGATTAATTGCTTCTTTTTTGGTGGGGGTCCAAACCAACCCGTCATATCAGTCACAGTCGTGTGGCAGACCCTGTCACTGAAATGATGGGTTGGTTAAAGTGTGCATGTCCTGTTTATACAACATAAGGGTGGGTGGGAGGGCCCAAGGACAATTCCATCTTGCACCTCTTTTTTCTTTAATTTTTCTTTGCGTCATGTGCTGTTTGGGGAGGGTTTTTTGGAAGGGCCATCCTGCGTGACACTGCAGTGCCACTCCTAGATGGGCCCGGTGTTTGTGTCGGCCACTAGGGTCGCTTATCTTACTCACACAGCTACCTCATTGCGCCTCTTTTTTTCTTTGCGTCATGTGCTGTTTGGGGAGGGTTTTTTGGAAGGGACATCCTGCGTGACACTGCAGTGCCACTCCTAGATGGGCCCGGTGTTTGTGTCGGCCACTAGGGTCGCTTATCTTACTCACACAGCTACCTCATTGCGCCTCTTTTTTTCTTTGCGTCATGTGCTGTTTGGGGAGGGTTTTTTGGAAGGGACATCCTGCGTGACACTGCAGTGCCACTCCTAGATGGGCCCGGTGTTTGTGTCGGCCACTAGGGTCGCTTATCTTACTCACACAGCTACCTCATTGCGCCTCTTTTTTTCTTTGCGTCATGTGCTGTTTGGGGAGGGTTTTTTGGAAGGGACATCCTGCGTGACACTGCAGTGCCACTCCTAGATGGGCCCGGTGTTTGTGTCGGCCACTAGGGTCGCTTATCTTACTCACACAGCTACCTCATTGCGCCTCTTTTTTTCTTTGCGTCATGTGCTGTTTGGGGAGGGTTTTTTGGAAGGGACATCCTGCGTGACACTGCAGTGCCACTCCTAGATGGGCCCGGTGTTTGTGTCGGCCACTAGGGTCGCTTATCTTACTCACACAGCTACCTCATTGCGCCTCTTTTTTTCTTTGCGTCATGTGCTGTTTGGGGAGGGTTTTTTGGAAGGGACATCCTGCGTGACACTGCAGTGCCACTCCTAGATGGGCCCGGTGTTTGTGTCGGCCACTAGGGTCGCTTATCTTACTCACACAGCTACCTCATTGCGCCTCTTTTTTTCTTTGCGTCATGTACTTTTTGGGGAGGGTTTTTTGGAAGGGACATCCTGCGTGACACTGCAGTGCCACTCCTAGATGGGCCAGGTGTTTGTGTCGGCCACTAGGGTCGCTTAGCTTAGTCATCCAGCGACCTCGGTGCAAATTTTAGGACTAAAAATAATATTGTGAGGTGTGAGGTATTCAGAATAGACTGAAAATGAGTGGAAATGATGGTTTTTGAGGTTAATAATACTTTGGGATCAAAATGACCCCCAAATTCTATGATTTAAGCTGTTTTTTAGGTTTTTTGGAAAAAAACACCCGAATCCAAAACACACCCGAATCCGACAAAAAAAATTCGGTTAGGTTTTGCCAAAACGCGGTCGAACCCAAAACACGTCCGCGGAACCGAACCCAAAACCAAAACACAAAACCCGAAAAATTTCCGGCGCTCATCTCTAGTCACATGCTGCACTCTCCCTGACACAGTGACACTGCAAAACCGGCCCCAGGCAGCAGAGGCAACGATGAGTTGCACTGCTGGGGGCATATGTGTATCTGGCACTATTGGGGGGCATATGTGTATCTGGCACTACACTACTGGGTGCATATATGTATCTGGAACTATTGGGGGGCATATATGTATCTGGCACTACACTACTGGGTGCATATGTGTATCTGCCACTGTGGGGGCATATGTGTATCTGGCACTGTGGGCTCATATGTGTATCTGGTACTGTGGGGGTATATGTATATCTAGCACTGTGGGGGCATATCTGGCACTGTGGGGGCATATGTGTATCTGGCACTGCACTACTGGAGACATATGTGTATCTGGCACTATTGGGGACATATGTGTATCTGGCACTGCACTATTGGAGGCATATGTGTATCTGTCACTATTGGGGGGCATATGTCTATCTGGCACTGCACTATTGGGGCATATGTATATCACGCCCCCCCATATGCGATCCAAGCTGAATGAGGTCCATAGTACTTTAGTTCCACTTTGATACAAGTTTACCACTACCAACATTTATCCCTGAGAAATGCTGAGACATCTAGTGGCCAAGAGCGTGTAACACAGATTATATACATAAATCCAGGAACACATTTTTTTTGCACTGCTGCGAGCAGATAGTTACCGCCTATAGGGGAGTGTATTTTTGCTTTGCGAGTGTGCGAACGCATGTGCAGCCAAGCGGTACAAAAAAGTTTTGTGCAGTTTCTGAGTTACCCAGAACTTACTCAGCTGCTGCGATCACTTCAGCCTGTCCGGGCCTGGAATTGACGTCAGACACCCGCCCTGCAAACACTTGGACACACCTGCGTTTTTCCAAACACTCCCAGAAAATGGTCAGTTGACACCCACAAACGCCCTCTTCCTGTCACTCTCCTTGCGATCGGCTGTGGGAATGGATTCTTCGTACAATCCATCGCACAGCAACGATACGCTTTGTACCCATGCGATGCACCTGCACATTGTGGTACATACGCATGAGCAGTTCTGACCTGATCGCAGCGCAGTGAAAAAATCTAGCGTGCGATCAGGTTTGAATGACCCCCATAGTATGATAGCTAAAGTTTGGTATGATAGAGTTAGGTTTGCTGAGGTGCTATGTGCCTCAGCAATATCTGCGCACGTTATGTGCCGCAGATACCGCTTCCCCGTATGTGTTATGCCGGCGATGTGTGGCAAACGCAAATCTGCTCTGCAAAGCAGCCGGTGATCTCTGAATAGATGCCGCACGCACGTGCACGGCATCTATTCAGTGCTGGGAGGTGAGCAGAGGTCTGCCCAACTGCTCTGGGAGCGCTGTGCACGGGTCAGTGCCGCAAGGCCACGTCCAATCAGATGAGACCACGCCCACTTCGCCCGAGACCACGCCCCCCCTTTCGTGTCGCAGGTGGCATAGCCGCCCTAGCATTCCGACTCCGGAAACATAAGAGTTGGGAGGTATGGGGAGATGTTGCCCATAGCAACCGTACTGTTCTTATCATTCATCTAGTACGTTGTAAAAGATATCAGCTACAATCTTTTCTATGTTGCTATAGGCAGTGCCAGATTAAGGTCTTAATGGGCCTGGAGCTTAAATTTTTGAAGGGCTTGTTGTGTGCTTCCGCAGGGGGTGTGGGGCTGTGATGGGGGCTACGGATATGGGTGCGTGACCAGTGCTGTATTTAAATATATATATGCGTGGGTGTATGAATGTTTGAAAAATACAAAACTCTACATATCTTTCTCTCTATATATATCTATTTATCTATCCAGCAAGAGAGAGAGAAAGGAGAGAGTCACTGGGGGAATTAATTTTTTGGGTTCCCATAAGTAATGGGCGCCCAACGGAACTATTCAATTGTTTTGCCATGACTGCATGATTTCTGCTCGCTGTCTCTTGAGGTGGTGAGCAGAAATCTGTGAACAATTGGCTGTTGGAGCACCCAAACTGCTGTTTTGGCACCATGGCCAATAGTTTAGACTGGATTAGCCACTTTACACAATTTAACCAAGTGCTTTTGAGTGATAAGCAATAGGCGCCTGCGGAAATCACTACCATTTGCATTACAATTGAGTACCTCTGTCGAGCTGCCATTACTTATGGGCATGCAAGAAACAATTGGATTCAACTCACTATGTCAAAGGACACAGTGGGGTAAATTTACTAACATTCGTATTTTCCCGTTTCAGGTCAAAGTTCAATCACGAATGACATCGAAAGTGTAAAACTGCAACTTTTTGAATTTGTTACGACGGATTTACTAAGCTGCCGTATTCGGGTTTTTCTTTTGTTCCGATGTCGATGTCATTCGTGTTTTTTTTTTATTTTTACGGCAGTGATTAGCAAAACACTGCCGACTTTTTTACAATGAATCTCGGCCGGATCTGTGTGATCCGTGCTGGGGTTCATTTTTTTTTTTTTTTTTTAAATTAAACACTGTAAAATCCTTAAAAAAAATTGCGTGGGGTCCCCCCTCCTAAGCATAACCAGCCTCGGGCTCTTTGAGCCGATCCTGGTTGCAGAAATATGGGTAAAAAAATGACAGGGGTTCCCCCATATTTAAGCAACCAGCATCGGGCTCTGCGCCTGGTCCTGGTTCCAAAAATACGGGGGACAAAAAGCGTAGGGGTCCCCCGTATTTTTAAAACCAGCACCGGGCTCCACTAGCTGGACAGATAATGCCACAGCCGGGGGTCACTTTGATATAGTGCCCTGCGGCCGTGGCATCAAAAATCCAACTAGTCACCCCTGGCCGGGGTACCCTGGGGGAGTGGGGACCCCTTCAATCAAGGGGTCCCCCCCCCAGCCACCCAAGGGCCAGGGGTGAAGCCCGAGGCTGTCCCCCCCCATCCAATGGGCTGCGGATGGGGAGGCTGATAGCCTTTTGTGATAATGAAAAGATATTGTTTTTAGTAGCAGTACTACAAGGCCCAGCAAGCCTCCCCCGCATGCTGGTACTTGGAGAACCACAAGTACCAGCATGCGACGGAAAAACGGGCCCGCTGGTACCTGTAGTACTACTACTAAAAAAATACCCAAAAAAAGACAAGACACACACACCGTGAAAGTAAAGATTTATTACATACATGCACACAAACATACATACATACTTACCTTATGTTCACACGCAGGTCGGTCCTCTTCTCCAGTAGAATCCAAGGGGTACCTGTTGAATAAATTCTACTCACCAGATCGCGGGTCCCAGGCTCCTCGGGGCATCCATTTGTAATCCACGTACTTGCATAAAATAAGAAAACGGAAAGCCGAGCCACGAACTGAAAGGGGCCCCATGTTTTCACATGGGACTCCTTTCCCCCGAATGCCAGAAACCCACTCTGACTTCTGTCTAAGTGGGTTTCTTCAGCCAATCAGGGAGCGCCACGTTGTAGCACTCTCCTGATCGGCTGTGTGCTCCTGTACTGTATGACAGGCGGCACACGGCAGTGTTACAATGTAGCGCCTATGCGCTCCATTGTAACCAATGGTGGGAACTTTCTGCCCTGCGGTTGACCTAAAGTGACGTCACCGCTGAGCAGAAAGTTCCCACCATTAGTTACAATGGAGCGCATAGGCGCTACATTGTAACACTGCCGTGTGCCGCCTGTCATACAGTACAGGAGCACACAGCCGATCAGGAGAGTGCTACAACGTGGCGCTCCATGATTGGCTGAAGAAACCCACTTAGACATCAGTCAGAGTGGGTTTCTGGCATTCGGGGAAAGGAGTCCCATGTGAAAACATGGGGCCCCTTTCAGTTCGTGGCTCGGCTTTCCGTTTTCTTATTTTATGCAAGTGCGTGGATTACAAATGGATGCCCCGAGGAGCCTGGGACCCGCGATCTGGTGAGTAGAATTTATTCATCAGGTACCCCTTGGATTCTACTGGAGAAGAGGACCGACCTGCGTGTGAACATAAGGTAAGTATGTATGTATGTTTGTGTGCATGTATGTAATAAATCTTTACTTTCACGGTGTGTGTGTCTTGTCTTTTTTTGGGTATTTTTTTAGTAGTAGTACTACAGGTACCAGCGGGCCCGTTTTTCCGTCGCATGCTGGTACTTGTGGTTCTCCAAGTACCAGCATGCGGGGGAGGCTTGCTGGGCCTTGTAGTACTGCTACTAAAAACAATATCTTTTCATTATCACAAAAGGCTATCAGCCTCCCCATCCGCAGCCCATTGGATGGGGGGGGACAGCCTCGGGCTTCACCCCTGGCCCTTGGGTGGCTGGGGGGGGGGACCCCTTGATTGAAGGGGTCCCCACTCCCCCAGGGTACCCCGGCCAGGGGTGACTAGTTGGATTTTTGATGCCACGGCCGCAGGGCACTATATCAAAGTGACCCCCGGCTGTGGCATTATCTGTCCAGCTAGTGGAGCCCGGTGCTGGTTTTAAAAATACGGGGGACCCCTACTCTTTTTGTCCCCCGTATTTTTGGAACCAGGACCAGGCGCAGAGCCCGATGCTGGTTGCTTAAATATGGGGGAACCCCTGTCAATTTTTTCCCAATATTTCTGCAACCAGGATCGGCTCAAAGAGCCCGAGGCTGGTTATGCTTAGGAGGGGGGAGCCCACGCAATTTTTTTAAATAAAATAACAACTTTCCCACCCCTTCCCACTGATATACATGCACGGATCTCATGGATCCCTGCATGCCTATCCAATCACGGAAAAAAAAAGCAGGTCTGTTTTTTTTTAGCACTTTTTTACGAGTTGTAATTTTTCACGGCAGTGTTTGTTTTTTTTTTGCTTTGCACTTCTTAGTAAATTACCGAGATTCATACTTAAACAGCCGCGTTTTGACCGATGGTGTATTCATTCGTAATTTTTTTCTTGGACTTGCAAAAAATTACGAATGCCCTCATCACTGCCGTGATTATTGCTTAGTAAATTACCGAGATGACACTTTGATGAAAAAACGGCATCTCGGTCAAAATCGGGAGCTTAGTAAATTTACCCCAGTATGTCTCATCCAAAATAAATATGTAAATTAGAGATGTGCACCAGAAATTTTTCGGGTTTTGTGTTTTGGTTTTGGATTCGGTTCCGCGGCCGTGTTTTGGATTCGGACGTGTTTTGGCAAAACCTCCCTGAAATTTTTTTGTCGGATTCGGGTGTGTTTTGCATTCGGGTGTTTTTAAAAAAACAACAACTCAAAAACAGCTTAAATCATAGAATTTGGGGGTCATTTTGATCCCATAGTATTATTAACCTCAATAACCATAATTTACACTCATTTCCAGTCTATTCGGAACACCTCACACCTCACAATATTATTTTTAGTCCTAAAATTTGCACCGAGGTCGCTGGATGACTAAGCTAAGCGACACAAGTGGGCGGCACAAACACCTGGCCCATCTAGGAGTGGCACTGCAGTGTCAGACAGGATGGCACTTGAAAAAATGGTCCCCAAACATCACATGATGCAAAGATAAATTAAAAAAAAGAGGTGCAAGATGGAATTGTCCTTGGGCGCTCCCACCCGCGCTCCCACCCACCCTTATGTTGTATAAACAGGACATGCACACTTTAACAAACCCATAATTTCAGCCACAGGGTCTGCCACATGACTGTGGCTGAAATGACTGGTTGGTTTGGGCCTCCACCAAAAAAGAAGCAATCTCTCCTTGCACAAACTGGCTCTACAGAGGCAAGATGTCCACCTCCTCCTCATCGTCCGATTCATCACCCCTTTCACCAGGGCCGGACTGGGACTAAAAATAGGCCCTGGCATTTTTGAAGCACACAGGCCCACCTCTGACACCCCTCCCCTTACTATTCCTGACTCCTCCCACTTATTAGTCTATGTTCTTACAAATATAATTAATATTCTAACAACATACAGGCGTACATCATTCTTTATTAAAATATACTCAATCAGTGGTTGAAGTGGACATTTTTAAGTGGGGGTATGGAAATGTGAGGTTTGTAATTAAGCGCGCGCGCTCCGGAAAAGGGGGCGTGGTCACTCAAAAGGGGGCATGGTCACTCAAAAGGGGGCGTGGTCTTCAGTGTAGTTTACCACACCATACACCCCTTATACGCATTATGCACCACAATAGTAGGACCCCTTATACTATCTAGTACTGCTGCCCCTTTCACATTATACCACACAGTATGAGCCAAAATTCACATTACAGCACCCGGTATGAGCCGAAATTTACATTATATGCCCCCGATAGTGCAGTGCAAGATATACAAATGCCCCCACAGTGCCAGGTATACAAATGCCCCCACAGTGCCAGGTAAACAATTGCCCCCACAGTGCCAGGTAAACAATTGCCCTCACAGTGCCAGGTATACAAATGCCCCCACAGTGTCAGGTATACAAATGCCCCCACAGTGCCAGGTATACAAATGCCCCCACAGTGCCAGGTATACAAATGCCCCCACAGTGCCAGATCCACAAATGCCCCCACAGTGCCAGGTATACAAATGCCCCCACAGTGCCAGATATACAGATGCCCCCACAGTGCAAGGTATACAGATGCCCCCACAGTGCCATGTATACAGATGCCCCCACAGTGCCAGGTAAACAATTGCCCCCACAGTGCCAGGTATACAAATGCCCCACAGTGCCAGCCAATTGCCCCCACAGTGCCAGGTATACAATTGCCCCCACAGCAGCCAGTGCTGCAGCTACTTACCGCTGCTGCACTGCTGCTGCTGCTCCTCCTCCTCCTCCGGGCTGTGAGGGACGGGGGTGAGAGAGCCGGGCGCCCGCCAGCTGTGTCTGGCGCGGCAGCGTATAGCGTTCAAACCAGCCGCCGGTTCGTGAGCCAATCAGAGCTCGCGGACCGGCGGCTTCTGATTGGCTGCCGGTCCGCGAGCTCTGATTGGCTCACGAACCGGCGGCTGCTTTGAAGTCCGCTATACGCGCCGCGCCAGACACAGCCGTGCTGGCGGGCGCCCGGCGCTCTCACCCCCGTCCTTCACAGCTCTCCAATCCTGACAGCTGAGACGCGCTGCCGCCGGACTGAGCGGCAGCGCGTCTCAGTGACCGCTGGACCGGCCCAGGTGGCCATCGGCCCTTCTGGCATTTGCCAGAAGTGCCAGATGGCCAGTCCGGCCCTGCCTTTCACTGTGTACATCCCCCTCCTCACAGAGTATGAATTCGTCCCCACTGGAATCCACCATCTCAGGTCCCTGTGTACTTTCTGGAGGCAATTGCTGGTGAATGTCTCCACGGAGGAATTGATTATAATTAGTGATGAGCGGGTTCGGTTTCTCGGAAACCGAACCCCCCCGAACTTCACCCTTTTTACACGGGTCCGAGCCATACTCGGATTCTCCCGTATGGCTCGGGTAACCCGAGCGCGCCCGAAGATCATCATCCCGCTGTCGGATTCTCGCGAGATTCGGATTCTATATAAGCAGCCGCACGTCGCCGCCATTTTCATTCGTGCATTGGAAATGTTAGGGAGAGGACGTGGCTGGCATCCTCTCCGTTATTGTTGAACTTGATTGTGCTGTGCACTATTGCTTAATTGTGGGGAGGGCTGGGGAGCAGCTGTATATAGGAGAAGTACAGTGCAGAGTTTTGCTGATCAGTGACCACCAGTTATCCGTTCTCTGCCTGAAAAAAAACGCTCCATATCTGTGCTCACAGTGTGCTGCATATATCTGTGCTCACACTGCTTAATTGTGGGGACTGGGGAGCAGCTGTATTATATACATAGTTACCTACTTTGCTGCCTCCTCCTCCGGGAGGAGGCAGCGTTGTAGGTGTATGGGGGGCGTGGCCGGCACAGGATAGGCGGTCCGGGGGCGTGGCCGGCAGCAGGATGGGCGGTCCGGGGGCGTTACATCAGGGTCGCGTCATCGTGACTCCGCCCCCCGCTGTGCTGTGCCGAGAAACGAGCCGCTGCATAGCGGGGGGCGGAGCTACGATGACGCGATTCAGCGCGAATCGCGTCATCGGACCCCCTTGGGCCGCCCGCTTGTTCTCTGCTGCGGGCGGCCGAGGGGGAAAGCGGGAGGCTTGCCCACCTTTCCGGGGGGCCGGGAGGGTCACCCGATTTTCGGGAGCCTCCCGGCCATTCCGGGAGGGTAGGCAAGTATGATTATATAGCAGGAGTACAGTGCAGAGTTTTGCTGACAGTGACCACCAGTATACATTGTCTGCCTGAAAAACACTCCATATCTGTGCTCAGTGTGCTGCTTTATTGTGGGGACTGGGGACCACCAGTATAATATTATATAGGAGGAGTACAGTGCAGAGTTTTGCTGACCAGTGACCACCAGTATATAATATATAGCATTACGGTACAGTAGGCCACTGCTGTACCTACCTCTGTGTCGTCATTAAGTATACTATCCATCTACATTCTATACCTGTGGTGCATTTTAGTTTTGCAGTTTGCTGACACAGTGACCACCAGTATACTATATATAGCAGTACGGAAGGCCACTGCTGTACCTACCTCTGTGTCGTCATTCATTAAGTATACTACCCATCTACATTCTATACCTGTGGTGCATTTTAGTTTTGCAGTTTGCTGACACAGTGACCACCAGTATACTATATATAGCAGTACGGAAGGCCACTGCTGTACCTACCTCTGTGTCGTCATTCATTAAGTATACTATCCATCTACATTCTATACCTGTGGTGCATTTTAGTTTTGCAGTTTGCTGACACAGTGACCACCAGTATACTATATATAGCAGTACGGTACGGAAGGCCACTGCTGTACCTACCTCTGTGTCGTCATTCATTAAGTATACTATCCATCTACATTCTATACCTGTGGTGCATTTTAGTTTTGCAGTTTGCTGACACAGTGACCACCAGTAAACTATATATAGCAGTACGGAAGGCCACTGCTGTACCTACTTTTGTGTCGTCATTCATTAAGTATACTATCCATCTACATTCTATACCTGTGGTGCATTTTGGTTTTGCAGTTTGCTGACACAGTGACCACCAGTATACTATATATAGCAGTACGGTACGGAAGGCCACTGCTGTGCCTACCTCTGTGTCGTCATTCATTAAGTATACTATCCATCTACATTCTATACCTGTGGTGCATTTTAGTTTTGCAGTTTGCTGACACAGTAACCACCAGTATACTATATATAGCAGTACGGAAGGCCACTGCTGTACCTACCTCTGTGTCGTCATTCATTAAGTATACTATCCATCTACATTCTATACCTGTGGTGCATTTTAGTTTTGCAGTTTGCTGACACAGTTACCACCAGTATACTATATATAATAGCAGTACGGAAGGCCACTGCTGTACTTACCTCTGTGTCGTCATTAAGTATACTATCCATCTACATTCTATACCTGTGGTGCGCCTCTTTTTTTCTTTGCATCATGTGCTGTTTGGGGACAATTTTTTTGAAGTGCCATCCTGCCTGACACTGCAGTGCCACTCCTAGATGGGCCAGGTGTTTGTGTTGGCCACTTGTGTCGCTTAGCTTAGTCACACAGCGACCTTGGTGCGCCTCTTTTTTTCTTTGCATCATGTGCTGTTTGGGGACAATTTTTTTGAAGTGCCATCCTGCCTGACACTGCAGTGCCACTCCTAGATGGGCCAGGTGTTTGTGTCGGCCACTTGTGTCGCTTAGCTTAGTCACACAGCGACCTTGGTGCGCCTCTTTTTTTCTTTGCATCATGTGCTGTTTGGGGACAATTTTTTTGAAGTGCCATCCTGCCTGACACTGCAGTGCCACTCCTAGATGGGCCAGGTGTTTGTGTCGGCCACTTGTGTCGCTTAGCTTAGTCACACAGCGACCTTGGTGCGCCTCTTTTTTTCTTTGCATCATGTGCTGTTTGGGGACAATTTTTTTGAAGTGCCATCCTGCCTGACACTGCAGTGCCACTCCTAGATGGGCCAGGTGTTTGTGTCGGCCACTTGTGTCGCTCAGCTTAGTCACACATCGACCTTGGTGCGCCTCTTTTTTTCTTTGCATCATGTGCTGTTTGGGGACAATTTTTTTGAAGTGCCATCCTGCCTGACACTGCAGTGCCACTCCTAGATGGGCCAGGTGTTTGTGTCGGCCACTTGTGTCGCTTAGCTTAGTCACACAGCGACCTTGGTGCGCCTCTTTTTTTCTTTGCATCATGTGCTGTTTGGGGACAATTTTTTTGAAGTGCCATCCTGCCTGACACTGCAGTGCCACTCCTAGATGGGCCAGGTGTTTGTGTCGGCCACTTGTGTCGCTTAGCTTAGTCACACAGCGACCTTGGTGCGCCTCTTTTTTTCTTTGCATCATGTGCTGTTTGGGGACTATTTTTTTGAAGTGCCATCCTGCCTGACACTGCAGTGCCACTCCTAGATGGGCCAGGTGTTTGTGTCGGCCACTTGTGTCGCTTAGCTTAGTCACACAGCGACCTTGGTGCGCCTCTTTTTTTCTTTGCATCATGTGCTGTTTGGGGACTATTTTTTTTAAGTGCCATCCTGCCTGACACTGCAGTGCCACTCCTAGATAGGCCAGGTGTTTGTGTCGGCCACTTGTGTCGCTTAGCTTAGTCACACAGCGACCTTGGTGCGCCTCTTTTTTTCTTTGCATCATGTGCTGTTTGGGGACAATTTTTTTGAAGTGCCATCCTGCCTGACACTGCAGTGCCACTCCTAGATGGGCCAGGTGTTTGTGTCGGCCACTTGTGTCGCTTAGCTTAGTCACACAGCGACCTTGGTGCGCCTCTTTTTTTTTTTTGCATCATGTGCTGTTTGGGGACTATTTTTTTGAAGTGCCATCCTGCCTGACACTGCAGTGCCACTCCTAGATGTGCCAGGTGTTTGTGTCGGCCACTTGTGTCGCTTAGCTTAGCCATCCAGCGACCTCTGTGCAAATTTTAGGACTAAAAATAATATTGTGAGGTGTGAGGTGTTCAGAATAGTGCAGTGCAGTGCAGAATTTTGCTGACCACCAGTATATATATATATAGCAGTACAGTACACTAGTCCATTGCTCTACCTCTGTGTCGTCAAGTATACTATCCATATCTGTGCTGCATTGTAGTTGTGCGCAGTATATAGTAGGAGGACAGTGCAGAATTTTGATGACCACCAGTATATATATATATATAGCAGTATGGTACAGTAGTCCATTGCTCTACCTCTGTGTCGTCAAGTATACTATCCATATTATTATTATTATTATTATTATTATTATTATTATTATCCTTTATTTATATGGCGCCACAAGGGTTCCGCAGCGCCCAATTACAGAGTACATATGCACATAATCAAAACAGGAAAACAGTGACTTACAGTTGAAGACAATATAGGACAAGTACAGGGCAACTAAGCATAACTACACCAGTAAACATAGAGAAAAGTTCCAGGTGGCCAAAAAACTGCGGGATCTGGGCAGTTGAGGATTATTAAAGTAAGAAAAGTATAAGCACATGAGGGAAGAGGGCCCTACTCGTGAGAGCTTACATTCTAAGGGGAGGGGTAGACAGACAGGGGTGACACAGATGGGGTACATAGAGAGCATGGAACAGAGGGTTAGGTTGAGATTTGGCTAGGATTGGTAAAGAAATGGGTCTTAAGAGCCCGTTTGAAGTTTTGTAGAGAGGTGGAGAGTCTGAGGGGGAGAGGTAAAGAATTCCAGAGAAAGGGAGCAGCACGTGAAAAATCTTGGAGATAGGAGTGGGAGGAAGTAATCAGAAGACAGGAGAGTCGGCGTGCATTAGCAGAGCGAAGAGGACGGGTGGGAGAGTAAAGGGAGATAAGGTCAGAGATGTAGATGGGAGAGGAGTGGGTGAGAGCTTTGTAAGTGAGTGTGAGAAGTTTGAATTGGATTCTGAAAGGGAAGGGAAGCCAGTGGAGGGCCTGTAGGAGAGGGGAGGTAGACGTAGTGCGTTTGGTGAGGAAGATGAGCCGGGCAGCAGCATTGAGGATAGATTGGAGTGGAGAGAGGTAATTGTCAGGGAGGCCAGTTAGGAGGAGATTACAGTAGTCCAGTCTGGAAATAATCAGTGAGTGAATAATGATCTTAGTGGCATCCTGGGTGAGAAAAGGTCTGATTCTAGAAATGTTTTTGAGATGAAAATGACAGGTTTGTGAGAGGTGCTGAATGTGTGGTTTGAAGGAGAGGGAGGAGTCAAGGATTACGCCAAGACAGCGTACTTGGGGGCTAGGGGAGATATCTGTGCTGCATTGTAGTTGTGCACAGTATATAGTAGGAGGACAGTGCAGAATTTTGCTGACCACCAGTATATATATATAGCAGTACGGTACAGTAGTCCATTGCTCTACCTCTGTGTCGTCAAGTATACTATACATATCTGTGCTGCATTGTAGTTGTGCGCAGTATATAGTAGGAGGACAGTGCAGAATTTTGCTGACCACCAGTATATATATATATATATATATATATGTATCTTGGATAATCCGGCACTCCTGTGCTGGTACATTAAGTGTTGGGTGCTCGTGCTGTTTTGAATACAAGTCCTCTGTTGCTAAACAAGCAAGCTGCACGTCACTCCATGAGAAAAAAAGTGCTTTAATGAATGTTGGTTACATGAGAAAAAATCAGCCTATCCGTTTTATCAACGGCTCGTTTCGGGACTTTGCATTGTCCCTTCGTCAGGATAACATATGGCTGCTGTGTTCTGTAACAAAAAAGCGTGCTGAAAAGAAAAAGAAAGAAAAGTTTTTCTTTCTTTTTCTTTTCAGCACGCTTTTTTGTTACAGAACACAGCAGCCATATGTTATCCTGACGAAGGGACAATGCAAAGTCCCGAAACGAGCCGTTGATAAAACGGATAGGCTGATTTTTTCTCATGTAACCAACATTCATTAAAGCACTTTTTTTCTCATGGAGTGACGTGCAGCTTGCTTGTTTAGCAACAGAGGACTTATATATATATATATATATATATATATATATATATATATATAGTCCCGCAATGGTGTGGCACTCGGCTGGATGAATGAACAATAAACCAGTCAGGTCTTACAACGTTTCAGTGCTTTATTGCACTATCGTCAGGATACATATATATAGCAGAACGGTACAGTAGGTCATTGCTATTGATATATTACTGGCATATAATTCCACACATTAATAGATGGAGAACAAAAATGTGGAGGGAGGCCGGCCACTTGGGTCGCTTAGCTTAGCCATCCAGCGACCTTGGTGCACCTCTTTTTTTCTTTGCATCATGTGCTGTTTGGGGACAATTTTTTTAAGTGCCATCCTGTCTGACACTGCAGTGCCACTCCCAGATGGGCCAGGTGTTTGTGCTGGCCACTTGGGTCGCTTAGCTTAGCCATCCAGCGACCTTGGTGCACCTCTTTTTTTCTTTGCATCATGTGCTGTTTGGGGACTATTTTTTTAAGTGCCATCCTGTCTGACACTGCAGTGCCACTCCTAGATGGGCCAGGTGTTTGTGTCGGCCACTTGTGTCGCTTAGCTTAGCCATTCAGCGACCTCGGTGCAAATTTTAGGACTAAAAATAATATTGTGAGGTGTGAGGTGTTCAGAATAGACTGGAAATGAGTGGAAATTATGGTTATTGAGGTTAATAAAACTATGGGATCAAAATGACCCCCAAATTCTATGATTTAAGCTGTTTTTTTAGGGTTTTTTGCAAAAAACACCCGAATCCAAAACACACCCGAATCCGACAAAAAATTTTCGGTGAGGTTTTGCCAAAACGCGTCCGAATCCAAAACCAAAACACAAAACCCGAAAAATGTTCGGTGCACATCACTAATTATAATTAGAGATAAGCGGGTTCGGTTCCTCGAGATCCGAACCCCTCCGAACTTCACCTATTTTACACGGTTCTGAGGTAGCCTCGGATCTTCCCGCCTTGCTCGTTTAACCCGAGCGCGCCTGAACGTCATCATCCCACTGTCGTATTCTCGCGAGATTCGTATTCTATATAAGGAGCCGCGCGTCGCCGCCATTTTCACTCGTGCTTTGGAGATGATAGCGAGAGGACGTGGCTGCGTTCTCTCAGTTTCTGTGTTCACTGTTCAGTGTGCTGCAAATATCTGTGCTCAGTGTGCTGCAAATATCTGTGCTCAGTGTGCTGCAAATATCTGTGCTCAGTGTGCTGCAAATATCTACGTTCTCTGCCTGAAAACGCTCCATATCTGTGCTGCATTGTAGGAGGACAGTGCAGAATTTTGCTGACCACCAGTATATATATATAGCAGTACGGTACAGTAGTTCATTGCTCTACCTCTGTGTCGTAAAGTATACTATCCATATCTGTGCTGCATTGAAGTTGTGCGCAGTATATAGTAGGAGGACAGTGTAGAATTTTGCTGACCACCAGTATATATATATATAGCAGTACGGTACAGTAGTCCATTGCTCTACCTCTGTGTCATCAAGTATACTATCCATATCTGTGCTGCATTGTAGTTGTGTGCAGTATATAGTAGGAGGACAGTGCATAATTTTGCTGACCACCAGTATATATATATATAGCAGTACAGTACAGTAGTCCATTGCTCTACCTCTGTGTCGTCAAGTATACTATCCATATATGTGCTGCATTGTAGTTGTGCGCAGTATATAGTAGGAGGACAGTGCAGAATTTTGATGACCACCAGTATATATATATATATATATATATATATAGCAGTATGGCACAGTAGTCCATTGCTCTACCTCTGTGTCGTCAAGTATACTATCCATATCTGTGCTGCATTGTAGTTGTGCACAGTATATAGTAGGAGGACAGTGCAGAATTTTGCTGACCACCAGTATATATATATAGCAGTACGGTACAGTAGTCCATTGCTCTACCTCTGTGTCGTCAAGTATACTATCCATATCTGTGCTGGATTGTAGTTGTGCGCAGTATATAGTAGGACAGTGCAGAATTTTGCTGACCACCAGTATATATATATATATATATATAGTCCCGCAATGGTGTGGCACTCGGCTAGATGAATGAACAATAAACCAGTCAGGTCTTACAACGTTTCAGTGCTTTATTGCACTATCGTCAGGATACATATATATAGCAGAACGGTACAGTAGGTCATTGCTATTGATATATTACTGGCATATAATTCCACACATTAATAGATGGAGAACAAAAATGTGAAGGGAGGCTGGCTACTTGGGTCGCTTAGCTTAGCCATCCAGCGACCTTGGTGCACCTCTTTTTTTCTTTGCATCATGTGCTGTTTGGGGACAATTTTTTTAAGTGCCATCCTGTCTGACACTGCAGTGCCACTCCCAGATGGGCCAGGTGTTTGTGCCGGCCACTTGGGTCGCTTAGTTTAGCCATCCAGCGACCTTGGTGCACCTCTTTTTTTCTTTGCATCATGTGCTGTTTGGGGACTATTTTTTTAAGTGCCATCCTGTCTGACACTGCAGTGCCACTCCTAGATGGGCCAGGTGTTTGTGTCGGCCACTTGGATCCCTTAGCTTAGCCATCCAGCGACCTTGGTGCACCTCTTTTTTTCTTTGCATCATGTGCTGTTTGGGGACAATTTTTTTAAAGTGCCATCCTGTCTGACACTGCAGTGCCACTCCTAGATGGGCCAGGTGTTTGTGCCGGCCACTTGGGTCGCTTAGCTTTGCCATCCGGCGACCTTGGTGCACCTCTTTTTTTCTTTGCATCATGTGCTGTTTGGGGACAATTTTTTGAAGTGCCATACTGTCTGACACTGCAGTGCCACTCCTAGATGGGCCAGGTGTTTGTGCCGGCCACTTGGGTCGCTTAGCTTAGTCATCCAGTGACCTCGGTGCAAATTTTAGGACTAAAAATAATATTGTGAGGTGTTCAGAATAGACTGGAAATGAGTGGAAATTATGGTTATTGAGGTTAATAATAGTATGGGATCAAAATTACCCCCAAATTCTATGATTTAAGCTGTTTTTGAGGGTTTTTTGAAAAAAAACACCCGAAACCAAAACACACCCGAATCCGACAAAAAATTTTCAGGGAGGTTTTGCTAAAATGCGTCCGAATCCAAAACACGGCCGCGGAACAGAATCCAAAACCAAAACACAAAACCCGAATAATTTCCGGTGCACATCTCTAATTATATAATTCATTTTGATGAACATCATCTTCTCCACATTTTCTGGAAGTAACCTCGTACGCCGATTGCTGACAAGGTGACCGGCTGCACTAAACACTCTTTCGGAGTACACACTGGAGGGGGGGCAACTTAGGTAAAATAAAGCCAGTTTGTGCAAGGGCCTCCAAATTGCCTCTTTTTCCTGCCAGTATACGTACGGACTGTCTGACGTGCCTACCTGGATGCGGTCACTCATATAATCCTCCACCATTCTTTCAATGGTGACAGAATCATATGCAGTGACAGTAGACGACATGTCAGTAATCGTTGGCAGGTCCTTCAGTCCAGACCAGATGTCAGCACTCGCTCCAGACTGCCCTGCATCACCACCAGCGGGTGGGCTCGGAATTCTTAGCCTTTTCCTCGCAGCCCCAGTTGCGGGAGAATGTGAAGGAGGAGCTGTTGACGGGTCACGTTCCACTTGACTTGACAAGTGTCTCACCAGCAGGTCTTTGAACATCTGCAGACTTGTGTCTGCCGGAAAGAGAGATACAACGTAGGCTTTAAACCTAGGATCGAGCACGGTGGCCAAAATGTAGTGCTCTGATTTCAACAGATTGACAACCCGTGAATCCTGGTTAAGCGAATTAAGGGCTCCATCCACAAGACCCACATGCCTAGCGGAATCGCTCCATTTTAGCTCCTCCTTCAATCTCTCCAGCTGCTACTGCAAAAGCCTGATGAGGGGAATGACCTGACTTAGGCTGGCAGTGTCTGAACTGACTTCACGTGTGGCAAGTTCAAAGGGTTGCAGAACCTTGCACAACGTTGAAATCATTCTCCACTGCGCTTGAGTCAGGTGTATTCCTCCTCCTTTGCCTATATCGTAGGCAGATGTATAGGCTTGAATGGCCTTTTGCTGCTCCTCCATCCTCTGAAGCATATAGAGGTTTGAATTCCACCTCGTTACCACCTCTTGCTTCAGATGATGGTGGGGCAGGTTCAGGAGTGTTTACTGGTGCTCCAGTCTTCGGCACGCGGTGGCTGAATGCCGAAAGTGGCCCGCAATTCTTCGGGCCGCCGACAGCATCTCTTGCACGCCCCTGTCGTTTTTTAAAAAATTCTGCACCACCAAATTCAATGTATGTGCAAAACATGGGACGTGCTGGAATTTGCCCACATGTAATGCACGCACAATATTGGTGGCGTTGTCCGATGTCACAAATCCCCAGGAGAGTCCAATTGGGGTAAGCCATTCTGCGATGATGTTCCTCAGTTTCCGTAAGAGGTTGTCAGATGTGTGCCTCTTATGGAAAGCGGTGATACAAAGCATAGCCTGCCTAGGAACAAGTTGGCGTTTGTGAGATGCTGCTACTGGTGCTGCCGCTGCTGTTCTTGCTGCGGGAGGAAATACATCTACCCAGTGGGCTGTCACATTCATATAGCCCTGAGTCTGCCCTGCTCCACTTGTACACACGTCCGTGGTTAAGTGGACATTGGGTACAACTGCATTTTTTAGGACACTGGTGACTCTTTTTCTGACGTCTGTGTACATTATCGGTATCGCCTGCCTAGAGTAGTGGAACCTATATGGTATTTGGTACCGGGGACACAGTACCTCAAGCAATTCTCTAATTCCCAGTGAATTAACGGTGGTTACCGGACACACGTTTAACACCAAAACAGCTGCCAAGACCTGAGTTATCCGCTTTGCAGCAGGATGACTGCTGTGATATTTCATCTTCCTCGCAAAGGACTGTTGGACAGTCAATTGCTTACTGGAAGTAGTACAAGTGGTCTTCCGACTTCACCTCTGGGATGATGATCGACTCCCAGCAGCAACAACAGCAGCGCCAGCAGCAGTAGGCGTTACACTCAAGGATCCATCGGAGAAATCCCAGTTAGGAGAGGACTCATCAGACTTGCCAGTGACATGGCCTGCAGGACTATTGGCGTTCCTGTCTAAGGAGGAAATTGACACTGAGGGAGTTGGTGGTGTGGTTTGCAGGAGCTTGGGTACAAGAGGAAGGGATTTAGTTGTCAGTGGACTGCTTACGCTGTCACCCAAAGTTTTTGAACTTGTCAATGACTTCTGATGAATGCGCTTCAGGTGACGTATAAGGGAGGCTGTTCCTAGGTGGTTAACATCCTTACCCCTACTTATTACAGCTTGACAAAGGCAACACACGGCTTGACAACTGTTATCCGCATTTCTGTTAAAATAATTCCACACCGAAGAGGTGATTTTTTTTTTGTAATTTGACCAGGCATGTCAATGACCATATTCATCCCACGGACAACAGGTGTCTCCCCGGGTGCCTGACTTAAACAAACCACCTCACCATCAGAATCCCCCTTGTCAATTTCCTCCTCAGCACCAACAACACCCATATCCTCATCCTGGTGTACTTCAACAGTGACATCTTCAATTTGACTATCAGGAACTGGACTGTGGGTGCTCCTTTCAGCACTTGCAGGGTGAGTGCTGATAGGGTATGTTAACCTATTCAGGTCTGATTATGAACTCTCTTCAGTCATCAGTCAGAATGCTGTTCCCCTTAGCAACCGGTTGGAGATCAGTGAATGGAAAGGTGACACAGGATCATTGTGTAACCTAAGCAGTTCATAGTTGATCTGTCTTAGGGGCCATCATGGCTTTATTTTATAGCAAAAGAACAAATGATTCATGTGTGCCAATACATTTAGCCAATCAAAATACACCATGTATGTCTTGAAAACTGAAACACGTCATTTGTCAAACAATATTATAAATTGCAATTAAAATATATTTATTGCTTTGCGATTATCAGCTTTCCCGGAACATCCTTTCTGGAGGTCAGGACAGGTCAAAATCCTCCCCGATGTTCAGAACTTTTGGCGATATGCTTGACTGGCCTTGGATACATCTGGCGTTATAACAATGAGTAATTCATGCTTTGAAATACAATGTTGCTTATAACATATCTGTGAAGCTTTTAAGGAAACACGAACCTAAAGAAGTGAGGAGCAGTAAATATCTTAGTTAATGTGAAAAAGCTTGAATCAATATATATTTGCCATTTAAAAGGAAGCTCCTACACCATCATTTCCCCTCTTTTTGATTCCACTTTTTCTCCCTATTCTACCTACACTATCTAGGCCTGAACTATTTTCTTTCAGTAAACCAGTCCCCTGGATTTATAGTCCAAACCTTGGGGATTACCCCTAACAACAATCAAAGGATAAGCAACTTCATTCTTCTGGCTGGAGAGTCACTGTCAACTTCTTCAAGTGGGATGTATGTAATCAAGTATCACGACCTTTCACCTTAATTTAAGGTAGACATGGTTAGCAGCACTTGATATGGACCATCATATCTTGGTTCAAAGGTCTTTCTCACATGTCTTTTTAAATAGACCCAATCTCCTGGATTTAGCTTATGCGTAGCTGATCCTTCTGGGTCTGGAATGGAAGAAAACACTCGGCAATGGAGGTTAGTCAATGTTTTACAGACCTCCTGTACATAACCTGTAAAAATCATCATGATTATGTTGTAATTGTTGTGGATAATAACAACCTGTTCTTAGAGCTGACCCAAACAATATTTCATATGGAGTCAGTTTACTAGGTTTCATGGGTGTGGTCCTAATATTAAACAAGACTATAGGTAGGCATTCTGGACAAGTTCTTTTGGTTTCTGTCATTTTCTGTAGTTTTAGCTTAAGGTCAAAGTTCAGATGTCCCCCCTCCCACTCGCCTGGGGCTGGTAAGGCACATGGAAGGCCTGCTGTACCCCCAAATCTTTCATTATATGCTGCATGACTTCTCCTGTGAAATGTGTACCTCTATCTGATTCTATAACCTCAGGTATCCCAAATCTACATACTACTTCTGCTATCAGTTTCTTTGCAGTGGTTTTTTTCTGTGGCTTTGCTTACTGGCCAGGCTTCGGCCCAGTGACTAAACATGTCCGTTGCTACTAGTACATATTCATATGGACTGCTTCGTGGCCACTGTATATAGTCAATTTGTAGTCTTTCAAATGGGTAAGAGACTTTGGGTTTAGTTCCTAGAGGTGTCTTGGTTCTTTGTCCTGGATTGCTGATTCCACAGATCCAGCATCCTGCTACAAAGTTTGTTGCAGCTTTATTGAAGCCTGGAGCTATCCAATGCTCTTGTACTCTATTCACCATGGCTTCCTTTGAATGGTGTACTTGTCCATGAGCTACTTGTAACATAGGTGGAAATAGAGCTGCTGGTAGACAGTACTTCAATTCTCTTGACTTCCAAAGTCCATGTTCATCTTCTTCTGCCCCCAATCGTCTCCATTTCTCCTTTTCTCCTTGTGATGCTTGTTGTTGAATTTTGATCAGCTCCTGTTCACTAGGCATTTGCTTCACATCTTGAGCCACTAAGACTTGCTCAAGTTCTTTTGATTGTAAGGCAATTCTCTTGGCTTCTGCATCTGCAAATGCATTTCCTTTAGCTTCCATGGTTTGGCTCTTAGTATGTGCTTGTACCTTGATTATTCCAATTCTTTTAGGTAGTTCCAATGCTCTGAAGAGTTCCATAATCAAACTGGCATGTTTGATGGGTTTTCCGTTTGCACTTTTGAAGTCCCTACTTTTCCATATAACAGCGTAATCTTGGGACACCCCCCCAAGCATAGCGTGAATCCGTATTGATGTTGGCTGTCATATTCTCAGCATGTATGCAGGCTTTGGTCATTGCTATGAGTTCTGCTTCTTGTGCTGACATACTTGGTAGCAATGCTCCAGAGTCTATGACTTCAGTTTCAGTTGTTACTGCATATCCTGTCCTTGGGGATCCATTATCATAATATCTTGATCCATCGACGAACAGGTTCATGTCTGGATTGTCCAGTGGTGTATCTTGGACATTTAGGAAGAGGTAAAGTCTCTAATTCCATGAAGGCTAGGCAATCACTTCATATTTGGTAAGTCTGGCTGCAGAAAGATGCTTGCTATTTTCTTGACTTAATATTTCTGTTACAGCGTGAGGTACTTGTATACACAGTGTAATCAGGCAATCCCAATGCTGGGGCTGTTATTATGGTTTGCTTTAGTTGTCTTACTGCTTCTTCAATGGTGTCCCTGTTTTCTGCTGACGCCTCCTTTTTTATTAATTCATATAGGGGTTGCATCAGTAATGAGGCTGAGGGTATCCATTCTCTGCAATAACCAATAAGGCCCAGGAAAGCTCTGATTTCTTTTAATGTTCTTGGGGTTTTTGCTTGAGTTATTGCTTTTGTTCTTTTATCAGTAAGATGCCTTGTTCCTTGAGATATGCAGTGTCCTAAGAAGACAACTTTTTTCTGTACTAGCTGAAGCTTGTCTTTTGACACTCTGCAATCTTCTTCTGCCAAAAAGATGAGTAGTGATACTGTTTCCTTTTTGCACTTCTCTTCTGTCTGTGCAGCAATAAGCAGATCATCGACATATTGAACTAACTGGGTGTCTGTAAAGTGTGGTCTCCATTTCTGCAGGATTAATGCCATTGCCTCTGAGAAATCTGATGGACTAGTGGCTCCCCCTTGGGGTAATTGTGTCCCACCATATTGTTTACCTTCGTGAGTGAATATTAGAAACTTCTGGCTTTCCCATTCATCAGTAGATAATCTGATTTTCCCTCCTTTTGAATCTTGAGATTCAACACCTTTATTGATTAATGTTGGAAAAGGGTTGCTGCGTTGAGGGTAATACATCTTCTGATGGTTACTTGTCGCATTTTGGCAGTGCTACTTCATACATGGTCAGCCTTGCCACTGACAGGTGTTTGGTTCTTGCTTGTTGAAGCTTCTCTGTACCTGCATGTGGACCCTGGATGATAAGTTCATGATTCAGCACTATGCCTGTGCTCTTGTCCTCTTCTAGGACTTCTGATTCATCACTGTGTCTGTGCTCTTATACTCTTCTAGGGCTGTTGCTGCTATCACTGCTCTGATGCCGGTAGGTGCTCTTTGATTACCGCTGTCAAGCTTGCTTAAGTTGTAGGCCACTGGTCTTCACCTCAGTCCATGATTTTGCATAAGGACTTCTATGTATGGCCTCCTTCTTTAATAGTCAGGTAGTTCTAGGGCTTGAGATGAGGCAACTGCTGTTTCCAACTGTTCAATAGCCTAATTCATCTGTTGCTGTATGTAGGATGCGGACCCTCCTCCCTTTCAGTGTTGTCATACAATGCTTGCATGTAGACTGGTGCTAGAGGTATCCGTGTTCTGTAGTGTCCTACTAGGCCCAGGAATGATCATCTGACTTGCTTGACACTAGTTGGCATCTTAGCTTGCAGTCTGAATCTTTTCCTTTTCACTTTTGTTAGATGTCTGGTACCTTGAGTGTCCTAGGAAGATTAACTCTTGCTTGACTAGCTGCAATTTCTCCTTCTGAGGCTCTGCAGTCTTGGTCTTTCAGAAACTTCACTAAGGACACTGCCCCTTCTTAGTGCTTTTTTTTTTTTTTTTTGTAGTGGTGGTGGCAATCAGCAGTTCATTCACATCCTGTATTTAGCTGTGTGTTTTGTGGATAAATCACTTGGTGATATAGCCCCTCCACAAAGCTATCCTGGTCCAGTAGTATTGCTTCCTTTCTTCTACAACTGGTACTGCGGGAATGAGTCAATACTGAACTTCTGTTTTAACTTGCTTCTAAATGGCTTTTTTGTTCTTTCCTTCGATAAGTTGCTGGAAAGTTAAACTTCTGCTGGTGTGTACTGTATTCTCCTTGGATAAGCTTTAGTACATTGTGCTTCAGCAAAGTCACTGGACATGTACTCCGAGGTCAAGAACTGGGCTGGTATTGGTGACTGTATTTCTTTCATCTCTTGTCCTTTTAAGAATTTCTGATATCACCAGTTCTTGTGGTATCTCCCTCTGCTGTCTTCTGCGTGTGCCGGCTCCAGTATTCATTAGGCACAAACGTATTTCTCCAGTGGGCAAGGTGACTGTAATCATACCTTCTGCTGTTTCCTCTGGAGACATTATGTTCACTGGGGAGTACCTAAAGAAGCTTGTACTTCATATTGGCAGAAGAAGCATCATTCATTTGTCTTCTGGAACTTTGTCCTTTCTTTACTTGCATATTCTTTCTCACTGCTGCTGGCATGTCATTTTCTTTGTCCAAGTCCACCCAGGCTGGTGTTTAACATAATGATGTTTATGCTGGGAGTTGTTGTTCCTCTTTGTCTTACTTTTCCAGTGAGAGATAGTCTTGTATAGCAGCTTGTATTTCAGGTTACATCTTTGCTTTCTTGCAGGGGTAGGGCTTAACCTCCCAATCCAGTCGTTGCAATGGCTTGATCTGTAAGTAAACGTAGAGGAATCTGGTTGTGCATAAAAACAGCTCTTGAAACCCTTGGGTCTCCTGTGGGTAAAGTCACTTTTATCGAACTGCCAGTGGTGACTGAGTACACTGTTGTCGACACAGGAGTTGCACACCTTCATATTCTATCATCTTGTGTGTCGTATAGTGACTTTATCATAGTAAGTTCTGATGGACTCAGTCTTTTCCTGTTTCAAGTCTGGGGCTGCTGGTGCCCTGAGTGTCTGTGCATGACACCATCTCTTAAGTCTTGTCATGTACATCTTTCCACTTTCAAACGTTGTTCTATTTTTCTCTGTCGGAACGTCCGTTATGGCTGGGCAATCATCTACTGTATCTGCTTTTAACATGGTGCTTACTGTTTGGGCAGTTGCTGGTCCTAGTATAGCCTCACACAACTGGTGGTAGTCGACCCATGCCGGTGTCCATATGGTTTGAATTCTTTCCATATAGGCATAAACTGCTATTGGGTTTTATCTAGGATCTGGGGACTCTGCAACTATATTTGCGAGGTCATTGCCATACCATGGTTTGTGGTGTTGGCTCTGTACGATGTATGGTTCGTTCGTCCTGGCTGCATTATCTGGGTTGCGTATTCCCTGTACTTGTGCTGGATACAGAGAAACAGGCAATGATGACCGTCTTTCAGTATTTCTAGTCGCATAAATATCTTGGCATGGTGGTTCATGGTGTGAAATCCAGTTTCCACAATTTGGGCAATGTTCATATCCTTCTGGAACGCAAAACTGACATACCGGACACAATCTTTCTGGAAAATATGTCAGTTTATTCTGTACATTATGCACCTGGGCATGAAAAGCTGTAGAGGCTGTGTCTTGACCCCTTGCTTCTCCTCTTCACCTGATTTGCACCCTTTCGCCTATAGTTCCTGATTGTGGACAATTGTTTACTGGACTCAGCTTGATTGCAGGTGTCTACCACTCGTTTAAACATGAGGGAAGCATTAGGTAGAAAATTTCTTTGCTTTAACCTTGTTGGGGTTTCTTGTGATGAAGTATCAGGACACTGGGGCATACTCTGTACACATAGCTCAGGTAAATCATTCGGATTTTCAACCACAAATCCTTCTAAGATAGGGCTGATTATTCGTCACTCTTTTCCTTACTCGTATCTTTTTAATTTCACTGTTAGTGAGCTTGTAGGTAATTGCATTCTGTTCATACTAGGGGTACCTTGGTGTGCATGCATGTCTGGGTATAGGGGTGGGGTATAGTGTGCAGGTGCTGTTGCTGCAATTACAGGCAGTGAGTTTAACGCTGGTTGTGGTGCTATTGAGTACTCTGGTACAATGGGGAAATCATTTTCCTCATCTCTTCTTCTATTCTCTGCTCCTAATTCTTTTGCTACAGTGATCCAGATGGATGCTTGATCTCTACTATTATGCTTAATTATCCAACTTTTGTTACAGGAGGCAAATTTTTCCCATTTCTCTAGGTCAAGTGTCCCTTTTGACGGGAAGCCTGCTCTTTTGAAATTCCTTTCAGAGATTTATTACCCTCCCTGTCATTAACAATATCCACGGGTTTGTCGGGCCCTGACATCTTTTCAGACCGCGCTCCCATGCCTGGGTGAACGTGCGCGGAACCCCTCCTGATGTGGTATTTTTTTTTTTCCAACATATTTTTATTGAGGTTAATATAGTAAAACATGTGATCTCAAAGTTTAACATAGTACATATTTGAAAGCAAGGGTTAATAAAGTCTGAGACATACATGTCAGGTAAGCAGTCAAATCAACAATAATAATAATACCTCATTTTCCTTGTTTTCTAAAACAACATAGGACAGCTATGGGCGATAGTGTTAAAGGATTCATATAAGAGCCGCCTCGCAAGGCCATCTATCCCCAAATTATCCTAAAAACATAATCAATATCATAACATATCTATTTTAGATTGTATAGCATTCTAGTATGTTCTCCCTATCAGGGAACAAATAGCTGATAAGTGAAAATAATAACAAAAAGAAGAGAAGAGAAGAAGAAAACAAACACAACAAACAACAGTACCTGCCAGGGTGAAGGGACCGCCGACCCATCCATGGAGACATCATCAGAGCAAGCAAAGATGTACATGCGACGGAGATTTGTGAGAAGGGTGTAGGGTGGGGGGAGTAAAAGGAGCCCAGAGAGGTAGTAGATAATAGATAATAGGTAGTAAGTAGTATATGGTATTAGCAGGGGGTATGAAAATAGGGATGGTAGGGTCAGAGGAGCACCGAGGTGTAGTGGGTTACTTTATTATGAAATTATGAGAGGGTAACGGGGGGGTCATCAGATAGAAGTTGTCTGCCGTACCATGTGGTACATTGAAAGCTCTGTTTGATTGCCAGTTTTGTCAGAGTGGGTAATGTATTGATGAATCGGCCCCAACAATGAAATAACGCAGGAGTCAATATCTCTTTGTTTAAAGACGTCTCTAACCAATCCATCGTGAATAGGAAGAGTAACCTTGAGGTAGCTAGTGCCAGTGTAGGGGGGTTTTCAGAGATCCATTGTTGGAGGATGGCTTTTCTGCCCACCGCTGAAAGAATCATTATCATTTTCGTGTTCGTGTTCTGGGGGGGGGATTTAGGTTGGTCCTGGATATATCCGAAGAGAGCCCATGAGGCGGTACATTGGAAGTGTAGACCCAATTCGGAGGCACTGTATGTTTGTAAGTCAGTCCAGAATGTCTGAATAAGGGGACAGTGCCAAAAGCAGTGCATAAGATCTGCTATTGGTGCCGAGCATTTTAGGCATTTAGCTGAATCAGACAAGCCCATCAGATGGCCCCTTCTGGGGGAAACATAGGCTCTATGTAAAATTTTGTAGGACATCTCCTGATATAAACTAGCCGGAATGAGTTTGAGGGAGGATGTGAAGTTGTCCATTATGGCTTCCGGGGTCATGGAAGGGATTTGTGAGGACCATGTCTGTACTTGGGATAGGTCAGTGGTGGGGATGTGTTCCGTTCGGATGCGGGTATATAGAGACGAGATGGAGCACGTCCCGGAGCGTAGTAGCGTGTCTAGGCTATTAGTAAAATCTGCCGGGCCGAGATGGGAGAGGGCTGAGTGAATATAATGAGAGGCCTGGAAGAAGTAAAATTCGTGGTTAGGGTTAATATCAAATTTGGCAAGTGCGTCCGTGAAAGTGAGTGGTTTCCTTCCAGAATCGAGGAGGTCACCCACCCGTGTGAGACCTGCAGTATGCCAGGCAGTAAAGGGGTATGAGGCCATGCCCTTTTGAAAGTGCGGGTTACCCACGAGGGGGAGAAATAGGGAGGAGGTATATTGTAGTTTTAGGGATTTCCTGGAAAGTCTCCACGCCCCCATAGTGGATGTTAGGAGTACATTGTCCATGAGATTGGGTGGTAAGTCTGAGTTGGAAGCATGTAGGACAGAGCTAAGAGACAAAGGGGTGCAGAGTTGGGAGTCAACCATCGAGTCGGTGAAAACCTATGTGCCATTGAGCCAATCCATTGCAAAACGAAGTAAGCAGGCCCTATTGTATTGCTCCATGTCTGGTAGATTAAGCCCTCCGTTCTGCACTGTCTGGGATAATTTGAAGAAACTTATTCTGGGTCTTTTACCGGCCCATATGAATTTGGAGATAGATGAGTTTAGGAGGGTGAGATCAGGTTTAGAGAGCAGAACTGGTACCATCTGGAGGACATAGAGCAATTTAGGGAAGCTAGCCATCTTAACCAAGTTACAGCGTCCCATAAGATTAAGGGGTAGTTTTTGCCATAGCATCAACTCGGTTTGGATTTTAGTGAGGATGGGGTGTACGTTGTCTGGATAAAGGCGGGCAGGGTCGGAAGGGAGAATGACTCCTAGGTATGTGATGTGGGCGGGGGCCCACCGGAATGGGAAGGGGGTGTCCCATCCCGTTGTTATCTGGGGGAAAATGGCCAATGCTTCCGATTTATCTAGGTTGATCGAGAAGCCTGCAAAGGAGGAAAAACGGGCGATGGCTTCCTGCAGCGCCATGACAGATTGTCTTGGATTAGAAGTGAGCAGAAGGATATCATCTGCGAATGCCATTAGTTTAATCACTCTATTACCAATTTTAATACCCCGAAATATCGGGAGGTTTAGGATGTATCGTATGAATGGTTCTAGAGCTAGGTTGAAGAGGAGGGGGGAGAGGGGGCATCCTTGTCTGGTTCCTCTCTCGAGGGTGAAGGGAGTTGAGGGGATATTATTAACTACTACCTGGGCGGTGGGATTGTCATATAGAGAGTCAACAAGGCCACGAAATTTATCACCAAATTTCTGGTATGATAATACTCTTGCGAGGTGAGGCCAGGCAATCTTGTCGAACGCCTTCTCTGCGTCAAGATTTATTAGGATGTTGTCTATAAGGTTGTGGGAGCGTGAATATATTATGGCCGCCAGGGCGGTCCTAATGCCCTGAACAGACTGTCTATGTTTGATAAATCCTAGTTGTGCGGGTGAGATAATTCGAGATAGGCAGAGCTGTAGTCTGTTGGCCATCAGTTTCGTAAGGATCTTAAAATCTTGGTTAAGGAGGGAGATTGGTCTGTAAGAGCCAGGTAGGGAGGGGTCTTTTCCGGGTTTCGCTATGACTATTATCGTGGCCTCGTTGAATCTAATCGGGGTTTGTTTAGAGACAAGGATGTGGTTGTAGAGAGATGTGAGGGTGGGGGCCAGCTCTTCCCGGAGCATTTTATAAAATTCTGAGCCAAAGCCATCGGGACCGGGGCTTTTATTATTTGGTAAGGATTTGATTATGTCAACAACCTCCATGATGGTGACTGGGGCCTCCAGAGATTCTCTCTCTTCCTGAGTAAGGACAGGAAGAGCGGCCTCGTCCAGGAAGGCAAGGTTGGCTTCCAGGTCGTCGGGGCCTTTAGCATACAGGGATTGATAGAAGTCTCTAAATTTAGTGCAGATAGCTTCGGGGTCAGTATTGAGTGTGTCGTTACTGATAATGGCGTTTACCCACGTGCGGGCTTTTGGCCCTTTGATTAAATTGGCCAATAATTTGCCTGACTTATTGCCCCATCTGTGGAGTTTGTTGCGTTGGTAGTCGTAGGACAGTTGGGCCCGCTCCGTGAGGAATGTGTCATAGATGAGTTTGGCCGATAGGTAAGCCTCTTTGTGGGCAGGGGTGTCATGTTGAGTATATCTTCCGTATGCAGAGGTGAGTGTGGAGCTTAGGGATTGTAGTTTGGAAGAGAATGCCTTCCGTTTAGAGTGGGTGTATGACATTACCTGTCCCCGGAGGACTGCCTTAGCCGCCCCCCAAAAGATTGGTGTGTTTAGACTCTGATCTTTATTGTCTGTGGTGTAGTTGAGCCAGGATTGTTTCATGTGTAAGAGAAAATCGGTAGAGTTGCGAAGATAGGCAGGGAAACGCCAACGGGGTGGGCTATGAGGGGATGTGGCCAGTTGGATGTGGAGAGATATGGGAGCATGGTCTGAGATGATGATATTGTCAATGGAGGTGTGTACCACCTTGGAGAGGAGGTGGGTAGCTGTAAATATATAGTCGATTCGGGAGTGAGAGGAGTGCGGATGGGAGTAGAAAGAATAGTCCTTTTGAGTAGGGTGAAGTATTCGCCAGGGATCTACCAGATCTAGCTGAGAGCAGAAAGAAGACAGGAGCTGTGTGAGGGTTGTAGCTGTGGAGGTACTTACCCTGGATCTGTCCATGGATGGGTCGACCACTAAATTAAAGTCTCCTCCGATTATTAGATTCTGGCTGCCCCAGGTACATAGAGTTTTCAAAAGATCTGCAAAAAAGGAGTCAGGTGAGATGTTGGGAGCATAGAGGTTCAAAAGTGTATAAACTACGTTGTCGGTACAAATATCAATTAATAGAAATCGACCTTCAGGGTCAGACAATTTTCTCTGTATAGAATATTGGAGGTTGGTGTGAAACAGTGTTGCCACCCCCCTGGACTTAGACTAGTATGGGGCCGAGATGCATTCTCCTATCCAAGGGGCTCGTAGGGTGTGTCTAGGATCAGCTAACCAATGGGTCTCTTGGAGGAATACGATATGGGGGGACATGCGCTTTAGGTGGGCAATGACTTTTTTCCTCTTAACCGGATGGTTGAGGCCCTCTGTGTTCCATGACACTATACGGAGCAATGAATTTGATGTATTTCCGTCTACTTGGGGGTGTGGGTGGGTGTCAGTAGACATGTCAACCCACCCCTTCCGGGTAGAAGAGTAACATGGGAATGTGAAGAGTGAAGTAGGGTCCCCCCCCGTCCCAGCGAGCGGGGAAGGGATACCCCAATGGGGGGATGGGGCCCCCCCCCAGGCAGGTAAACTTAACAAAACATACAAATATTAACAAAAACATTCATGAACAATGAACAGTGAACAATAGGAAGTGTAGATAGTAAGTCAAAAGTGGGTATCTAGCACTTTTTTTTCAATAGCATCATCATGTGAGGCCCAAGTGCAAACTTGGGCGATAGTGGATTGCTAATAGGTATATTCGTGCAGTGATCAAGTGTCAGGTATGGTGAAATGTAGTTTGGCCTCATCCGGGTCTTCAAAGAAACGCGGTCGTCCGTCCTCAAACACTCTGAGACGGGCCGGGTAGAGTAGTGAGAATTTGATTTTAGCGTCAAAGAGGTGCTTGCAGACGGGGGCAAATTCTCTGCGTTTGTTGGATACCAATGCCGAGAAGTCCTGAAAGATGAGAAGGCGTTCTCCATTGACGTAGAGGTCAGTGGCCTTGCGGTAGTGGTCAAGGAGTTTTGCCTTGTCTGCATAGTTCAGGAAGCGCGCAATCACTGGGCGAGGGCGTCCCGAGGTATTTTTTTTTTCGGGTCCCAATCTATGGGCCCTCTCGATAGCCAGAGGGATTCCTTTTAAATCTATAGATAGTCGTTCCGGGATGCTAGACGAGAGGAGGTCTGTGAGCTCGCGGCCTCTTACCGATTCCGGAATGCCTATGACCCGCAGGTTATTACATCTGCTTCGATTTTCGAGGTCATCAAGCTTTTCCGATAGGTCAGAGACCTCCAGTCGTCTGGCCTGTAGGGAGCGTTGAGCTTCCTCTAAATTATCTTCCAGGGTCGATATTCTCTGCTCTGCTTCATCGAGGCGGGTGGAGTGTTGAGCCAGCATCGTCGAGGAGGATTCGATGGCTTCTTTGATGCCCACCAGCTTTTCATCAAGCAGTGGCCCCAGGATCGCCACCAGGTCTTTATTTTTCATTTTTGGTTGTTTGGTAAGCGTGCGTGATTTGCGAGAGCGTTGGGATAGCGATCTAGTGGTTGAGTGATCTGAGTCAGACGACTCACCGCGAGGGGTACCTTCTTGAGAGTGTTGGGCGGTGCCTGCGGACATTACGGGCAGAGGGATCAGGAACTTTTCCATGCAGGTAGTTCAGGATACAGATGTGGGGTCCACTCGCTTAGGCTGTAATTAGTAAAGGATATAACGGGCCTCACATATTAAGCAATGATTTTCAGTGCACTTCCATCATGTTTGTACAGCATCAGGGGTAGGAGATATGTGGGGCATGAGGTAAAGGAGAACCCGCCACAGGGGTGAGGTCTCGAAGACTGTATAGATGCGTGTAATACAGTGCAGGGCCTCAGGCCTTCATCCCGTCACTGTGGGACGGAAGCAGGCAGATAAATAGAGAGGTAAGTGATAGGTGATAGGTGATAGGTGATAGGTGAGGGAGAGTTCCTCACCGCACTGTGAGATGACAATTCAGTGCGGCTCCCGTCTCCTTGTGCCTTGATGCCGCTCTGTGTCTGTCAGCGGGGGTTTAAGAATGAAGTCTGTCGGTCTCCGTGATCTGCGGCTGTGGTTATCTGGTCTATATGAGCCGGGCTATCCTGAGCCTCAGCTACTCTCCGGCCGATCGATCTGCAGACGGGTCTCCTCTCCAGCAATCCGCAGTCAGCAGCAGGGATTAGTGGGGGGAGGAAAGAAAGGGGGGGCAGCAGCCTGTGGTTTCTGCTACCGTGGAGCTGTGGTCTCCCGTCTCTGGGTCCCTTCCCTGCTACACGACTCTCAGCGGCTAGAGGCAAAATGGCTCCCGGCCATTCCCCTCCGTCAGATAGAGCGGTCACCCGGCATGCACTTTCGGTCGTGTGCCGCCTCCGGTCCCTCGAGTCGTAGGCAGTCAGAGTTGGTGGCGTATTCTGTCCTCTCGGCCCGTGCTATGGTCCGGCGGGTCAGCTTCGTACTTTAGGCCCCGGTCTGGCGATCTTGGGTAGGCCGCAGTCTGCGGGAGCATCCACGGCGCTCCCCGACTCCGCGGCCTCCGGTTATTTTTTGTTATTTGTTTATTTCCTTTCTGTTATGTTTTTTTTTTTTTTAGCAGTGGTGTTAGAGGGCAGTGTAGTGGTAGCCAGGGGAGGAGGGGGTCAGGTGGGGGGAAGGCTGGATGGTTGCCGGCTTTCTGTGTGAGAGGTCCCCGGGCAGGTGTATTGCAGGCCCAGACCCCGGCCCTCACCTTCCGGCTAGCCTTTGTCTAAAGGAGATTGCTTGTGATCTTCTTCTTCCCCCGCTGGGACCCCTCGGACCGGTGGTCTGTAAGTTATACTCACTCTGGGGCCCAGCGGGAGAGATGCAGCAGCAGCAGGCAGCCGTAGACGCTCTGATGGGACGGCCGCCGGTCTTCCCGCGGTCTCGTCCGGCGTCTGAGGCGACGGTGTTCCCGGGCAGCGGAGGTAGATAGTACGTGGCGGGGTGAGTCTCCCAGCCGTGGCCGGCTTCGGTGCAGGCGCCCAAAGTCCCGGAGGGGCCTCCAGCCCTGTCTCCAGGTCTCCGCGGCCACCTTCGGTATGGGGGGGTAAATCGAGGCCCCGGCTTCTGCGTGTCTCTTAGGCCGCAATCCGCGGGAGTAGTTAGAACCACTCCCCGATTCCGCGGCTCAGGCAGGGGTACTGCCGTGGGAATGGCAGGGATAGTGGGGCTGCCAAGGAGCTTGATTGAGCCCAGAAATGGGCTATTTATGCTTGTTTAGGCTCCGTTTTCCAGGAGCTCTTGTTAAAGACGTCTGTCTCCTTTAGCAGTCAGGCCACGCCCCCCCTGATGTGGTATTTTAATAACTCCCTTTGAGGGACTTAAAATCTCCTTTCAAAGCTTTTCTTCCCTCCTTGTTACTAACTCTATCCACGGGTTTGAACCCCTCCTGATGTGGTATTTTAGTAACTCCTTATGAGGGACTTAAAATCTCCTTTTAAAGCTTTTCTTCCCTCCTTGTTATTAACAATATCCACGGGTTTGAACCACTCCTGATGTGGTATTTTAGTAACTCCTTATGAGGGACTTAAAATCTCCTTTTAAAGCTTTTCTTCCCTCCTTGTTATGAACAATATCCACGGGTTTGAACCCATCCTGATGTGGTATTTTAGTAACTCCTTATGAGGGAATTAAAATCTCCTTGTGAGACGCTGACTCTGAAGAATCTCTTCTATCCTTGTACCTAAAGAGCTTCTTAAATCCGTCTGTGGACAAATGACTGGGGTTGTAGTGTTGCCCCTTCCTCCCTGCTTTTGTGGAAAATCTGTTAGTACTGCTCCCCAAGTGAGACCTGCATAATAGATTATTTCTTCTGGATCACTGAGATGCGTCCCTAATATTATTGTTAAGTTACTCCAAGGGTCTATCCCCCTGCCTATATAGACTCCTGCTTGTACCTTGTGTTCTTGGTAAACTCCCCACTATACTTGGAATATGTTCACCTTGTGTCTCTTTCAGACAGTAGCTGTTCTTTATTACTGACCCAATCCTACCCCTTAACTGTCTTGCATAGGGACATACAATATATACAGTACAATGTGTGCAGCAAAATCTAGTTACACTGATTTCATTATTCAGCAGACAACCCGACTCCCCCCCACCTTTTCAAAAGCATTTTGACAGAGTACATATAACAGTGCAAGGATACAAAAACAAAGATGACAGTAAATCCTATATCTGTTATCTGCGTGCATGGCAGCTATTTGAGGCTGCACGGGCACATGGGTCTTAGACCTGGGATTATGTGGTTCCTAGGCCAATAGGTTATGATGTTAAATCAATCATTCTTAATGTAATGTTCCAACAATTCTCTTTTTTAAAATGACAACCTTTTGTACAATAAAATTCATCATCATTTTCCACATAACCAAATGAGACTTCAGTGCCTGTAATTGCCAGCAATCTTGGTGCTACAGACCCTTTGTATTTTCTTAACACAACAACACAGGTACAAGATTTGCATATACCTCTTTGGTTATTTATCAATTCAAACTGGTTATCAGCATTAGAACATATCTTGGCCATGCGCCACCTTTATAAAACGGCTCTATTTTCTTAATAAACATGCATTAGTACTTGCACAATTTAAAAGTTTTCTGCATACTTGATTAATTCCCCCTGTGCACTTGTGACAAATTATCTGAAATTATTTACCCACAATTCAACAATATAACATAATTCAACAATATAACATACATGTATGGTACCTTAAAAAAATTTCTTCTGACTGACGCTGGGCTCTTTAAAATATTCTCTGACCTTCCCGACTGGACTTCCCCTTGATTTACACAAGAAGCGCTGATTTCAAGTGAGCAGGTAGAAATCTACACAATAAATCTCACTTACCGGTTTTTTTTGTTATCAGCGGTTCCTGAAAGATCAGAGGATTTATTGCCAGTGGGGGAGATGCTGGAATATCCCGGACGAGATCCCAAAATGATAGGGTATGTTAACCTATTCAGGTCTGATTATGAACTCTCTTCAGTCATCAGTCAGAATGCTGTTCCCCTTTGCAACCGGTTGGAGATCAGTGAATGGAAAGGTGACACAGGATCATTGTGTAACCTAAGCAGTTCATAGTTGATCTGTCTTAGGGGCCATCATGGCTTTATTTTATAGCAAAAGAACAAAGGATTCATGTGTGCCAATACATTTAGCCAATCAAAATACACCATGTATGTCTTGAAAACTGAAACACGTCATTTGTCAAACAATATTATAAATTGCAATTAAAATATATTTATTGCTTTGCGATTATCAGCTTTCCCGGAACATCCTTTCTGGAGGTCAGGACAGGTCAAAATCCTCCCCGATGTTCAGAACTTTTGGCGATATGCTTGACTGGCCTTGGATACATCTGGCGTTATAACAATGAGTAATTCATGCTTTGAAATACAATGTTGCTTATAACATATCTGTGAAGCTTTTAAGGAAACACGAACCTAAAGAAGTGAGGAGCAGTAAATATCTTAGTTAATGTGAAAAAGCTTGAATCAATATATATTTGCCATTTAAAAGGAAGCTCCTACACCATCAGTGCAAATGGTGGAAGGCGCCATCTCTTCCCGTCCAGTGTTGGGAAGGTCAGGCATCGCAACCGACACAATTGGACTCTCCTTGGGGATTTGTGACTTAGAAGAACGCACAGTTCTTTGCTGTGCTTTTGCCATCTTAACTCTTTTCATTTTTCTAGCGGGAGGATGAGTGCTTCCATCCTCATGTGAAGCTGAACCACTAGCCATGAACATAGGCCAGGCCCTCAGCCGTTCCTTGCCACTACGTGTCGTAAATGGCATATTGGCAAGTTTACGCTTTTCCTCAGGCGCTTTTAATTTAGATTTTTGGGTCATTTTACTGAACTTTAGTTTTTTGGATTTTACATGCTCTCTACTATGACATTGGGAATCGGTCTTGGCAGACGACGTTGATGGCATTGAATCATCTCTGCCATGACTAGTGGCAGCAGCTTCAGCACGAGGTGGAAGTGGATCTTGATCTTCCCTATTTTACCCTCCACATTTTTGTTCTCCATTTTTTAATGTGTGGAATTATATGCCAGTAATATATCAATAGCAATGGCCTACTGTACTGTACTATATATGTATACTGTTGGTCACCAAAATGCTGCACTGTAATACTATATATACTGCTCACAAAAATGCCGCACAGATATGGAATGGATACGTGCAGTGACACAGAGCTGCAAGATACAGCAATGGCCTACTGTACAACTATATACTGTTGGTCACCAAAATGCTGCACTATAAAACTATATATACTGCTCACAAAAATGCAGCACAGATATGGAATGGTTACTTGCAGTGACACAGAGCTGCAAGATACAGCAATGGCCTACTGTACAACTATATACTGTTAGTCACCAAAATGCTGCACTATAAATAATACTATATATACTGCTCACAAAAATGCAGCACAGATATGGAATGGATACTTGCAGTGACACAGAGCTGCAAGATACAGCAATGGCCTACTGTACTGTACTACTATAATTATATACTGGTGGTCCCCAGTCCCCACAATAAAGCACACTGAGCACAGATATTTGCAGCACACTGAGCACAGATATGGAGCGTTTTCAGGCAGAGAACGTAGATATTTTCAGCACACTGAGCACAGATATTTGCAGCACACTGAGCACAGATATTTGCAGCACACTGAGCACAGATTACGGAGCTTTTCAGGGAGAGAACGCAGCCACGTCCTCTCCGTTCAATCTCCAATGCACGAGTGAAAATGGCGGCGATGCGCAGCTCTTTATATAGAATACGAATCTTGCGAGAATCCGACAGCGGGATGATGACGTTCGGGCGCGTTAGGGTTAACCGAGCAAGGCGGGAAGTTCCGAGGCTGCCTCGGAATCGTGTAAAATAGGTGAAGTTCGGGGGGGTTCGGATCTCGGAGAACCGAACCCGCTCATCTCTAGTGTAAATATGTATGTATGTATGTATGTATGTATGTGTGTGTGTGTGTGTACTGTATGTGTGTGTGTATGTGTATGTGTATGTGTGTGATACAGTGATCGCGCTGAGCGGAAAAAATTTATGGGTCCCAGGGATCCATTACTTTAAAAAATTGGGGTCCTAGTCCACTGATTCTGGGTCCCACCACATATCATGGGGGGAGAGTCAGGGAGAAGTTGGAAGAGCTGGGGGTAAGGACAGGCAGTGCTGGGGGTAGTGAGGGACAGACAGGAGCTGGGGCAGTACTGGGGGTGACTGGCAGTGGGTGACTAGGGAGACAGTGGGTGACAGTTGATAGAAGGAAATGAATGAGATCAGACAGGAAGGGCAGGGTGGTACCCTCTGTGGGGTACCTTGTTCTAAAGCTATTCAATCCTGCTCAGCATCCAGGAGCTGTTCCCGGATCCAGTCCCGCAAGCTAAATCTAACATCGGGGGTAATTCTGAGTTGATCGCAGCAGCAAGTTTGTTAGCAATTGGGCAAAACCATGGCCCTCATTCCGAGTTGTTTGCTCGCTAGCTGATTTTAGCAGCATTGCACACGCTAGGCCGCCGCCCTCTGGGAGTGTATCTTAGCTTAGCAGAATAGCGAACGAAAGATTAGCAGAACTGCTACTAAATATTTTCTTGCAGTTTCTGAGTAGCTCCAGACCTACTCCTAGATCGCGATCAGCTCGGTCCGTTTAGTTCCTGGTTTGACGTCACAAACACGCCCTGCGTTCGGCCAGCCACTCCCCCGTTTCTCCAGACACTCCCGCGTTTTTACCTGACACGCCTGCGTTTTTTAGCACACTCCTAGAAAACGCTCAGTTACCACCCAGAAACGCCCCTTTCCTGTCAATCACTCACCGATCAGCAGTGCGACTGAAAAGCACTGCACGAACAACAGCAAAACTGCTAAGTATTTAGTTAAATAACTAAGCGCATGCGCACTGCTTACCATGCGCATTTAGCAACAAATCGCAGCATAGCGAAAATAAGATTTTACTTACCGATAAATCTATTTCTCGTAGTCCGTAGTGGATGCTGGGGACTCCGTCAGGACCATGGGGATTAGCGGCTCCGCAGGAGACAGGGCACAAAAATAAAGCTTTAGGATCAGGTGGTGTGCACTGGCTCCTCCCCCTATGACCCTCCTCCAAGCCTCAGTTAGGATACTGTGCCCGGACGAGCGTACACAATAAGGAAGGATTTTGAATCCCGGGTAAGACTCATACCAGCCACACCAATCACACCGTACAACTTGTGATCTGAACCCAGTTAACAGTATGACAACGTAGGAGCCTCTTAACAGACGGCTCACAACAAGAACAACCCGATTTTTTTGTAACAATAACTATGTACAAGTAATGCAGACAATCCGCACTTGGGATGGGCGCCCAGCATCCACTACGGACTACGAGAAATAGATTTATCGGTAAGTAAAATCTTATTTTCTCTAAACGTCCTAGTGGATGCTGGGGACTCCGTCAGGACCATGGGGATTATACCAAAGCTCCCAAACGGGCGGGAGAGTGCGGATGACTCTGCAGCACCGAATGAGAGAACTCCAGGTCCTCTTTAGCCAGGGTATCAAATTTGTAGAATTTTACAAACGTGTTCTCCCCCGACCACGTAGCTGCTCGGCAGAGTTGTAATGCCGAGACCCCTCGGGCAGCCGCCCAGGATGAGCCCACCTTCCTTGTGGAATGGGCCTTGACAGATTTAGGCTGTGGCAGGCCTGCCACAAAATGTGCAAGTTGAATTGTGCTACAAATCCAACGAGCAATCGTCTGCTTAGAAGCAGGAGCACCCAGCTTGTTGGGTGCATACAGTATAAACAGCGAGTCAGATTTTCTGACTCCAGCCGTCCTTGAAATATATATTTTCAATGCCCTGACAACGTCCAGCAACTTGGAATCCTCCAAATCGCTAGTAGCCGCAGGCACCACAATAGGCTGGTTCAGGTGAAACGCTGACACCACCTTAGGCAGAAAATGAGGACGCGTCCGCAGTTCTGCCCTGTCCGAATGGAAAATCAGATATGGGCTTTTATACGATAAAGCCGCCAATTCTGACACTCTCCTGGCTGAAGCCAGGGCCAGTAGCATGGTTACTTTCCATGTAAGATATTTCAAATCCGCCGATTTGAGTGGCTCAAACCAATGGGATTTGAGAAAATCCAAAACTACATTAAGGTCCCACGGAGCCACTGGGGGCACAATCGGGGGCTGTATATGTAGTACTCCTTTTACAAAAGTCTGGACTTCAGGAACTGAAGCCAATTCTTTCTGGAAGAAAATCGACAGGGCCGAAATTTGAACCTTAATGGACCCCAACTTGAGGCCCATAGACAATCCTGTTTGCAGGAAATGTAGGAATCGACCCAATTAAAATTCCTCCGTGGGGGCCTTCCTGGCCTCGCACCACGCAACATATTTTCTCCAAATGCGGTGATAATGTTGTGCAGTCACCTCCTTCCTGGCTTTAACCAGTGTAGGGATGACCTCTTCCGGAATGCCTTTTTCCCTTAGAATTCGGCGTTCAACCGCCACGCCGTCAAACGCAGCCGCGGTAAGTCTTGGAATAGACACGGTCCCTGCTGAATCAGGTCCCGTCTTAGAGGTAGAGGCCACGGATTTTCCGTGAGCATCTCCTGAAGTTCCGGGTACCAAGTTCTTCTTGGCCAATCCGGAGCCACGAGTATCGTTCTTACTCCCCTTTGCCGTATAATTCTCAGTACTTTGGGTATGAGAGGCAGAGGAGGAAACACATACACTGACTGGAACACCCACGGTGTTACCAGAGCGTCCACAGCTATTGCCTGAGGGTCTCTTGACCTGGCGCAATACCTGTCCAGTTTTTTGTTGAGGCGAGACGCCATCATATCCACCTTTGGTTTTTCCCAACGGTTCACAATCATGTGGAAGACTTCTGGATGAAGTCCCCACTCTCCCGGGTGTAGATCGTGTCTGCTGAGGAAGTCTGCTTCCCAGTTGTCCACTCCCGGAATGAACACTGCTGACAGTGCTATCACATGATCTTCCGCCCAGCGAAGAATCCTTGCAGCTTCTGCCATTGCTCTCCTGCTTCTTGTGCCTCCCTGTCTGTTTACGTGGGCGACTGCCGTGATGTTGTCCGACTGGATCAACACCGGCCGACCCTGAAGCAGGGGTTTTGCCAGGCTTAGAGCATTGTAAATCGCTCTTAGCTCCAGTATATTTATGTGAAGAGACATCTCCAGGCTTGACCATACTCCCTGGAAGTTTCTTCCCTGTGTGACCGCTCCCCAGCCTCTCAGACTGGCATCCGTGGTCACCAGGACCCAGTCCTGTATGCCGAATCTGCGGCCTTGTAACAGCTGAGCACTCTGTAACCACCACAGAAGAGACACCCTTGTCCGTGGCGATAAGGTTATCCGCTGATGCATCTGCAGATGCGATCCAAACCATTTGTCCAGCAGATCCCACTGAAAAGTTCGTGCGTGGAATCTGCCGAATGGGATTGCTTCGTAAGAAGCCACCATCTTTCCCAGGACTCTTGTGCATTGATGCACAGACACTTTTCCTGGTTTTAGGAGGTTCCTGACAAGTTCGGATAACTCCCTGGCTTTCTCCTCCGGAAGAAACACCTTTTTCTGAACCGTGTCCAGAATCATTCCCAGGAACAGCAGACGTGTTGTCGGGGTCAACTGAGATTTTGGGAAATTCAGAATCCACCCGTGTTGTTGCAGCACTACTTGGGTTAGTGCTACTCCGTCCTCCAGCTGTTCTCTGGACCTTGCCCTTATCAGGAGATCGTCCAAGTAAGGGATAATTAATACGCCTTTTCTTCGTAGAAGAAACATCATTTCGGCCATTACCTTGGTAAAGACCCGAGGTGCCGTGGACAATCCAAACGGCAGCGTCTGAAACTGATAATGACAGTTTTGCACCACGAACCTGAGGTACCCTTGATGTGAAGGGCAAATTGGGACATGCAGGTAAGCATCCTTGATGTCCAGGGACACCATAAAGTCCCCTTCTTCCAGATTCGCTATCACTGCTCTGAGTGACTCCATCTTGAACTTGAATTTTTGTATGTACAGGTTCAAAGATTTCAGATTTAGAATAGGTCTTACCGAGCCGTCCGGCTTCGGTACCACAAATAGTGTGGAATAATACCCCTTTCCCTGTTGTAGGAGGGGTACCTTGACTATCACCTGCTGAGAATACAGCTTGTGAATGGCTTCCAATACCGTCGCCCTGTCTGAGGGAGACGTTGGCAGAGTAGACTTTAGGAACCGGCGAGGGGGAGACTTCTCGAATTCCAACCTGTAACCCTGAGATATTATCTGCAGGATCCAGGGGTCCACCTGTGAGCAAGCCCACTGCGCGCTGAAATTCTTGAGTCGACCCCCCACCGTTTCTGAGTCCGCTTGTAAAGCCCCAGCGTCATGCTGAGGGCTTTGCAGAACCCGCGGAGGGCTTCTGTTCCTGGGAAGGAGCTGCTTGCTGCCCTCTCTTACCCTTTCCTCTGCCTCGGGGCAGATATGACTGTCCTTTTGCCCGCTTGTTCTTATAGGACCGAAAGGACTGCGGCTGAAAAGACGGTGTCTTTTTCTGTTGGGAGGGGGTCTGAGGTAAAAAGGTGGATTTCCCGGCCGTTGCCGTGGCCACCAGATCCGATAGACCGACGCCAAATAATTCCTCCCCTTTATACGGCAATACTTCCATATGCCGTTTGGAATCCGCATCACCTGACCACTGTCGTGTCCATAAACTTCTTCTGGCAGATATGGACATCGCACTTACTCTCGATGCCAGAGTGCAAATATCCCTCTGAGCATCTCGCATATAAAGAAAAGCATCCTTTAATTGCTCTAAAGTCTGTAAAATACTGTCCCTATCCAGGGTATCAATATTTTCAGTCAGGGAATCCGACCAGATCACCCCAGCACTGCACATCCAGGCTGAGGCGATGGCTGGTCGCAGTATAACACCAGTATGTGTGTATATACTTTTTAGGGTAGTTTCCAGCCTCCTATCAGCTGGATCCTTGAGGGCGGCCGTATCAGGAGACGGTAACGCCACTTGTTTTGATAAGCGTGTGAGCGCCTTATCCACCTTAGGGGGTGTTTCCCAGCGCGCCCTAACCTCTGGCGGGAAAGGGTATAATGCCAATAACTTTTTTGAAATTAGCACTTTTCTATCTGGGTTAACCCACGCTTCATCACATACATCATTCAATTCCTCTGATTCAGGAAAAACTACAGGTAGTTTTTTCACCCCCCACATAATACCCCTTTTTGTGGTACTTGCAGTATCAGAGATATGCAAAGCCTCCTTCATTGCCGTGATCATATAACGTGTGGCCCTACTTGAAAATACGTTTGTTTCTTCACCGTCGACACTAGATTCAGTGTCCGTGTCTGGGTCTGTGTCGACCGACTGAGGTAAAGGGCGTTTTACAGCCCCTGACGGTGTCTGAGACGCCTGGGCAGGTACCAACTGGTTTTCCGGCCGTCTCATGTCGTCAACTGATTTTTGTAATGTGCTGACATTATCACGTAATTCCATAAACAAAGCCATCCATTCCGGTGTCGACTCCCTGGGGGGTGACATCACCATTATCGGCAATTGCTCTGCCTCCACACCAACATCGTCCTCATACATGTCGACACACACGTACCGACACACAGCAGACACACAGGGAATGCTCTATTGAAGACAGGACCCCACTAGCCCTTTGGGGAGACAGAGGGAGAGTTTGCCAGCACACACCCAAGCGCTATAATATATATGGGAACAACCTTATATAAGTGTTGTATCCTTATAGCAGCTTAAATATATAAAATATCGCCAAAAAAAGTGTCCCCCCTCTCTGTTTTACCCTGTTTCTGTAGTGCAGTGCAGGGGAGAGTCCTGGGAGCCTTCCTCACAGCGGAGCTGAGCAGGAAAATGGCGCTGTGTGCTGAGGAGAATAAGCCCCGCCCCCTATTCCGGCGGGCTTTTCTCCCGGAGTTTGAGATATCTGGCAGGGGTTAAATACATCCATATAGCCTCAAGGGCTATATGTGATGTATTTTTTAGCCATAAAAAGTATTATACATTGCTGCCCAGGGCGCCCCCAGCAGCGCCCTGCACCCTCCGTGACCTAATGGTGTGAAGTGTGTGACAACAATGGCGCACAGCTGCAGTGCTGTGCGCTACCTTCATGAAGACTGAAAAGCCTTCTGCCGCCGGTTTCTGGACCTTCAATCTTCAGCATCTGCAAGGGGGGTCGGCGGCGCGGCTCCGGGACGAACCCCAGGGTGAGACCTGTGTTCCGACTCCCTCTGGAGCTAATGGTGTCCAGTAGCCTAAGAAGCCAATCCATCCTGCACGCAGGTGAGTTGAACTTCTCTCCCCTAAGTCCCTCGATGCAGTGAGCCTGTTGCCAGCAGGACTCACTGAAAATAAAAAACCTAAAACTTTTTCTAAGCAGCTCCTTAAGAGAGCCACCTAGATTGCACCCTGCTCGGACGGGCACAAAAACCTAACTGAGGCTTGGAGGAGGGTCATAGGGGGAGGAGCCAGTGCACACCACCTGATCCTAAAGCTTTATTTTTGTGCTCTGTCTCCTGCGGAGCCGCTAATCCCCATGGTCCTGACGGAGTCCCCAGCATCCACTAGGACGTTTAGAGAAAATCGGCAACGAGCGAACAACTCGGAATGACCACCCATGTGCACTGCAGGTGTGGCAGATAGAACATTTGCAGAGAGAGTTAGATTTGGGTGGGTTATATTGTTTCTGTGCAGGGTAAATACTGGCTGCTTTATTTTTACACTGCAATTTAGATTTCACACACCCCACCCAAATCTAACTCTCTCTGCACATGTTACATCTGCCTCCCGCCTGCAGTGCACATGGTTTTGCCCAACTGCTAACAAATTTGCTGCTGCGATCAACTCAGAATTAGGCCCATCACCCCTTAGTGCCTGACCCTAACCACCCCCCAGAGGTGCAGCTGGTAAGCGTGCATGCAGCAAGATTGAAGCTGCCATGTGGTCCCTGCAATCTCCCCCCTCAGAGCACCACTCACCCTGATGGGCAGGTCCTCTGGTCCTCGCTCAGTGGCATGGGTCATGGTCCCGAAGATCTCCTCAGCAGTGCAGGGGTCTCCGGAAGCTCAGAGGATCAAGCCAGGCCGCAGCGCAGGGTCTCCAGGCCAGCAAGCATCCGGTAACATAGCGGCAGCTCAGCACACTGCGGGTGTAAAGTCAGCAGCCAGAACGAGGACACCAAGAGGATGAGACCAGTGGGCGGGAGTGTGCAGGCGATGTTGGGGCTGGTGAGCGCTGGGAGGTGGCGGGGGCCACAGCGCGGGTGGTATTCATGTGACCGCCAGTCAGCTGACCGACAGTCACATGACCTCCTCCACCAGCCCGACGGCTGACTATCCCGATGGTTGGCATGCCGACCAACAGGGACTATTTCCACTCGTGGGTGTCCACGACACCCATAGAGTGGGAATAGAACTCGTGGCGACCGCAGGTCGCCACCGAGCCCGCAGCGTGGCGTGCGCAGCGGGCCCGCAAGGGGCTTGCTGCACTCGCCCCTCCATGCCGGGATCCCGTCGGTATGCTGCTGGGATCCCGGCGTCGGTAAGCTGACAGGCGGTCTCCTGACCGCTGGTCAGCAGTACTACACCCCAGCAGCGCAGCTCCCGGACCTAGAAAGCAGCAAGACACATGGGAGGGAGGGGGGGAGGAACAGTACACTGACACATTGGAGGGGGGGGGGGCAGTACACTGACACATTGGAGGGAGAGGTGGGGGGACAGTACACTGACACATTGGAGGGGGGGCAGTACACTGACACATTGGAGGGGGGCAGTACACTGAGACATTGGAGGGGGGCAGTACACTGACACATTGGAGGGAGAGGGGGGGGACAGTACACTGACACATTGGAGGGAGAGGGGGGGACAGTACACTGACACATTGGAGGGGGGGCAGTACACTGACATTGGAGGGAGAGGTGGAGGGACAGTACACTGACACATTGGAGGGAGAGGGGGGGCAATACACTGACATTGGAGGGAGAGGTAGAGGGACAGTACACTGACACATTGGAGGGAGGGGGGGACAGTACACTGACACATTGGAGGGAGAGGGGGGGACAGTACACTGACACATTGGAGGGGGGGCAGTACACTGACACATTGGAGGGAGGGCAGTACACTGACATTGGAGGGAGAGGTGGAGGGACAGTACATTGACACATTGGAGGGAGGGGGGGACAGTACACTGACACATTGGAGGGAGAGGTGGAGGGACAGTACACTGACACATTGGAGGAAGGGGGGGACAGTACACTGACACATTGGAGGGAGAGGTGGGGGGACAGTACACTGACACATTGGAGGGAGGGGGGGACAGTACACTGACATTGGAGGGAGAGGAGGAGGGACAGTACACTGACACATTGGAGGGAGAGGGGGGGCAGTACACTGACATTGGAGGGAGAGGTGGAGGGACAGTACACTGACACATTGGAGGGAGGGGGGGACAGTACACTGACACATTGGAGGGAGAGGGGGGGCAGTACACTGACATTGGATGGAGAGGTGGAGGGACAGTACACTGACACATTGGAGGGAGGGGGGACAGTACACTGACACATTGGAGGGAGAGGGGGGGACAGTACACTGACACATTGGAGGGGGGGGCAGTACACTGACATTGGAGGGAGAGGTGGAGGGACAGTACACTGACACATTGGAGGGAGGGGGGGACAGTACACTGACACATTGGAGGGACAGGGGGGGCAGTACACTGACATTGGAGGGAGAGGTGGAGGGACAGTACACTGACACATTGGAGGGAGGGGGGGACAGTACACTGACACATTGGAGGGAGAGGGGGGGACAGTACACTGACACATTGGAGGGGGGGCAGTACACTGACATTGGAGGGAGAGGTGGAGGGACAGTACACTGACACATTGGAGGGAGGGGGGGCAGTACACTGACACATTGGAGGGAGGGGGGGCAGTACACTGACACATTGGAGGGAGAGGTGGGGGGACAGTACACTGACACATTGGAGGGAGAGGTGGGGGGACAGTACACTGACACATTGGAGGGGGGGCAGTACACTGACATTGGAGGGAGAGGTGGAGGAACAGTACACACTGACACACTGGAGTGGGGCGGGCAGTACATTGACACATTGGAGGGAGAGGTGGGGGGGGGGGCAAGTCAGTCGCCCAGACGCTGGAAAGAGGCGGGAGTGTGCAGGCGATGCAGGGCTGGTGAGCGCTGGGAGGTGGCGGGGGCCGCAGCGCAGCTCCTGGACCTTGAAGCAGCTAGACACATTGCTGCAGCCGGCTGCCCATTCACCCCACCACGGCACTACACCTACCTTTCCTTGCCAGTATCGATGTGAGGCTCCGCCCGAAGCTCTGCCCCATTCGACCCGAGGCTCCGCCCCCTACCAATCCAAAATGCATGCTTATACTGTATAAGCATGCATTTTGGATTGGTAGAGGGCGGAGCCTCGGGTCGAATGGGTCAGAGCTTCGGACGGACCCGGGGGCGGAGCCTCACATCGATACTGGCAAGGAAAGGCAGGTTTAGTGCCGTGGTGGGGTCAATGGGCAGCCGGAGGTGAGTGCGCTGCTGTGTGTGATGACAGGAAATATATTTTTTCCTGTCAGCACTGGCCGCACTGCAGGGAACTCTCTGGGCCTATTTTCAATGGGGGCTTGGAGCTGCAGCTCCATCCGCACTGTAAAGCCATTGGTGATGAGGGGAGGGGCTGCACTATGAGACAACAGAGATTTTGGGGAAGATTTACTAAAGGTTCTAAAAATGAAAAATAGTGGTTTTGCTCATAGCAACCAATCAGATTATATCTAACATTTCTCTATTGCATCTGATATACAGAATCTGATTGGTTGCTTTATACACCAATACTTTTCATTTTCAGAGCCTTTCGTAAATCCACCCCCATATCTCTGTAACTAGTCACTAGAATGACTTATGGACTGCACTGTATTTGTCATTAGTTCTTCTATAGAATTTTTCATATATTTATTGCTGTGGCGAACACAAATCTCCCTGATTTACATTAAACTAGTCTCTGAATGCACTAAAGGGGTGTACACATGTGGAGATGTGTGCTCAGCATTCTAGCACAGAACGCTGAGCACACTAGTGTGATGTGTGCTGAGCCAGTCAGATTGCTTAGAATAACCTCTGCAAATTTGGGACTTGACACAACTTTACTCCGTCATTGGACAGCGCATGATTATTTGCACTAATGCTGTGTATGATTCACGGCAACAGCATACCCTCCCAACATTTTACACATGAAAACCGGTACAAATTAGGAAAGGGTGTGGCCACAGGTAAAGGGGGCGTGGTCACTTTCAATGTTAATTTGGAGAGTCAAAGGGGGTCATTCCGAGTTGTTCACTCGCTAGCAGTTTTTAGCAGCTGTGCAAACGCTATGCCGCAGCCCACTGGGAGTGTATTTTAGCTTAGCAAAAGTGCGAACGAAAGCATCGCAGAGCGGCTACAAAAAATTTTTGCTGCAGTTTTAGAGTAGCTCCAGACCTACTCAGCACTTGCGATCACTTCAGACTATTCAGTTCCTATTTTGACATCACAAACACACCCTGCGTTCGCCCAGCCACGCCTGCGTTTTTCCTGGCACCCCTGTGTTTTTTCGAACACTCCCTGAAAACGGTCAGTTGACACCCAGAAATGCCCCTTTCCTGTCAATCACTCTGCGGCCAGCAGTGCGACTGAAAAGCTTTGCTAGTCCTTGTGTGAAACTACACTGTTCGTTGTAATAGTACAACACGCGTGCGCATTGCGCCGCATACGCATGCACAGAAGTGCCGATTTTTTTGCTTGATCGCTGCGCAGCGACCGAAATCTGCTAGCGAACTCGGAATGACCCCCAAAAATCGGTACAAATCCCTTTTTGGCAGGTACAGACCATAAAAAAAGGACTGTACCTGCCAAAAAGGTACAGTTGGAGGGTATGCAACAGGTGATCTCCTGGCATGTCTTGAAGACATTTCTATTTACCTAATGAAATGGGCCACTTCTCCAATGGCTCACTTCTCCATTTTTATCACTGCTTAGTACATGTCCCCCTGCTCGAACGCCATCATTGATAAATGTACCCCTTAAGCCTTCTCAAGAATAGAAACATGGGCAAGTGGAGAGGTTGTCAATAGCAACCAATCTTCTCTCTACTATAAGATATTTGATACCTCTCCCCCCATAACTTAAACATATAACAACAGGAATGAATATGATGCCTAGGCTACGCCCAGTGGGGTACAGTGCTGGTTATTAAACTACACACGTCACGCACTCCTGGTTGTGTCTATGTTGCCTTCGTGCAAAGGACCTGGACGTGACAAAACGAGTGGGCAGGAAACAACTTCCGCCCTTACAGCTCCTAAATTTTTTCTTCGTTCTCCTTTCGTTTGGGGTATTTTTTTTTTTTCTATGCAGCATTGGACGCTTGCCACGCATCGGGCTCGGTGTCTCGCTACGCTCGCCACACTTTTCTATTCCAAATAGAGTGTGACATGGACCCAGGGGGTTATGGGAAAGGTCCTCTGCACGAAGATAATCTAGACGCTACCAGCCAAACATCTGTCACGTCATACAGCAGCGAGTCCCCGCCCCCTGCACTAACGATGCGTTCCATCTGTGCGTGCGTGCCATCCGTGCATTCCATCGGTGAGTGCTTCACACGCAGCTACGCCCATTCCCACCTCTCAGGGAGACAGGCGGACCCACCGTGAAAAGCGGTGCATTGTGGGTGCTCCTTCCTTTCTCCGTCCCCGGCCATCTTGGAGAGACACCTCTGGTGAGTGGGGCTCCGGGTAATGCTGACTGTTCCCCGGGCTCAGGGCCCCGGCGGAGGTCACTGACAGCCCGGGAGGGTAGCGCTGTGTCACCGCCTCCTGACCGTGTGTTTTACTGTCTTGTGCAGGTCCGGGATCCCCGCGCTGCAGTCATGGTGGCCGCCAAGAAGACGGTGAGTGCGGCCTGGCCTCTCACGTGGAGTCCCGGCCGGGTCTGGCTTGCGCCAGCAGGGACTGGCCGGGCGTCTCCAGCGCATCTCCGCTTACTGGGCGCAGATCCCCGCTCATGGGGCCGAGGATGATCTCTACACGTATACATGCCATGTGCCAGTGCGTCAGCTGCCAGCCACCAGCCCCCCACCCCTGCATGCTGGCATAGCTGCAGCAATATCACACACATACACCCCTGCGTGCTGGCATAGCGGTATCATCATCCCTGCATGCTGGCATAGCTTCATCATCATCACACCTACACATACACCCCTGCGTGCTGGCATAGCGGCATCATCATCGCCACATCCCTGCGTGCTGGCATAGCTGCATCATTCTCATCACACCCACACATACATCCCTGCATGCTGGCATAGCTGCATCATTCTCATCACACCTACACATACATCCCTGTGTGCTGGCATAGCTGCATCATTCTCATCACACCTACACATACATCCCTGTGTGCTGGCATAGCTGCATCATTATCATCACACCTACACATACATCCCTGCGTGCTGGCATAGCTGCATCATTCTCATCACACCCACACATACATCCCTGTGTGCTGGCATAGCTGCATCATTCTCATCACACCCACACATACATCCCTGTGTGCTGGCATAGCTGCATCATTATCATCACACCTACACATACATCCCTGCGTGCTGGCATAGCTGCATCATTATCACACCTACACATACATCCCTGCGTGCTGGCATAGCTGCATCATTATCATCACACCTACACATACATCCCTGTGTGCTGGCATAGCTGCATCATTCTCATCACACCCACACATACATCCCTGTGTGCTGGCATAGCTGCATCATTATCATCACACCTACACATACATCCCTGCGTGCTGGCATAGCTGCATCATTATCATCACACCTACACATACATCCCTGTGTGCTGGCATAGCTGCATCATTCTCATCACACCTATACATACATCCCTGCGTGCTGGCATAGCTGCATCATTCTCATCACACCTACACATACATCCCTGTGTGCTGGCATAGCTGCATCATTCTCATCACACCTACACATACATCCCTGTGTGCTGGCATAGCTGCATCATTATCATCACACCTACACATACATCCCTGCGTGCTGGCATAGCTGCATCATTATCATCACACCTACACATACATCCCTGCGTGCTGGCATAGCTGCATCATTATCATCACACCTACACATACATCCCTGTGTGCTGGCATAGCTGCATCATTATCATCACACCTACACATCCATCCCTGCGTGCTGGCATAGCTGCATCATTATCATCACACCTACACATACATCCCTGCGTGCTGGCATAGCTGCATCATTCTCATCACACCTACACATACATCCCTGCGTGCTGGCATAGCTGCATCATTCTCATCACACCTACACATACATCCCTGCGTGCTGGCATAGCTGCATCATTATCATCACACCTACACATACATCCCTGCGTGCTGGCATAGCTGCATCATTATCATCACACCTACACATACATCCCTGCGTGCTGGCATAGCTGCATCATTCTCATCACACCTACACATACATCCCTGTGTGCTGGCATAGCTGCATCATTATCATCACACCTACACATACATCCCTGCGTGCTGGCATAGCTGCATCATTCTCATCACACCTACACATACATCCCTGCGTGCTGGCATAGCTGCATCATTATCATCACACCTACACATACATCCCTGCGTGCTGGCATAGCTGCATCATTATCACACCTACACATACATCCCTGTGTGCTGGCATAGCTGCATCATTATCATCACACCTACACATACATCCCTGCGTGCTGGCATAGCTGCATCATTCTCATCACACCTACACATACATCCCTGTGTGCTGGCATAGCTGCATCATTATCATCACACCTACACATACATCCCTGCGTGCTGGCATAGCTGCATCATTATCACACCTACACATACATCCCTGTGTGCTGGCATAGCTGCATCATTATCATCACACCTACACATACATCCCTGCGTGCTGGCATAGCTGCATCATTATCATCACACCTACACATACATCCCTGCGTGCTGGCATAGCTGCATCATTCTCATCACACCTACACATCCATCCCTGCGTGCTGGCATAGCTGCATCATTATCATCACACCTACACATACACCCCTGCGCGCTGGCATAGCGGCATCATCACACCTACACATCCATCCCTGTGTACTGGCATAGTGGCATCACACCTACACATCCATCCCTGTGTACTGGCATAGTGGCATCACACCTACACATCCATCCCTGTGTACTGGCATAGTGGCATCACACCTACACATCCATCCCTGTGTGCTGGCATAGCTGCATACATATGTCACTGCGTGCCGGCATAGCTGCTCATCACACACACTTGCATACATGCATCCCTGCATGCTGTTATAGCTGCATCATCACACTCTCATACATGTATACCTGCATGTTGGCATAGCTGCATCGTTACACACACGCAGCTGCCAGGCTTGTCACATTGAAAGCTGGTCAGTTCTCCTCCTTTAGCAGATTATACAGTGGTTGGCAGAACCATTAGTTTGATAGTCTGGAGGTTTTTAGCTCTTGGCAACATTGTAGGGGGCTATGTTATATCTCCCAATCTGTATATTATCTCTGCCTCCTGCACACCTTCACCATGCCTCACTTAGCAGGCTAAAACTGACCGTACACTACACTAGAATACAGCCACCTAATGCTGAGTACACACCCATAGAATTGTTGGCCCCATCATCCAAAATCGACTACTGTATAGATGTGTATGCAGGAGAGCTAGCCAATAAATGCTCTTGCAGCGGTTGGATCGGGAGATCGCATCAAATGTGCAATTTAATATATAAACTGGCGACCCCTTCCCCAAATCCCATAGAGGAACCCACACGCAGCTATTTCTAGCTCTCTGTATGGGGGTTAAACTGGGTGCACACTACTTGGGTGATCAGTAATGTGTACCCAGATTGAATGATTACTTGTCAGTCTGTGGCACTGAATGATTGGAGATCAGACCTGTCTAATCCACCCAACCGTCCAGCCAGCTTTGAACTTGGAATGAAGAACGCCTCTATACTTCCTAGTGTACGGAGGCACTTCTTCCTCACAACTGCAATGATGCAGCGTATGGCCATTCATACTTTCGGCACATCCTGTAATTACAGGCAAAGAACAGTTACACTCATTTAGCCCCTATAACTACATGTTTGGTGGTTTGCACCTCTTGGGAACTCTATTCAGACTAGAATTAGCATGACCTGATGGCTTTTTCTGCCAAATGGATAGATTTTTCCTTTGAAAGTTTTTATTAATACTAAATAAAGAGAACATTCCAGGATCAGTATAAATGTTAATTTAAAAACCCGTACTTTAAAGTTTATCACAACTCCTTGTGGTGCGTCTTTAAAAAAAAAAAAATTGTTTTGTATTATAGAAAAAGTCCCTGGAGTCTATTAACTCACGGCTTCAGCTGGTTATGAAAAGTGGTAAATACGTGCTTGGGTACAAGCAGACTCTAAAGAGGATCCGTGAGGGAAAGGCTAAACTGGTCATCCTTGCCAACAACTGCCCAGCTCTGAGGTGAGTTCTCTAGTTCTATAGCCGTTGCATCTTGCCCACAATGTGTTGTGCGGGTATTCTCTGAGCTATAGATGGTTGTTACACCTTTTGCTAGTTAATAAGCGATGGTTTGCCACCGATTGGTACTCAGTGATTTTTTTTGTGTTGCTCATGCAGCAAGAACTAAGCTTAGTGCAGTCACCCGCTTTGTAGGACAAGTAGGTACGTCCGTTACCCTGTGAGGTTCCATCGGAACCTTTTGTGCTTATATTATTTGTGTGATCTGTGCAGGAACCTCCTGCTTATTTCTATCTGCCCCTTGTTGATGTATGTTGGACATACTACTTTCAATCTACTTATATTATAAAATCAAAGGTTTATTATTTCTAAAGGAGCATGCCATTAATACCCCTTTCACACCGCAGCTATAACCCGGTAAATTGCTGTTTTTGAAGCCTTCCAAAACGGTTCTAGCTGCTGTGTGAAAGGGCCACTTTGAATTTACTGGTTACAGATTACTGGTATTTTAAAACTGTTAAAAAGCAGGGTCCTACACGGTTCAGACCCATTTCATTATGCAATGTGAGAGGCTCAGAAACGGTATTTCCAAACCACAGAAGGTGATAGGCTGTCTCCATGCGTGATGTCACCAGGCAGAAGCAGGAAATAAACTGGAGGAAACACATGAGAGTGAAGAAGCATTTTATTATACAGAATACAGTTTAAAATGGCAAATTGGAGTGATGAGGAGGTTAGGGAGCTGCTTAGGATCAGAGGGGATGAAGAAATTGCTAGACAAATCACTGGGACAGTGAAGGATGCAGTAATCTACAAAACCATGGTAAAGATGCTTGAAGCTGCTGGGTTCCATCATACGACTAGCCAAATTATTAATAATTAGTTAATAATTATTAATAATGCGTGGGCCAGAAAAGTCCATTTACAATGACAACCACTGTTTTCTATGGGTGAAACGGGTTCAGTGTGAAAGGTACCAAAACGGTAATGAAACAGTAATATACCAGTTACAACATGTGATGTGAAGGGGGTTTAACTGCTCAGAACCGTTTTAAGAACCGGGTTTGCGATGTGAAAGCAGCATAAGATAGTTAATGGTACACTTCCATAAACCGCTTGACATCCGCTCATTCACAGAGTGCTCAATTCTGATTCAGTACTTCATAAAATAATAGATGTCTTACTGGCTCACTTAAAGGGATCCGGTCTGAAGATTGACGCTGTTTAGGTCGACGCGAGTTTCTTTTTTTTTTTTTTTTTTTTCTTCATACTTAACGATCCACGTGGACTACGATTGGAACAGTAATCTGTACCGGGCGAAGCGGAGCGAGGCACCTTGCCCGAAGCATGGCGAGCGAACACTGTGCACTAATTGGGGTTCCCGGTCACTCAGAAGAAAACGACACCAAAAAAAAAACCTCATGTTGACCTAGCACATGTCGACCTAGAAACCCTGTCGACCTAACGATTCACACCCCACTTAAAGGGAGGCTAAAATCCCTGTAGTAGATTATAAACTTCTAATTAAAGTTTAAATAGTGAAAGACTAGATCCTGTGACCTGAACTGATGCTACACCATGTGGGGCATCTGTGTTCTCCCCAGAAAATGTTGCCAGCCAGCTGACATTAAGGAGTTGTGTGGGAGTAGTATAATACTTTGCAATAAGGAAAAATGTTCAAATTGTTACATTTGTTTTGCACTTGAGACAATAATGCTTAAAGACTCCTGTAAATATTGCCCTCCTGCTGGCTGGATGCTAATATAGGCCCAAATGTATTAAGCCTTAAAAAGTGAGTGGTGATAAAGGGCCAGATGTACTAAGCCTTAAAGTGATAAAGTGGAGAGTGATAAACTACCAGCCAACCCGCTCCTGTCATCAAACGCAGCCTGTAACTTGGCAGTTAGGACCTGATTGACTGGTACTTTAGCACTCTCCACTTTATCACTCTTTAATGCTTAGTACATCTGGTCCAAAGAGTGGTAAAGGACCAGCCAACCAGCTCCTGTCACAGCCTGTGATATGACGGGCGCTGATTGGTTGGTCATTTTATTACTCTATCTCCACTTTACCACTTTAGGCTTAATACATTTGGGCCGTTGTTGTGTCCAGCAGTGCATGTTGAGATGGTGCTGCACCTGCGAACACCGTGCGCATCTGTGATGTTCCCACTGTCCAAGCCGCAACCTCCCTAATAAAGACCGTGGAGGGATCTCTGCTATTGTGCCTGTCATAGTTATGTAGTGTAAGTGCAGCTCTGCTCTTGTCCATGAAACTCCTGGAGCAGGATAGTGCTGGGTGGCAATATAAAAAGAAAAGCCCAGTATAGTGGCAGTACAATTTATCTTAGGTGGTGGTGATGTCCAAGGGCTAGGTAGCCCAAATACAGATTTGTTTATTACCTGTAATTAGAGAAGAGATTGAAGTAGTTGGGGGATATTCAATTGTTAGGAAAAAACAGACACCCAACTGACTTTTCAAACAATTGAATTCTCCCCGTTGAGTATTATTGGTTGGCACAGGGTTTCTCAATCCTGGTCCTCATGGCCCACTCGGTCCCACAGTGTTTCTTCACTACAGGTGAGTGAGTCAAACTGACTTAAGTAATAAGCCACCTGTTCTCATGTATGGACAGCCCAAGTACTTAGACTGAGTGGGCTGTGAGGACTGGGTTAGGGTGACATTATAGTTAAAGGTAATAAACAGTTCTCCTTTTTAATGGCTGAAGTTTTTGTTTTGTATTCCCGCAAAACACTATATAAAGAGGCCATTTTCATTATTAGCTATGTGCCACATGTGGTTCACAGCACCGTACAGAGGAAATGGCAAGACCGTACATAACACAGTTCAAGACCGAAAACAGTACCATACAGTGTACAGTAGCACAGCTGCAGACATAAGGAGGAATATCCAGCGCAGACTGAAACCTGTACCCCTAGGCTTGGGCGCAGATACCAGGTTCTAGAGACACCTGAAAGAGGTGCAAAATGAGGACAAAGAAGGGTGGGGTCCGGAAGCTGAGATCAACAGGGTGAAGAGTGTAACTGATGAGCAAGAGTAGTGTGTGACGGGACAGCAGGGTAGAGAGCCTGCTCCTAGGACCTTATATGCTAACGAGCAAGGGGAGACAAACATGACACAGGAAGTGAGTGTAGGGGAACAGAGGTCGGGGAGCAAGAGGGAAAGATGGAGGATGAGGTAAAGCCGTGGACTGCTATGTGTTCATGAACAGGCGGGTTTCCAGCGCATGTTTGAAGGCGTGCAGATGGGATTGTTAACACATTCAAGCCCAGATGTGAGGCTTTTATTTAGTAGCCTTTAGTGACTCACTGCAGTGCCTGAACAAAGCCTTCATACCCACATTCTTGTAACCTCTTCTATTAGTACTTGGCGGGGATATGGGGTTAGCGCTTGTGAAGGTGCTCTAGGATTAATGAGAACCTAATGCAGTGGGTACACAGTATTTGGTGATTCCACTTGATATAAAACACTGTTGTCTATAGGGGAAGGTGTATATAATTGTAGTTTGAGATTTATGCTATGCAGCTGTTGCAGGCTACTTTGGTTTGCTCAGGAAGTCTGATAACCTGAAATAATTATGTATATTAATGTTTCTCTGACGTCCTAGTGGATGCTGGGAACTCCGTAAGGACCATGGGGAATAGCGGCTCCGCAGGAGACTGGGCACAAAAGTAAAGCTTTAGGACTACCTGGTGTGCACTGGCTCCTCCCCCTATGACCCTCCTCCAAGCCTCAGTTAGATTTTTGTGCCCGGCCGAGAAGGGTGCACACTAGGGGCTCTCCTGAGCTTCTTAGTGAAAGTTTAGTTTTAGGTTTTTTATTTTCAGTGAGACCTGCTGGCAACAGGCTCACTGCATCGAGGGACTAAGGGGAGAAGAAGCGAACTCACCTGCGTGCAGAGTGGATTGGGCTTCTTAGGCTACTGGGCACCATTAGCTCCAGAGGGACCGAACACAGGCCCAGCCTCGGAGCTCGGTCCCAGAGCCGCGCCGCCGGCCCCCTTACAGAGCCAGAAGCAAGAAGAGGTCCGGAAAAATCGGCGGCAGAAGACATCCTGTCTTCACCAAGGTAGCGCACAGCACTGCAGCTGTGCGCCATTGCTCCTCAGCACACTTCGGTCACTGAGGGTGCAGGGCGCTAGGGGGGGGGGCGCCCTGAGCAGCAATAAAAACACCTTGGCTGGCGAAAATACAAAACACATAGCCCCCAGGGCTATATGGATGAATTTTAACCCCTGCCAGATTCCACAAAAAAACGGGAGAAAAGGCCGCCGAGAAGGGGGCGGAGCCTATCTCCTCAGCACACTGGCGCCATTTTCTCTCACAGCTCCGTTGGAGGGAAGCTCCCTGGCTCTCCCCTGCAGTTACTACACTACAGAAAGGGGTTAAAAAAGAGAGGGGGGCACTAATTAGGCGCAGTATAACAATACAGCAGCTATAAGGGGAAAAACACTTATATAAGGTTATCCCTGTGTGTGTGTGTGTGTGTATATGTATGTATGTATGTATGTATGTATATATATATATATATATATATATATATATATATATATATATATATATAATATGCGCTAGCGCTCTGGTGTGTGCTGTGGCATACTCTCCCTCTGTCTCCCCAAAGGGCTAGTGGGGTCCTGTCCTCTATCAGAGCATTCCCTGTGTGTGTGCTGTCGGTACGTTGTGTCGACATGTATGAGGAGGAAAATGAGGTGGAGGCTGAGCAAATTGCCTGTAACAGAGATGTCACCCCCTAGGGAGTCGACACCTGAGTGGATGAGCTTATGGAAGGAATATGTGACAGTGTCAGCTCTTTACAAAAGATTGATGACATGAGACAGCCGGCGACTCAGCCTGTGCCTGTCCAGGTGTCTCAAAAGCCATCTGGGGCTCTAAAACGCCCGTTACCGCAGATGGCAGATACAGACGCCGACACGGATACTGACTCCAGTGTCGACGATTAAGAGACGAATGTGACTTCCAGTAGGGCCACACGTTACATGACTGAGGCTATGGAAAATGTTTTTACACATTTCTGATAATACCAGTACCACTAAAAAGGGTATTATGTTGGGTGAGAAAAAACTGCCTGTAGTTTTTCCTGCATCTGAGGAATTAAATGAAGTGTGTGATGATGCGTGGGTTTCCCCCGATAAAAACTGTTAATTCCTAAAAAGTTATTAGCATCATACCCCTTCCCGCCAGAGGATAGGGCACGTTGGGAAACACCCCTTAGGGTGAATAAAGCGCTCACACGCTTGTCTAAACAGGTGGCACTACCGTCCCCGGATACGGCCTCCCTTAAGGAACCTGCTGACAGAAAGCAGTAAAATATCCTAAAATGTATATACACTCACACGGGTGTGATACTGCGACCAGCAATCGCCTCAGCCTGGATGTGCAGTGCTGGGGTGGTGCTGGGGTGGCTTGGTCGGATTCCCTGACTGACAATATTGATACCCTAGATAGGGACAGTATATTACTAACTATAGAGCATTTAAAAGATGCATTTCTATATATGCGTGATGCACAGAGGGATATTTGCCGACTGGCATCAAGAGTAAGTGCGCTGTCCATTTCTGCCAGAAGAGGGTTATGGACAAGACAGTGGTCAGGTGATGCTGATTCCAAAAGGCATATGGAAGTATCGCCTTATAAAAGGGAGGAGTTATTTGGGGTAGGTCTAACAGACCTGGTGGCCACGGCAACGGCTGGAAAATCCACATTTTTACCCCAGGTAGCTTCTCAACCTAAGAAGACGCCGTATTATCAGGCGCAGTCCTTTCGGCCCCATAAGGGCAAGCGGGCAAAAGGCGCCTCATTTCTGCCCCGTGGCAGAGGGAGAGGAAAAAGGCTGCAGCAAACAGCCAATTCCCAGGAACAAAAGCCCTCTCCCGCCTCCGCAAAGTCCTCAGCATGACGCTGGGGCTTTACAAGCGGACTCAGGCACGGTGGGGGCCCGTCTCAAGAAATTCGAGACGTCTCCCCCTCGCCGTTTCATAAAGTCTGCTTTACCGACGTCTCCCTCAGACAGGGAGACAGTATTGCAAGCCATTCACAGGCTGTATTCCCAGCAGGTGATAATCAAGGTACCCCTCCTGCAACAGGGAAAGGGGTACTATTCCACACTATTTGTGGTACCGAAGCCGGACGGCTCGGTGAGACCAATTTTAAATCTAAAATCCTTGAACACTTACATACAAAGGTTCAAATTCAAGATGGAGTCACTCAGAGCAGTGATTGCAAACCTGGAAGAAGGGGACTATATGGTCTCTCTGGACATCAAAGATGCTTACCTACATGTCCTAATTTACCCTTCTCCAAGGGTACCTCAGGTTTGTGGTACAGAACTGTCACTATCAGTTTCAGACGCTGCCGTTTGGATTGTCCACGGCACCCCGGGTCTTTACCAAGGTAATGGCCGAAATGATGATACTCCTTCGAAAGAAGGGAGTTTTAGTTATCCCTTACTTGGACGATCTCCTGATAAGGGCAAGATCCAGGGAACAGTTGGAAGTCGGGGTAGCACTATCTCAGATAGTGCTGCGGCAGCACGGTTGGATTCTCAATATTCCAAAATCGCAGCTGATCCCGACGACACGCCTTCTATTCCTAGGGATGATCCTGGACACAGTCCAGAAAAAGGTGTTTTCTCCCGGAGGAGAAAGTCAGGGAGTTATCCGAACTAGTCAGAAACCTCCTAAAACCAGGCCAAGTGTCAGTGCATCAGTGCACAAGGGTCCTGGGAAAAATGGTGGCTTCCTACGAAGCCATTCCATTCGGCAGATTCCACGCAAGAACTTTCCAGTGGGACCTGCTGGACAAATGGTCCGGATCGCATCTTCAGATGCATCAGCGGATAACCCTGTCACCAAAGACAAGGGTGTCTCTCCTGTGGTGGTTGCAGAGTGCTCATCTTCTAGAGGGCCGCAGATTCGGCATTCAGGACTGGGTCCTGGTGACCACGGATGCCAGCCTGCGAGGCTGGGGAGCAGTCACACAGGGAAGAAATTTCCAGGGCTTGTGGTCAAGCCTGGAGACATCACTTCACATAAATATTTTGGAGCTAAGGGCCATTTACAATGCCCTAAGCCAAGCAAGACCTCTGCTTCAAGGTCAGCCGGTGCTGATCCAGTCGGACAACATCATGGCAGTCGCCCACGTAAACAGACAGGGCGGCACAAGAAGCAGGAGGGCAATGGCAGAAGCTGCAAGGATTTTTCGCTGGGCGGAAAATCATGTGATAGCACTGTCAGCAGGGTTCATTCCGGGAGTGGACAACTGGGAAGCAGACTTCCTCAGCAGGCACGACCTCCACCCGGGAGAGTGGGGACTTCACCCAGAAGTCTTCCACATGATTGTAAACCATTGGAAAAAAACCAAAGGTGGACATGATGGCGTCCCGCCTAAACAAAAAATTGGACAGGTATTGCGCCAGGTCAAGGGACCCTCAGGCAATAGCTGTGGACGCTCTGGTAACACCGTGGGTGTACCAGTCAGTGTATGTGTTCCCTCCTCTTCCTCTCATACCAAAAGTACTGAGAATTATAAGACGGAGGGGAGTAAGAACTATACTCGTGGCTCCGGATTGGCCAAGAAGGACTTGGTACCCGGAACTTCCAAGAGATGCTCACGGAGGACCCGTGGCCTCTACCTCTAAGAAGGGCCCTGCTCCAGCTAGGACCCTGTCTATTCCAAGACTTACCGCGGCTGCGTTTGACGGCAGGGCGGTTGAACGCTGGATCCTGAAGGAAAAAGGCATTCCGGATGAAGGCATCCCTACCCTGGTCAAGCCAGGAAGGATGTAACCGCAAAGCATTATCACCGCATTTGGCGAAAATATGTTGCGTGGTGCGAGGCCAGTAAGGCCCCGATGGAGGAATTTCAACTAGGTCGATTCCTGCATTTCCTGTAAACAGGAGTGTCTATGGGCCTAAAATTGGGGTCCATTAAGGTTCAAATTTCGGCCCTGTCAATTTTCTTCCAGAAAGAACTAGCTTCACTACCTGAAGTTCAGACGTCTGTAAAAGGGGTACTGCATATACAGCCTCCTTTTGTGCCTCCAGTGGCACCTTAGGATCTCAATGTAGTTTTGGGGTTCCTAAAGTCACATTGGTTTGAACCACTTGAATCTGTGGAGTTAAAATATCTCACATGGAAAGTGGTCATGTTGTTGGCCCTGGCCTCGGCCAGGCACGTGTCAGAATTGGCGGGCTTTATCCTGTAAAAGCCCTTATCTGATCTTCCATTCAGACAGGGCGGAATTGAGGACTCGTCCTCATTTTCTCCCTAAGGTGGTTTCAGTGTTTCATCTGAACCAACCTATTGTGGTACCTGCGGCTACTAGTGACTTGGAGGACTCCAAGTTGTTGGACGTAGTCAGGGCCTTGAAAATATGTTTCCAGGACGGCTGGAGTCAGGAAATCTGACTCGCTGTTTATCCTGTATGCACCCAACAAGCTGGGTGCTCCTGCTTCTAAGCAGACTATTGCTCGTTGGATTTGTAGTACAATTCAGCTTGCACATTCTGTGGCAGGCCTGCCACAGCCAAAATCTGTAAAAGCCCATTCCACAAGGAAGGTGGGCTCATCTTGGGCGGCTGCCCGAGGGGTCTCGGCGTTAGAACTTTGCCGAGCAGCTACTTGGTCAGGGGCAAACACGTTTGCTAAATTCTACAAATTTGATACCCTGGCTGAGGAGGACCTGGAGTTCTCTCATTCGGTGCTGCAGAGTCATCCGCACTCTCCCGCCCGTTTGGGAGCTTTGGTATAATCCCCATGGTCCTTACGGAGTTCCCAGCATCCACTAGGACGTCAGAGAAAATAAGAATTTACTTACCGATAATTCTATTTCTCGTAGTCCGTAGTGGATGCTGGGCGCCCATCCCAAGTGCGGATTGTCTGCAATACTTGTACATAGTTATTGTTACAAAAATCGGGTTATTATTGTTGTGAGCCATCTTTTCAGAGGCTCTGTTATCATGCTGTTAACTGGGTTCAGATCACAGGTTGTACGGTGTGATTGGTGTGGCTGGTATGAGTCTTACCCGGGATTCAAAATCCTTCCTTATTGTGTACGCTCGTCCGGGGACACAGTATCCTAACTGAGGCTTGGAGGAGGGTCATAGGGGGAGGAGCCAGTGCGCACCAGGTAGTCCTAAAGCTTTACTTTTGTGCCCAGTCTCCTGCGGAGCCGCTATTCCCCATGGTCCTTACGGAGTTCCCAGCATCCACTACGGACTACGAGAAATAGAATTATCGGTAAGTAAATTCTTATTTTAGCAATGTTATTTAGGATAATGTATTTTACCTTAGTTTGGGGTTTTTCCTGTGTGTTTGACAAGTGGCAGGAACAGAAACATACTGTAACATAACTGTAAAGAAGGCTGGATGTGTACGTTCCATGTTGCTACAACACTTCTTTTCAATGAGGTCCTTGAATGTGACCATCGTTTGCTCCTCCATTCACCTGTCAGACTATTATATTGTGCACATACCCTCTCCCAGGTTCTATAGTTAGTGTCTGGCTTTTTGTAGATCTGTCATGGCCAACTTCTTTTCAGCAGAGATTTTTGGCCTTATGCCTTGGGTGCAGTGTGTGTTGTTGTTGTTGTTGTTGTTGTTGTTGTTTGTTTTTTTAAGAACTTTATTCTAGTTTAAGGGGCCCCACACAGGGCACAATATAGCTGCCGATCAGACGAATTGGAACAATATAGCAGCTATATCGTTCCGTGAGTGGGCATGATGTGGTCCGCTGCGCCGTGGGGTCGTCGGCCTGCATCACTGCTTTTTCAGCCTGTTCAAAAGATCAGCCACTCAGGTGGTCAATCCCATGCAGCGCTATGCGTAGGAGGGCCGGCATAGCGGGCGATCGGGCACCGGATCGTCACGTGTGTGGGGACCGTCCGCTATATATCGGCAGTCGTACGCTCCGTCGCTTCGTGTGTCGGCCCCTTAAGGCAGTTCTCGCTTTCTACTATGTTTGCGTAATGAGAAGGCTGTGACTGACATTTGGAGGTCCTCTCTTTAGGAGTGTGTTAATCTTGAAGTCTTTTTACCATTGAAATATTGTAAGATAAAACGTCTCATTGCGAATTATGTATTCCACAGAAAGTCAGAGATTGAATACTATGCAATGTTGGCAAAGACTGGAGTCCACCACTACAGCGGCAACAACATTGAACTTGGTACAGCCTGCGGTAAATACTACAGAGTGTGCACACTGGCCATCATTGATCCAGGTAAATACATGGCAGATGCTTCTCTACAGTTGCTGCCTCCACCACAGTGGTGTGTGGTGATAGAGCCCGTGCGAATATATTCTCGCTGGATTGGTCTGTCTGTGATCAGCTCCGGGCTAGACATTCGCTAGAGTAAAACTAGGCCGTGTCCTCAGTACTGGCCCATTATCCAGTTCTGATGCTTAAAGGCTAGTTACACTTTGTGTCAGTATGGTATATAGGGGTCTATTTACTAAGCCTCAGATGGAGATAAAGTACCAGCCAATCAGCTCCTAACTGCCATTTTTCAAACAGTCTGTGGCATGTCAGGAGCCGATTGGTTGGTACTTTATCTCCGTCGACTTTATCTCCATCCAAGGCTTGGTAAATAGACCCCACAGAAGTGCATGGGCTGTACTAGCTTGGTATGTACATAGTAGCCATCACTTCATCATTGATCATGTGTTGCAGAACCTTGCTGTGCCTGACCCTCCATGTAACAAATCCTAGAGTACTAGTCATGCTGGCAGCCTAGACCTAGTCTCTGCTTTGCAATATACGTTCTCGCAAACCATTCTATCTTACTGAATGTTTTTTTTTTTTAGATAATTGGACAACCGCTAAAGAGCATTCAGTCCTTTTTACTTTTGATATTTCTCATCAAAGTGATATTTCATGCACTTCTGCAAAGTGCATGAAATATCTTGATGGAAATGAGCCCTAAGGTCACAATCTTTGCAACATTTGACTATTGGAAAAATGTATAATTCTAGAAGGCTGAATTTCCATGGGGAGATGAACAGTGCATCCTTTCATGTCCTATCTGCCTGTGTGAGGGGCGCAGTTATCCGGCATTGCTGTCTTGCACCTCTAGAGCAGTGGTGCACAAACTGCGTCCTCAGTACCCCAAACAGTTCATGCTTTCCAGGTGACCAGTGGGTCTTTAAACGATCTTACTTGGTAACCTCTCTGTACACCTGCTATGTGACCTGGGAATTGTGACCTGTTTGGGATCCTGAGCACAGAGTTTGAAAACCACTACTCTAAGGCCGTGTCTAGGTGACGAAGCTGCCTTAGCATCGTTTGTATGCTCGTTCTGGGTGATCTGGTTTCTTCCCACAGTCCAAAAAGCATCAGCGAGATTAATACCGCTTTCACATCGCAAACCCAGGTTGGAAACTGCTTGTGAACCTGGGTCCGTGCAGTCTCAGACCCTTTCACATTGTAGTTTCAACCTGGGTTATTCCCGTGGTGGTGCCTTTTCACACTGAACCTGGGTCACCTATATCAAACACTGTGATGTCATTAAAAATGGACTTTTCAACGACCTGGGTTATTCACTTTGGCACTTTCACATTGTACCTCAACCAGAGTTATTTTGGCGATGTGAAGGGGTATTATTGGCTTCTGTAGCAGAGCCACCCTGCATGGTAGAGCTTATAACATACAGGAGGAGCATTTGAGGTGTAATAAATTATAATTGTTACAATAGTTCTTTATGCTAGTTAAAGTGCATCAGGTTTGGGGGGCTGATCTAATACTGTGAGCACAACCCATATAAGAAATATGGTGTGACTGTACAGACCCCTAAATAAGATGCATACTATCTCACATCTGTTTAATATCTATTCTGTAACGTGAATGTTTTATTTACATTGGATTTCTTTCTTGCAGGTGACTCTGACATCATTAGAAGCATGCCAGAACAACAGCCCACTGAGAAGTAAATTCCTATACCAAACTGTTAATAAATGACTGGTTTCCCACTCGAGTCTCCTGTGTGTGTTGGCTTGTGATTTGCTTCCAATGTTTATTGCTGCTGTAAGGAACCTTTAACAGATTTCTTTTTGCTCCGTTACATCTATCACATGTACTTGGTGTCACAAGTCATCACCTGAGGCATATGACTGCGTGTAGCGGTCTTGCTTCATACTGTTCTCCCTGAGTTTGCCCTTTTATATTAAGATTATCAGACTGGTGATGTTTGAAATAAACTGGCTCAGAAATTACAGAACCTGGAGCCCTTTAGAAATGTTTGATCTTTATCACCAAACACAAACTTTGTCCCCTTGAGCCTTTCAGACCAGTGTATAGGTGAAAATCAATGGTTCATGGGCATCTGATGTTGGGGGGGAGTTAATGTCTCAAACCTGCAGATCATCCTTACATTGTTCTCTCATTACAGAACAATTACTGTCAGCACTTGTCCCCCACTGCAGAGCTTTGTGTGTAGCAGAGTGACCAGTATGAGGAATTCATATTTTGGTTAAACAATATTAGGGCAGTACGGATGGTGTAATGGTTAGCATTACTGCCTCTCAGCACTGAGGTCATGTGTCCAACTCCCACCATGGCCCTAACTGTGTAGAGTTTGTATATTCTCCCCGTACTTGCGTGGGTTTGCCCCAGGTACTCCAGTTTCCTCCCACAATCCAAAAATATGCTGGTAGGTTAATTGGCTCCCAACAAAAATTAACCCTGGTGTTACTTTTTTATGTAAATTGCCTGTCCAGTATTGTGTACACTATTCCTGCATTGTTTATGACTGTGTGCCATATAGCTGCTGTGTGTTTTCCTTTAGTGTATCACACCTTTGCTATCACTATGGCCCTCATTCCGAGTTGAACGCTCGCTAGCTACTTTTTGCAGCCGTGCAAACGCATAGTCACCGCCCACGGGGGAGTGTATTTTCGCTTTGCGAATGTGTGATCGCATGTGCAGCCGAGCGGTACAAACGTTTTTTTGCAGTTTCAGAGTAGGTCTAGACTTAGCCCTTGCGATCACTTCAGCCTGTCCGGTCCTGGAATTGACGTCAGACACCCGCCCTGCAAACACCTGGACACGCCTGCGTTTTCCCTACCACTCCCAGAAAACTATCAGATGACACCCATAAATGCCCTCTTCCTGTTAATCTCCTTGTGATCTGTTGTGCGAATAGATTCGTCCCTAGAAGCAATGCACAGCGACGATGCTGTTTGTACCCGTACGACGCACATGGGCATTGCGGTGCATGTGCAGTAACCTGATCGCTGAGCTGCGAAAATCGGCAGCGTGCGATCAACTTGGAATGAGGGCCTATATTCTGAGCCCTGTGAAGATAAGTGCGTCAGGGTCTAGATATAGAGATAGATATGTATTTTACTACAGTCTATACATCTCAGTGTATTTTATCTGTGTGCTTCAGTCACCCCATATCGATTTTTATTTCTGTGTCCTGCTTTTATTAGCACATAAATCAGGGGATTACAGTATTTATATTGTTTGGCTATATTGTACTGTGTGCCCCACTGCTACATTCCTCATAATGTCTGCCACACGGGGTGGGAATACTGCGGACGCTCCTGCCTCAGACAGTGCTGATCCCACAGATTTACCACGGGGGGAACCTGCTGCTCGGGCTGTGGGTGCTGGGTCCCTTACCTCTCCCACTCCACCTGTAGCACCCGTGGCCAATCAAGACCCACCCTGGGCTACCTTCTCTTGTATGCTAAATACTTTGGTAACATGTCTTATGCCCCCTGTGGGACTCCCTGTGCTATTTCAGCCACAAATTGTCCCTGTAGCAAATCCACCTTTGGCGGACACACTATCTAACAGACAGAGAGTGGAGGGGGTGCAAATCCCCACCTCTAAATTTCCCCCCAGCACACTAAAAATTACCTGTAACCATACCTGAACTTATCTGGTAATAGAAATTCAGATAATTAATCACACATGTTTGCAAACGCATGTTTAGCTGCTGAGCCACTTCACAGCTTCTCCAATATCAGCAGTCCTAAAACAACATAATAGCAGTGCCCATATCCCCTCTCTGTCTGTCTGTGACCCCTCCCCCTTTCTATCACCTGATATATAATTATCTCCAGGAATGACTGAGCAACTGCCATTGTTTGTCTACATGTGTGTGAGAGGCATTGAATGGGAGCAGTATTTGGAAGGCATGCTGTTCCTTGTAGTGCCAATGGGAGATCCTGGGGGTGGCTCCCGGGTAAGTTAGCTCTGTTTGGATGTGTTTTAGTAATAGCTTTTATCATGAGGCCTACTGTGACAAATTACATGGCCCTATGTGGGCACTGCTATTATGTAGTGTTAGGACTCTGATACCGGAGAAGCTGTGAAGTAGCTCAGCAGCTAGACATGCGTTTGCAATCGTGTGACTAATTCTCTGAATTTTTATTACCAGATAGGTTCAGGTATGGTTACAGGTAATTTGTAGTGTGCTGGGGGGAAATTTAGGGGTGGGTATTTGCACCCCCTCCCCTTTGTCTGTTGTTTGTCTGTGACCCCTCCCCCTTTCTAGCACCTGAAATATAATTATCTCCAGGAATGACTGAGCAATTGCCATTGTTTGGACACACTAACTAGATACAGGTTTTAAATAAATCTTTGGTTAATCAGAAGTCTACACCTCAGCCCTCTGGGGGTAAGGGGCCCTCTAAGCATGTGGTTTCATCCTCTCAATCCACTCATGTTTCAGATACTTCTAATGAGGATGGGGCCTACACTGATCCGGCTGATTCTGACTCAGCGGCCTCTGATGTGGAGTATGTCACTCAGCTTCCACTAAGTCAGAGACATTAACCTATCAAAATGGTTCTTCATTCGTTCTGGGGGGGGGGGGGGGCCTGGGCAGCAATTGAAGTACCTTTTGGCAATAAAAATACATATATACAGTCTGGCACTGTATATATGTAAAAAAAAAACGCCATTTTTTTACACAGAAAGCGGGACAGAAGCCTGCCACTGAGGGGGCGGGGCCTTCTTCCTCAGCACACCAGCGCCATTTTCTCTTCACAGCTCCGCTGGAAGCAGCTCCCCAGGCTCTCCCCTGCGGTATCCAGGTACAAGAAGGGTAAAAAAGAGAGGGGTGGCACATAAATTTAGGCGCAAATAAAACATATAAGGCAGCTATTGGGTAATCACTTATAAGTGAAAATCCCTGTGTTATATAGCGCTGTGGTGTGTGCTGGCATACTCTCTCTCTGTCTCCCCAAAGGACTTTGTGGGGTCCTGTCCTCAGTCTGAGCATTCCCTGTGTGTGTGCGGTGTGTCGGTACGGCTGTGTCGACATGTTTGATGAGGAGGGTTACGTGGAGGCGGAGCAAGGGCAGATAAGTGTGGTGTCGGGGCCGACACCTGATTGGATGGATATGTGGAAGGTCTTAAACGACAAGGTAAGCTCCTTACATAAAAGGTTTGATGACGCTGCAGCCTTGGGACAGCCGGGGTCTCGGCCCGCGCCTGCCCAGGCGACTCAGAAACCGTCAGGGGCTCATAAACGCCCTCTATCTCAGATGGTTGACACAGATGTCGACACGGAGTCCGACTCAAGTGTCGACGATGATGAGGCACATTTACAGTCTAAAATGACCAAGGCCATCCGATACATGATTATTGCAATGAAAGATGTATTACACATTTCTGAGATTAACCCTGTTAATACCAAGAGGGTTTATATGTTTGGGGAGAAAAAGCAGCCAGTGACTTTTCCCCCATCTGATGAATTATGTGAAGAAGCGTGGAGTTCCCCTGATAAGAAACTAGTGATTTCTAAGAGGTTACTGATGGCGTACCCTTTCCCGCCAACAGACAGGTTACGTTGGGAAACATCCCCTAGGGTGGACAAGGCGCTGACACGCTTATCTAAAACGGTGGCCCTGCCGTCTCAGGATACGGCCGCCCTAAAGGAGCCTGCGGATAGAAAGCAGGAAGCTATCCTGAAGTCAGTGTATACACACTCTGGTACTCTACTTTAATTAAGGGCATGGAGACGATGGAATACAAGGAAAGGCTTGAAAGACTAGGCATGTTTACATTGGAAAAGCAGAGACTAAGAGGGGATATGATCAACATCTACAAATATATAAGGGGACAATACACAGAGCTTGCGCGGGACCTGTTTTTGGTTAGATCAACACAGAGGACTCGCGGACACTCGCTCAGGTTAGAGGAGAGGAGATTTCGCACAATACGGCGTAAAGGCTTTTTCACGGTAAGGACAATACGTGTTTGGAATTCCCTGCCCGAGGGAGTTGTAAAGGCGGAATCTGTCAACACCTTTAAGAATGGGTTAGATAAATTCCTAATGGATAAGGATATCCAGAGGTATGGTGCATAGTCATGCATTATAGTTACTATAAATAGGGATAAAATGCAACGGCTGACCGCAGCATCAGTCAGAAATTTTAGTCAAATCATCATGCATAGGAGACCACAAATAGGTTGAACTCGATGGACAATTGTCTTTTTTCAACCTCAGATACTATGTTACTATGTTACTGAGACCTGCTATTGCTTCAGCCTGGATGTGTAGTGCTGTAGCAGCATGGACAGATACTCTGTCAGACGACATAGATTCCCTCGACAGGGATACTGTTTTGCTAACCCTGGGCCATATAAAAGACGTCGTCTTATATATGCGGGATGCTCAGAGGGACATTTGCCTGCTGGGCTCTAGAATTAATGCTATGTCCATTTCTGCCAGGAGGGTCTTATGGACTCGGCAATGGACAGGAGATGCTGATTCTAAAAAACACATGGAGGTTTTGCCTTATAAGGGTGAGGAATTGTTTGGGGACGGTCTATCGGACCTCGTGTCCACAGCGACAGCTGGAAAGTCGACTTTCTTGCCTCAGGTTTCCTCACAGCCTAAGAAAGCACCGTATTATCAAATGCAGTCCTTTCGTTCTCAGAAAGGCAAGAGGGTCAGGGGCGCATCCTTTCTTGCCAGAGGCAGGGGTAGAGGTAAGAAGCTGCACCATGCAGCCAGTTCCCAGGAACAAAAGTCCTCCCCTGCTTCCACTAAGTCCACCGCATGACGTTGGGGCTCCACAGGCGGAGCCAGGTGCGGTGGGGGCGTGTCTCTGAAACTTCAGCAACCAGTGGGTTCGCTCACCAATGGATCTCTGGGCTGTACAAATTGTATCTCAGGGATACAAGCTGGAATTCGAAGCGACTCCCCCCCGCCATTACCTCAAATCAGCCTTGCCAGCTTCCCCCATGGAAAGGGAGGTAGTACTGGCGGCAATTCACAAGCTGTACCTCCAGCAAGTGATTATCAGGGTCCCCCTCCTTCAACAGGGAAGGGGTTACTATCCCACAATGTTTGTGGTACCGAAACCGGAAGGTTCGGTGAGACCCATTCTGAATTTAAAATCCTTGAACACTTATATAAAGAAATTCAAGTTCAAAATGGAATCGCTCAGAGCGGTTATTGCAAGCCTGGAAGAGGGGGATTTTATGGTGTCGCTGGACATCAAGGATGCTTACTTGCATGTCCCCATTTACCCACTTCACCAGGAGTACCTCAGGTTTGTGGTACAGGACTGTCATTACCAGTTCCAGACGTTGCCGTTTGGCCTGTCCACGGCACCGAGGATATTTACCAAGGTAATGGCCAAAATGATGATACTCCTTCGGAAGAAGGGAGTTATAGTTATCCCGTACTTGGACGATCTCCTCATAAAGGCGAGGTCCAGAGAGCAGTTGTTGATCAGCGTAGCACTCTCTTAGGAAGTGTTGCAACAGCACGGCTGGATTCTGAATGTTCCAAAGTCGCAGCTGATTCCTACGACGCGTCTGCTTTTCCTGCTCATGATTCTGGACACAGAACAGAAGAAGGTGTTTCTCCCGCTGGAGAAGGCCCAGGAATTAGCATCTCTGGTCAGGGACCTCCTGAAACCAAAACAGGTATCGGTGCATCACTGCACGCGAGTCCTGGGAAAGATGGTGGCTTCATACGAAGCCATTCCCTTCAGCAGGTTCCATGCAAGGATCTTTCAGTGGGATCTGTTGGACAAGTGGTCCGGATCGCATCTCCAGATGCATCGGCTGATCACCCTGTCCTTGGGGCGAGGGTGTCTCTTCTGTGGTGGCTGCAGAGTGCTCACCTTCTCGAGGGCCGCAGGTTCGGCATACAGGGCTGGGTCCTGGTGGCCACGGATGCAAGCCTCCGAGGATGGGGGGCAGTCACTCAGGGAAGAAACTTCCAAGGGCTGTGGTCAAGTCTGGAGACTTCTCTACACATAAATATATTGGAACTAAGGGCCATTTACAACGCCCTGAGTCAAGCAGAGCCCCTGCTTCGAAACCGGCCAGTGCTGATTCAGTCAAACAACATCACGGCGGTCGCCCATGTAAACCGCCAGGGCGGCACAAGAAGCAGGATGGCAATGGCGAAAGCCACAAAGATTCTTCGGTGGGCGGAGAATCACGTGCAAGCACTGTCAGCAGTGTTCATTCCGGGAGTGGACAACTGGGAAGCAGACTTCCTCAGCAGACACGACCTCCACCCGGGAGAGTGGGGACTTCATCAAGAAGTCTTCACACAGATTGCAAAGCGATGGGAACTGCCACAGGTGGACATGATGGCATACCGCCTCAACAAAAAGCTAAAAAGATATTGCGCCAGGTCACGGGACCCTCAGGCGATAGCTGTGGACGCCCTAGTGACACCGTGGGTGTACCAGTCGGTATATGTGTTTCCTCCTCTTCCTCTCATACCCAAGGTACTGAGAATAGTAAGAAAGAGAGGAATAAGAACAATACTCATTGTTCCGGATTGGCCAAGAAGGACTTGGTACCCGGAACTGCAAGAAATGCGCACAGAGGATCCATGGCCTCTGCCTCTCAGACAGGACCTGCTGCAACAAGGGCCCTGTCTGTTCCAAGACTTACCGCGGCTGCGTTTGATGGCATGGCGGTTGAACGCCGGATCCTAGCGGAAAAAGGCATTCCGGATGAAGTTATTCCTACGCTGATAAAGGCTAGGAAGGACGTGACAGCAAAGCATTATCACCGTATATGGCGAAAATATGTTGCTTGGTGTGAGGCCAGGACGGCCCCTACAGAGGAATTCCAGCTGGGTCGATTCCTGCACTTCTTACAGTCAGGGGTGACTATGGGCCTAAAATTGGGGTCCATAAAGGTCCAGATTTCGTCCCTATCCATTTTCTTTCAAAAAGAACTGGCTTCACTGCCTGAGGTTCAGACGTTTGTTAAGGGAGTGCTGCATATTCAGCCCCCTTTTGTGCCACCAGTGGCACCCTGGGATCTTAACGTTGTGTTGGATTTCCTGAAATCCCACTGGTTTGAGCCACTTAAGACCGTGGAACTAAAGTATCTCACGTGGAAAGTGGTCATGCTGTTGGCCTTAGCATCGGCTAGGCGTGTGTCGGAATTGGCGGCTTTGTCATGTAAAAGCCCATATCTGATCTTCCATATGGACAGGGCAGAATTGAGGACTCGTCCCCAATTTCTCCCAAAGGTGGTATCATCGTTTCATTTGAACCAACCTATTGTGGTGCCTGCGGCTACTCGGGACTTGGAGGACTCCAAGTTGCTGGACGTAGTCAGGGCTTTGAAAATATATGTTTCCAGATCGGCTGGAGTCAGGAAGACTGACTCGCTGTTTATCCTGCATGCACCCAACAAGCTGGGTGCTCCTGCTTCAAAGCAAACTATTGCTCGCTGGATCTGTAGCACGATTCAGCTGGCTCATTCTGCGGCTGGATTGCCGCATCCAAAATCAGTAAAAGCCCATTCCACAAGGAAGGTGGGCTCTTCTTGAGCGGCTGCCCGAGGGTTCTCGGCTTTACAGCTTTGCCGAGCGGCTACTTGGTCGGGTTCAAACACCTTTGCAAAGTTCTACAAGTTTGATACCCTGGCTGAGGAGGACCTTGTGTTTGCTCATTCGGTGCTGCAGAGTCATCCGCACTCTCCCGCCCGTTTGTGAGCTTTGGTATAATCCCCATGGTCCTTACGGAGTTCCCAGCATCCACTAGGACGTCAGAGAAAATAAAAATGTACTCACCGGTAATTCTATTTCTCGTAGTCCGTAGTGGATGCTGGGCGCCCGTCCCAAGTGCGGACTTTCTGCAATACGTGTATATAGTTATTGCTTAAATAAGGGTTATTGTTATGAGCCATCCGTTGAGTGAGGCTCAGTTGTTGTTCATACTGTTAACTGGGTAAGGTTATCACAAGTTGTACGGTGTGATTGGTGTGGCTGGTATGAGTCTTACCCTGGATTCCAAAAATCCTTTCCTTGTAATGTCAGCTCTTCCGGGCACAGTTTCCCTAACTGAGGTCTGGAGGAGGGGCATAGAGGGAGGAGCCAGTGCACACCAGATAGTACCTAATCTTTTCTTTAGAGTGCCCAGTCTCCTGTGGAGCCCGTCTATTCCCCATGGTCCTTACAGAGTTCCCAGCATCCACTACGGACTACGAGAAACAGAATTACCGGTGAGCAAATTCTTATTTTTTCCTTACTCTGACCTTTTAATTGACATACGTCAAGAGGCTTGGGTCTCCCCAGGAAAAAAGTTTGCCCTATCCAAGAAGATGTTGGCTCATTTTCCTAGCCCTGCTGAGTTGAGTAACAAGTGGGAAACTCCACCGCCGGTCGACTCTCATGTCGCTCGGATTGTGGTATCCTCTGCCTGTCACCACTGTAACCTCCCTGAAGGCACCGACAGATAAGCGTGTGGAGGGATGCCTGAAGTGTGTTTATTCCCTAACTGGGGCAATTCACAGACGCACTATTGCGGCCTCCTGGGCTGCAAAAGCTATTGATGCGTGGGTCCGGGTTTTGGAGGAAGAGCTACCTCAGGCTATTTCTGACATTGCCAAACAGTGTCTGCCTCATATTACCACCGACTCCCATTATATTGAAGAGGCGTCCTCTGAGGCAGGTATTCTGGCGTCCAAAGCGTCCACTACGTCTATTTTGGCTCGCCGAATTATATGGTTGCGGTCCTGGAAGGTGGACTTAGATTCCAAGAAGACTCTGGAGGTACTCCCTTTTAAAGGAGACATCCTATTTGGAGAAGATCTTAATAAGATCGTGACTGACTTAGCCTCTGCTAAGACTGCGTGCCTTCCTAATACTGCTCCGAAAGCTAAAAGTACTACTTTTCGTTCCTTTCGGACTTCAGGTAACTCAAAGGGTCAGGTGTACTCGAGCAAGCCTCGTACTTCCAAGACCGGTAAGCCCAAATCTAAACACTCCTGGGCCAGTCAGCCTCCTTCCAAACAGGACAAGCCTGCAGCGTGACTGGACGGGCTTCCCCTGGGGGACCCCAGGGTGGGAGACTGACTCCTGCAGTTCACCCAGGTCTGGTTAACGACCACTTCAGATGCGTGGGTGCAGGACGTTGTCTCTCACGGGTACGCGGTCTCTTTCAAGAGACGTCCCCCTCGCCAGTTCTGCGCAACGGTCATCCCATCGTACCCGTTGAAGGCGCAAGCTCTACACTTGGTTGTCCAATCCCTCCTGGAGACAGGAGTGGTGCCGTTGCCTATCTCTCAAAGAGGGAGGGGCTACTACTCGACCCTGTTTCTCATACGTCCTAGTTGATGCTGGGGATGCTTCAAGAACCATGGGGTATAGACGGGATCCGCAGGAGACAAGGGCACTTTAAAAGGGGTGTGAACTGGCTCCTCCCTCTATGCCCCTCCTCCAGACTCCAGTTAGATTCTGTGCCCAGGGAGACTGGTCACACAGGGGAGCTCTACTGAGTTTCTCTGAAAAAAAGACTTATGTTAGGTTTTTTATGTTCAGGGAGCTCTGCTGGCAACAGGCTCCCTGCTTCGTGGGACTGAGGGGAGAGAAGCAGACCTACTTCTGTGAGGTCAAAGGCTCTGCTTCTTAGGCTACTGGACACCATTAGCTCCAGAGGGTCCGATCACTTGGTACGCCTAGCGTACCAAGGGACTGAAGCGCGCCAGTGAGGGGGCGTGGCTTAGCCCTCACAGCTCTAACCGGTGCCATTTTCTCTTCACAGAAGCTGCAGAGACGCTGGCCCTGACCCCCACACTGCTGTACAAGTAACAGGGTGCAAAACGGGACGGGGGGGGGGGCACAGTACATTCGGTGCTATTATCTTTATTTCTCTAACGTCCTAGAGGAAGCTGGGGACTCCGTAAGGACCATGGGGAATAGACTGGCTCCGCAGGAGATAGGGCACTTTAAGAAAGACTTTAGGATTCTGCGTGTGCACTGGCTCCTCCCTCTATGCCCCTCCTCCAGACCTCAGTTTTACACTGTGCCCAGAGGAGAATAGGTGCACTGCAGGGAGCTCCCCTGAGCTTCCTGCTTAGAAAGCATTTTTGTTAGGATTTTTTCTCTTTTTACAGGGAGCACTGCTGGCAACAGGCTCCCTGCATTGAGGGACTGGGGAGAGAGGAGCAGACCTACTTAAATGATAGGCTCTGCTTTCTCGGCTACTGGACACCATTAGCTCCAGAGGGGGTGAACACAGGTTCGTCCTGGGCGTTCACTCCCAGAGCCGCGCCGCCGTTCTCCTCACAGAGCCAGAAGAAACGAAGCCAGAAGACGTCTAAGGCGGCAGAAGCCTTCGGTGCTTCACTGAGGTAACGCACAGCACTGCAGCTGTGCATCATTGCTCCATACACCTCACACACTCCGGTCACAGTAAGGGTGCAGGGCGCAGGGGGGGTGCCCTGCGCAGCAATATAACACCTCTCCTATGGCAAAAAGTATATATACACAGGGCCGGTGCAAGGTTTCTCGGCACCCTAGGCAAAATTTCTGCCTACACCCCCCCCCCCCCCCCCCCCCCCCGTCCTCCCGTCCTCCCCTTCCCCTGTTGCTTGGACAGTGGAGTGATCACGTTATCTAGAGGCTGTGTTAACGGTATGTTGATCCTCCTGAAGCAGCCAAATAACAGCAAAAGAAAACCTGACAAATATTATATTAAATGCACACAAGTTAAAAAGCATCCAGCCCTTTGGCTATATATATATATAATATATATATATATATATATATATATATATATATATATATATATAGTGTTCATTCTAGCACCCTGCACCTTTCAAATACTGTGCAGTTCCTCTTTCCTGCCCGGGGTGTCGCTCTCTGCTGTGGTGCTTCTCCGCACACTCTGATCTGTTACTCAGTGCTGTGATACAGACCTGTGTGTGCTGAGAAACACCAGAGCAGAGAGTGACACCCCAGGCAGGAAAGGGGAACTGCATGGATTTTGAAAGGTGCAGGGTGCTAGAATGAATACTATATATATATATATATATATATATATATACACACACACACACACACACACACACACACACACACACACACACACACACACACACACACATATACAGTGGTCGAAGTAGACATTTTGAAGTGGGGGTATGGAAAAGTGAAGGTTGCAATTATGCGCGCGCCTCCGGGAGAGGGGGTGTGGCCACTCAAATGGGGGCGTGTCCTTCAGTGTATTAGGACCCCTTATACTATCTAGAAATTCACATTACAGCACACGGAATGAGCCGAAATTCACACTACAGCACATGGTATGAGCCAAAATTCACACTACAGCACATGGTATGAGCCAAAATTCATATTTTACCACACAGTATGATCCGAAATTCACATTACAGCACACCGTATGAGCCGAAATTCATATTACAGCACACCGTATGAGCCGAAATTCACATTACAGCACACCGTATGATCCGAAATTCATATTTTACCACACAGTATGAGCCGAAATTCACATTACAGCACACGGTATGAGCCGAAATTCACATTACAGCACACGGTATGAGCCGAAATTCACATTACAGCACACAGTATGAGCCAAAATTCATATTTTACTACACAGTATGAGCCGAAATTCACATTACAGCACACGGTATGAGCCGAAATTCACGTTACAGAACACGCTATGACCCAAAATTTCAGATTTTACCACACTGTATGAGCCGAAATTCACATTATAGCACACGGTATGACCCGAAATTCACATTACAGCATACTGTATGAGCCAAAATTCTGATTTTACCATATGGTATGAGACGAAATTCACATTATAGCAAATGGTATGACCCACAATTCAGGGACAGGGAGAGAGAGTGACAGCAAGGACTGAGAGAGTGACAGCAGGGACTGAGAGCGTGACAGCAGGGACATAGGGTAACATTACCTGATATGTGCAGCGGAGGTGCGGAAGGGACTGTGGTTGTTGGTGGCGTATGAGCCCATGGTCTGCGGGGGATGCGGCGGTACTAAGCTGTCCTTCTTCGCTGCGGCGTTGATGTCCCTCTGACCACCGCCAGTTGTGGTCTGCGGTGGTCAGCTTTCAATGGCGGTGCAGCGTGCAGAAGTGAGCGCTGGTCAGCGGTGGGAGGCGGGCAGCTGTGATATAAATATATAATTTTTTTACATTTATTTTATTTATTTTTCCCTGTCCCTGCGTCCAAGTGATCTGGGGGTGTGCTGCAGTCCAAGTGATCTTGCCCAGATCACTTGGACTGCAGCTCACCCCCAGATCACTTGGACTGCAGCTCACCCCCAGATCACAAGGCGGGGAGCTGCAGTCCAAGTGATCTGGGGGTGAGCTGCCCAGACACTTGCCACCAAGCACAACTCCCCCACCCCTCGCCTTAGTGGTCCTGGTTCCTCAGTCCCGGAGGAAGCAGATGCTGCCGGAGATGCTGAGGGCACGGAAATAGAGGTAACAGCGCTGCCTGTTGTCTCCGGAGCTGCCGCTGCTGTAGGCAACTCCAACATCGGGAGGTGCGGGGCGGCAGGGAGACGTGGAGTGGGAGGGAGGGGATAGGGAGACGCAGGGCGGCAGGGAGGGAGGGGATAGGGAGACGCGGGGTGGGAGGGAGGGGATAGGGAGACGCGGGGTGGGAGGGAGGGGATAGGGAGACGCGGGGTGGGAGGGAGGAGATAGGGAGGCGCGGGGCGGCAGGGAGGGAGGGAGGGGATAGCGAGACGTGGGGCGGCAGGGAGGGGATAGTGAGACGCGGGGTGCGAGGGAGGGGATAGGGAGACGCGGGGCGGCAGGGAGTGAGGGGATAGGGAGGCGCGGGGCAGCAGGGAGGGAGGCGCGGGGAGGGAGGGGATAGCGAGACGCGGGGCGGCAGTGAGGGGACAGTGAGACGCGGGTGGGAGGGAGAGGATAGGGAGACGCGGGGTGGCAGGGAGGGAGGGGATAGGGAGACGTGGGGTGGAAGGGAGGAGATAGGGAGATGCGGGGTGGGAGGGAGGAGATAGGGAGGCGCGGGGCGGCAGGGAGGGAGGGGATAGCGAGACGTGGGGCGGCAGGGAGGGGATAGTGAGACGCGGGGTGCGAGGGAGGGGATAGGGAGACGCGGGGCGGCAGGGAGTGAGGGGATAGGGAGGCGCAGGGCAGCAGGGAGGGAGGGAGGGGATAGCGAGACGCGGGGCGGCAGTGAGGGGACAGTGAGACGCGGGTGGGAGGGAGAGGATAGGGAGACGCGGGGCGGCAGGGAGGGAGGGGATAGGGAGACGTGGGGTGGAAGGGAGGGGATAGGGAGACGTGGGGTGGGAGGGAGGGGATAGCGAGACGCGGGGCGGCAGTGAGGGGATAGTGAGACGCAGGGGGAAGGGAGAGGATAGGGAGACGCAGGGAGGGAGGGGATAGGGAGACGTGGGGTGGGAGGGAGGGGATAGGGAGACGCGGGGTGGAAGGGAGGGGATAGGGAGATGCGGGGTGGGAGGGAGGAGATAGGGAGGCGCGGGGCGGCAGGGAGGGAGGGGATAGCGAGACGCGGGGCGGCAGTGAGGGGATAGTGAGACGCGGGGTGGGAGGGAGGGGATAGGGAGACGTGGGGTGGAAGGGAGGGGATAGTGAGACGCGGGGTGGGAGGGAGAGGATAGGGAGACGCGGGGCGGCAGGGAGGGAGGGGATAGGGAGACGTGGGGTGGGAGGGAGGGGATAGGGAGACGCGGGGTGGAAGGGAGGGGATAGGGAGATGCGGGGTGGGAGGGAGGAGATAGGGAGGCGCGGGGCGGCAGGGAGGGAGGGGATAGCGAGACGCGGGGCGGCAGTTAGGGGATAGTGAGACGCTGGGTGGGAGAGAGAGGATAGGGAGACGCGGGGCGGCAGGGAGGGGATAGGGAGGCGCGGGGCGGCGGGGAGGGAGGGGATAGAGAGACTTCTCTTGTCTTTCAGATGTTCCAATTAAATATATTTTACACAAAAAAAAATATATTTTGATAAGTATGCCCAGACCAGGGGCGGCCGCGGCGAGGGTCTAGCCTGCCACAGCCGTCAGTCACCTCACCTACGCCAGTGTGATTTCCCTGCGGCTGCTCCATGTCTCTAACAGAAATAGACGGAGCCGCGCGTATGAGAGAGCAGGTCAGGAGACGGGCGCCACACAAGCGCTGACGTTCGTGCTGACGGCGCCTAGCAGGATGCGTGTTAGGCTGTCAGTGTGGGCGGCGCCCGTCTCCTGACCTGCTCTCTCATACGCGCGGCTCCGTCTATTTCTGTTTAGACATGGAGCAGCCGCAGGCCCGCAGGGAAAGCAATACACTGGGCTGGTGAGGTGACTGACGGCTGTGGCAGGCTAGACCCTCGCCGCGGCCGCCCCTGGTCTGGGCTTACTTATCAAAATATATATATTTTTTGGTAAAATATATTTAATTGGAGCCTGCCGCCCTCCAGTGGCCAGCGCCCATAGGCAGCTGCCTAAAGCTGCCTAATGGTAGCGCCGACCCTGTATATACATGTACAGGTGGGCACTGTACATGTATATAAAAGAGCCCCCGCCATTTTTTCATAAGTTTGAGCGGGACTGAAGCCCGCCGTCGAGGGGGCGTGGCTTCTCCCTCAGCACTCACCAGCGCCATTTTTTCTCCACAGCACCGCTGAGAGGAAGCTCCCCGGACTGTCCCCTGCTTTACACACGGTGAAAGGGGGTTTGAAAGTAGAGGGGGGGCACATTATTGGCGTTTTATACATTTCACAGCGCTACTGGGAAAAACATTCTGTGTTTGTCTCCAGGGGTATATTGCGCTGGGGTGTGTGCTGGCATACTCTCTCTCTGTCTCTCCAAAGGGCCTAAGGGGGAACCTGTCTTCAGAAAAGAGATTCCCTGTGTGTGTGAAGTGTGTCGGTACGTGTGTGTCGACATGTTTGATGCGGAAGGCTCATCTAAAGAGGAGGGGGTGAGCATGATTGTCAGGTCGCTGTCGGCAACGCCGACACCGGACTGGGTGTATATGTGGAATGTCTTGAATGCAAATGTAAATTTACTGCATAAAAGATTAGACATGGCTGAAGCTAGGGATCAGTAAGGTAGTCAGACCATGCCTGTCCCTGTGGCACCAGGTCCTTCGGGGTCTTAAAAACGCACCATATCCCAGATCACCGACACAGATACTGACTCTAGTGTCGACTATGAGGATGCAAAATTACAGCCAAAGGTGGCGAAAGGTATTCGTTACATGATTATGGCCATTAAAGATGTTTTGCATATCACTGAGGAACCCCCTGTCCCTGACACGAGGGTACACATGTATAAAGGGAAAAAGCCTGAGGTCACTTTTCCATCCTCATTTGAACTAAGCGACTTGTGCGAAAAGGCTTGGGAATCTCCAGATAGGAGACTACAAGTTCCCAAAAGGATTCTTATGGCGTATCCCTTTCCACAAAAGGACAGGATACGATGGGAATCTTCGCCGAAGGTAGACAAGGCGCTGACACGCTTATCTAAGAAGGTGGTACTACCTTCTCAAGATACAGCTTCCCTCAAGAATCCTGCTGATCGTAAGCAGGAGGTTACCATGAAACACATTTACACACATTCCGGTACTATTGTTAGACCGGCTATGCCATCGGCCTGGGTGTGTAGCGATATCGCAGCATGGACAGATTCCTGATCTATGGAAATTGAAACCCTAGATAAGGATTCCATTCTAATGACCCTAGAGCATATCAAAGATGCTGCTCTATATATGAGGGATGCTTTATATATGAGGGAGACATTTGTTTACTAAGCTCCAGAATAAATGCTATGTCTATTTCTGCTAGGCGACTCCTGTGGACCCGACAGTGGACGGGGGATGCCGACTCAAAGCGGCATATGGAGTCGTTGCCTTACAAGGGGGAGGAGTTGTTTGGAGAAGGCCTCTCGGACCTTGTCTCTACTGCTACGGCCGGTAAATCGAATTTCTTACCTTATGTCCCCCCGCAACATACTAAAAAGGCACCTCATTATCAAATGCAGTCCTTTCGTCCCAATAAAAGCAAGAAGGTACGTGGATCGTCCTTCCTTGCCAGAGGAAAGGAAGGTGAAAAAAGCTGCATGCAGCTAGTTCCCAGGAGCAGAAGTCCTCCCCTACATCTTCAAAGTCCACCGCATGACGCTGGGGCTTCCCGGGGGGAGTCAGCTCAAGTGGGGGCGCGTCTTTGATTTTTCAGCCAGGTCTGGGTTCACTCACAGGTGGATCCCTGGGCTATAGAGATTGTTTCTCAGGGATACAGGCTGGAATTCGAAGACGTGCCTCCTCGCCGGTTTTTCAAATCGGCTCTGTCAGCTTCCCCGGCAGAGAGGGAGTTAGTGTTGACTGCAATTCAAAAATTGTAACAGGTGATAGTCAAAGTTCCTCTTCTCCAGCAAGGAAAGGGGTATTACTCAACCATGTTTGTGGTCCCGAAACTGGACGGTTCGGTCAGGTCCATTTTGAATCTAAAATCCCTGAACTTGTACTTGAAAAAGTTCAAATTCAAGATGGAATCGCTCAGAGCGGTCATTGCCAGCCTGGAGGGGTGGGATTGGATGGTGTCCCTGGACATAAAGGATGCATACCTTCATGTTCCGATTTTCCCTCCTCATCAGGCGTTCCTGAGATTTGCAGTACAGGACTGTCATTACCAATTTCAGACGTTGCCGTTTGGGCTTCCACAGCCTCAAGAATTTTCACCAAGGTAATGGCGGAAATGATGGTGCTCCTGCGCAAGCAGGGTGTCAGAATTATCCCATACTTGGACGATCTCCTCATAAAGGCGAGATCTCGGGAGAAGTTGCTGGACAGCGTGTCGCTGTCGGTGAGGATGTTGCAGGGGCACGGCTGGATTCTCAATTTACCGAAGTCCCAGCTAGTCCCTACAACGCGCCTGACTTTTCTGGGTCTGATTCTAGACACAGACCAGGAAAAGGTTTTTCTTCCGATGGGAAAGGCTCAGGAGCTCATAGCCCTGGTCAGGAACCTATTAAAGCTAAAAACGGTTTCAGTGCATCATTGCACACGTGTCCTGGGGAAGATGGTGGCATCGTACGAGGCCATCCCCTTTGGCAGGTTCCATGCGAGGACCTTTCAATGGGATCTACTGGACAAATGGTCCGGGTCCCATTTACAAATGCATCAGAAGATCACCCTGTCTCCCAGAGCCAGGGTATCTCTCCTGTGGTGGCTGCACAGTGCTCACCTCCTAGAAGGCCGCAGGTTCGGAATTCAGGACTGGATCCTGGTGACCACGGACGCAAGCCTCCGAGGTTGGGGAGCGGTCACGCTGGGAAGAAATTTCCAAGGTCTCTGGTCAAATCTGGAGACTGGTCTCCACATCAATGTCCTGGAGTTGAGGGCCATATACAACGCCCTACGCCAAGCGGAGGCATTGCTTCGGAACAAACCGGTTCTGATTCAGTCAGACAATGTCACAGCAGTGGCTCATGTAAACCGCCAAGGCGGCACAAGGAGCAGAGTGGCCATGGCAGAAGCGACCAGGATTCTTCACTGGGCGGAAGGCCATGTAAGCGCCCTATCAGCTGTATTCATCCCGGGGGTGGACAACTGGACTTCCTCAGCAGACACGACCTGCATCCGGGAGAGTAGGGACTTCATCCAGAAGTCTTCGCACAGATCGTGGGTCGGTGGGGACTGCCTCAGATAGACATGATGGCGTCCCGTCTCAACAAAAAGCTAAAGCGGTATTGCGCCAGGTCCAGAGACCCTCAGGCGGTAGAGGTAGATGCTCTACTGACACCTTGGGTGTTCAGATCGGTCTATGTGTTCCCTCCTCTACCTCTCATACCCAAGGTGTTGAGAATAATAAGGTTAAGAGGAGTCAGCACGATCCTCATTGTTCCGGATTGGCCACGAAGGACTTGGTATCCGGATCTGCAAGAGTGGCTCACGGAAGATCTGTGGCCTCTTCCCCTAAGGCAGGATCTGCTGCAGCAGGGGCCCTGTTTGTTCCAAGACTTACCGCGGCTGCGTTTGACGGCAGGGCGGTTGAACGCTGGATCCTAGCGGAAAAAGGTATTCCGGAGGAGGTCATTCCTACCCTGATCAAGGCTAGGAAGGACGTGACGTCGAAACATTATCACCGTATATGGCGAAAATGTGTCTTGGTGTGAGGCCAGAACTGCTCCTACGGAGGAGTTCAATTTGGGCCGTCTGCTTCACTTCCTGCAAACGGGAGTGGATTTGGGCCTAAAATTAGGGTCCATAAAGGTCCAAATTCGGCCTTATCCATTTTCTTCCAAAAAGAATTGGCTTCTCTTCCTGAAGTACAGACATTTGTGAAAGGGGTACTGCATATTCAGCCTCCCTTTGTACCTCAGGTGGTGCCTTGGGATCTTAACGTGGTATTAAGTTTCCTCAAGTCACCTTGGTTTGAACCACTCAAGACGGTGGAATTGAAATATCTCACTTGGAAAGTGGTTATGTTATTGGCCTTGGCTTCTGCAAGGCGTGTTTCGGAATTGGCGGCTTTGTCGTATAAAAGCCCCTACCTGATTTTTCATGTGGATAGGGCAGAATTGAGGACTCGTCCTCAATTTCTGCCAAAGGTGGTCTCATCTTTTCATATGAACCAACCTATTGTCGTGCCTGTGGCTACGCGGGACTTGGGGGATTCCGAGTCCCTGGATGTGGTCAGGGCGTTACAAATGTATGTGTCCAGAACAGCTAGGATCAGGAAGACTGAAGCTCTGTTTGTTCTGTATGCGGCCAACAAGGTTGGCGCTCCTGCTTCGAAGCAGACTATTGCTCGCTGGATCTGTAACACGATTCAACAGGCGCATTCTATGGCAGGATTACCATTGCCTAAATCGGTTAAGGCCCATTCCACAAGGAAGGTGGGCTCTTCTTGGGCGGCTGCCCGAGGGGTCTCGGCATTACAGTTGTGCCGAGCAGCTACTTGGTCAGGGTCAAACACCTTTGCAAAGTTCTATAAGTTTGATACCCTGGCTGAGGAGGACCTCCTGTTTGCTCAATCGGTGCTGCAGAGTCATCCGCACTCTCCCGCCCGTTTGGGAGCTTTGGTATAATCCCCATGGTCCTTACGGAGTCTCCAGCATCCTCTAGGACGTTAGAGAAAATAAGATTTTACTTACCGGTAAATCTATTTCTCGTAGTCCGTAGAGGATGCTGGGCTCCCGTCCCAAGTGCGGACTTCTTCTGCAAGACTTGTATATAGTTATTGCTTACATAAGGGTTATGTTGTAGTTTCATCGGTTTTAACCGAGTCTATATTGTTGTTCATGCTGTTAAGTGGATGGTTTATCACAGGTTATGCGGTGTGATTGGTGTGGCTGGGATGAACCTTGCCCTTAGGTTAACTAAAATCCTTTCCTCGTACTGTCCGTCTCCTCTGGGCACAGTTTCCCTAACTGAGGTCTGGAGGAGGGGCATAGAGGGAGGAGCCAGTGCACACCCAGAATCCTAAAGTCTTTCTTAAAGTGCCCTATCTCCTGCGGAGCCCGTCTATTCCCCATGGTCCATACGGAGTCCCCAGCATCCTCTACGGACTACGAGAAATAGATTTACCGGTAAGTAAAATCTTATTTTTCTGCTGCGGGGTACACTGGGCTCCACAAGGATAGACATAGGGATGTAGAGTAGGATCTTGATCCAAGGCACCAACAGGCTGAAAAGCTTTGACTGTTCCCAGAATGCATAGCGCTGCCTCCTCTATAACCCCGCCTCCATGCACAGGAGCTTAGTTTTGTAGTTGGTGCCGCAGATTGCAGGCACATAACAGAGGGGCTGCTCTGGGCAGCCCTAAGAAGAGCTTTTTGAGAAGAATAGTGAAGACTTCAAGGGCTGCAGCAGTGTGTATATGTCTTTTGACATTCACTGCTGCAGCTCCATCTCTCCCCAGCGGCGCTGTACGCTCCCGAGCCCTGGTTGCCGGGTAACTACAGCAGGAGGCTCCGGTTTTCTTGCATGGTCAGACACACACGACGGGGGTTCTCCGGGAGCGCGTGGCCGCACTTCGGGAGGTGGTGAGTGGGTCTCGCTTGCGGGACCCGTACTTTATCGCGATCCGACGCGGTCAGTGGGAGGCGGGCCGCGCGCGCTAGCGGTGGACACTGTGGCAGTACAGGCGATCCCACTAGACCACCAGGGCATGGGTGCAGGTCAGGTTTTCCCTTAAAACCATTTTAATAGTAGCCCACAGTACCCAGTGGTTTTGCCAGCAGGGGGATAAGGCTTGGACCTGGAGCCCCTCCCCCAGCCCCAGGGCGCCATTTCCCGCAAATGTTCCCGCCCTGGAGCTGCATATCTGTCTCTCCCTCACTCCCTGTCAGTGTCTGTGCGCCATTTCTCTCAGCTTTACTGTTCCTGGGACTGCTTGGACAAATCCTCCTGTGTAAAGCCGCCTGGTTGTCAGCGCTGTGACTTTACATGACACTTAAGTATTCTACCTGCCTATTAGACAGTGTTAGTTAAGAAAGAGTGCATTTAGTCAGGATTTTCTAGTACAATTACCGTGATATACATCTAGTTCTTACTGTGCAATGTTATATCTATTGACTACATAGCTATATAAGCTGGTCCAGTGCAGTATTATTGTTAGTAATAACTCTGCATTGTACAACTGTGACTATATGTGTGTGCATTAGCTTGTGATAAAGCTAATTATTTATCTTATAACATTCACTATATATTGGTAAGAGACTCAGTACGCAATGGGCGTACGGGGTACCGTAATGGTACGCACTTAGCGTAGCAGACGCTAGGCCGTGGTCGAGACGCACGAGCGGCACGTTCGCTCACGGCTTACGCTGGGTATCGAGCACGCTATAGGCGGCCCGAGCACCGTAATGCTACGCTACTAGCGTAGCGGACGCTGTGTCCACGAGAGGAACACGAGCGGCGCAGACGCTCACAGGATGACACACAGTAAACCTTGTATGCAACACACTGAAAGGCTAAGCCTATACTGTAAACCTTGGTCTAGTAATGTTAACACAATGTAACGCTGATTAACCTCTATTATATAAAAGCTGATTGAGCGATTGAGACGCTCAGAAACCCTCTCTACTAGCTAGAGAAACACAGACACCTTGCTGAGGTTCCAACACCTTTAGTAACAAGGTTTAGCTATGTAAAAAGGGGAAAACAGTTAACAGCTTATACACTACAGCACTAACATAAAACGCCTAAACAGAATAACTGGACATAAATATACAATAGCGTCTTAATCCTAAACAATAACAGTGAGAGAGAGAGAGAGAGTATGGCAAATACAGACAGAGAATAAGTTTGTCACAGAGAACTTACACACGTGGGGAATGATCGCTAGCGCAGTCCTGGAAACCAGCTCTCTAGTTAGTCAATGATGAAAACCTTTGTGGAAAGAAGACTGAGCTGGCCCAGGCTGGCTGTTCTTATATACACAACATACAGTACACTACAAAGGGCCCTACAATCTAATTGTTCATTGGACACAGGAATCTGTCTTCACATTATAACGAAAGGTCATAGGTTGAATCGAACAGGTGGGCTGTGACTATTTCAAACTGCTCAGGTGGGAGGGAATCTCAGGTTTCCCGCCGCATGGATAATGAACTGCAAATACAGTAAATGTCCATAAACTTCTTATAAACATAACTATACGCAGGAGCGATTAATCTCTTTCAAACCAACACCGGAATGTTAATAATAATATACTCTTCCGTTGCATACTAAACACCACTGCTCAAAACCTGTCTGACCCTTCGTATCATGTAAAGAGGGATCTCTCTGTCCATGAACCAGTTACACTAAACAAACTTACTGATATTATTAAGGGGACCATAACCTATAAAATACACTATTTAGATTAACTATGTAACGATCGAGTCGCCCGCCAGACGCACACAAACTCTACCGTAAATGCGCATACCACACGCCTGAGCGCACGACCGTGGGGGCGCCGTCACGCAACTGCGAATATGCGCACGCACGGGAGAGAATGTGCACGTGCAGCGGGCAAGCGCATGGGGTTAGTACAAGGCATCATAGGTCGCTATATTTTTCGACTTTGACACTTGCTGAGTGGTTTCCATTTTGTGTCTCTCACTCAACTTGCTGTCCCTATATTCTATATCAGGCCTGGCCAACCTGTGGCTCTCCAGCTGTTGTAAAACTACAAGTCCCATCATGCTTTGCCACAGTTTTGCTATTAATGAATGCTAAAACCGTGGCAGGGCATGCTGGGATGTGTAGTTTCACAACATCTGGAGAGCCACAGGTTGGCCAGGCCTGTTCTATATCCTGAGGGGGCTTGGTGCGTCAGGTTTTATATTTATATAGGATTTTCACAAGATATACTTTAATATGTATTTCTCTCTGTGATTTCAGTCACCATATCTCTGCTATATCTCTGCTTGTGCTGACTACACTGCGCAGGGGTTTGGGTAAGAGGTATTGTGCTGCTGCCAATTGTACTGTGTTACCTGATACTGCAAGTTATATCATGTCTGCTTCTGAAGGTAACGGTTCTGGGGCGGAACACACTGCAGGTGTTGCTGAAGCCACAGATCCATATGAGGAGAATATAGCAGCTGTGGGCTCTGGTTCTGGGGGCTCCTTGCCCCCCAGTGGGACTGTGGCAACGGAGGTACATAATGACCCACTGTGGGCTGCTTTTTCCACGCTTCTGCATACGCTAGTTAATAAACTAACACCCCCTATGGGACCCCCTATACCGGTGCAACCGTATGTGGTCCCTGCAGCTAACCCCCCGTGGGCGGACAATTTACCTGCTCAATTGAAGAAGTTGAACCAGTCCCTGACTACTAAAGTCTGACCCTCGCTCGCCCAAGCCCTAGTGGTCCTCTATGCGAGCACTTATTTCCTCACAATCCACTCCTGTCACTGACACCTCGTCTGATGAAGATGGCACTTACACTGACCCCACAGATTCTGACACAGATACTGCTGATGGGGAGGGAAGTTCACATGTGGATGTTCCTGATCTTTTGGAGGCTATTAAGTTGATTTTACAGATTATAGGTCATCCCGAGCCATCCGTCCCTCCTAAGAAACCAGATAGGTTCAAGCGTCAGAAGGTGGTTAAACAAGTTTTACCTCACTCTGACCACCTAGTGGATATACGTCAGGAACCCTGGGAAAACCCGGGTGAGAAGTTTGTGCCTCAAAAGAAGATGGTGGCTCGCTATCCCCTCGCACCAGAGCTGTCTAAAAATTGGGAAACGCCTCCTCCAGTAGACTCACATGTGGCTAGGATGGTGGTTTCCTCAGCTCTACCTGTCACTACCGTCACGTCTCTAAAAGAGCCTACGGATAAACGTGTGGAGGGTTGTCTGAAAGCAATTTACACCCTTACGGGTGCTGCACAAAGGCCCACTATTGCAGCAACATGGGCTGCAGAGGCTATTGAAGCATGGGCCTTGGAGTTAGAAGCTGAAATCTCTACTGACCATGCAAGACAATGCTTGTCATATATTGTCACAGCTTCTCACTAAATTAAAGAGGTGGCTTCTGATGCCAGTATAACAGCCAAGGCCTCTACTACATCAGTCCTGGCTCACCGGATATTGTGGCTGAGATCCTGGTCTGTGGATCTGGACTCTAGAAAAACCCTGGAGGTACTCCCTTTCAAGGGAGATATTCTGTTTGGGGAGGACTTAAATAAGTTTGTGGCTGACTTGGCTACTGCCAAAACTGCCTGTCTGCCAAGTACCGCTCCTTCTGTGTCGAAGGCTAAAGGTACTTCCTTTCGCCCCTTTCGTCCTTCAGGTAAAGCAAAAGGTCAGGCGTACAACAAGCAGGCCCGCACTTCCAAACCTGGTAAGCCAAAGCCCAAAAGATCCTGGGCGGCCCGTCAGCCAGCTTCCAAGACCGATAAGCCTGCCGCATGACGGGGTGGGTCTCCCCCTGGGGGATCCCAGGGTGGGGGGCCGGCTTCTAGGGTATACCCAGGAATGGTTGAAGACCACTTCAGATGCCTGGGTACGGGAAGTCGTCACTCGGGTTACGCCATAGCCTTCAAAAACCGACCCTTCATCGATTTTGCCGGACAGACGTCCTGTTGGACCAGACAAAGGCAAACACTCTACATTCGGTGGTACAGACCCTCCTGGATACAGGAGTCGTAGTATAGGTGCCTCTTGCGCAGAGGGGCCGGGGGTACTATTCTCCGCTGTTTCTAGTCCCGAAACCGAATGGGTCCTCCCGGCCCATTCTAAACCTCAAGGCATTGAACAGGTTTGTGAAGGTTTCAAAGTTCCGTATGGAAACCCTTCGCTCTATAGTTCTGGCCTTGGAACCTGGGGACTACATGGTCTCCCTGGACATACAGGATGCTTACCTGCATATTCCTATAGCAGCGTCACATCAGCAATACCTGAGGTTTGCGATTGGCAACCTCCATTACCAGTTCCGGGCGTTACCTTTTGGTTTAACTACTGCTCTGCGAGTCTTCACCAAAGTTATGGCGGTGATGACGGTGGTACTACGCCGTCAAGGGGTCAGGATACTGCCGTATCTGGACGACTTGTTAATCCTGGCAAATTCCCCAGAACTTCTCCTACGTCATCTGGATATGACTGTCCGGTTTCTACAAGCCCACGGGTGGCTCATCAACTGGAAGAAATCCTCCCTGGTCCCTGCTCAGAGCATGGTGCACCTGGGAGCGCTATTGGACACTCACAACCAGAGGTTGTTCTTGTCTCAGGAGAAAGTCCTGAAGCTTCAGGACAGGATCCGTTGCTTCCTTTCTCGTCCGCAAGTGTCGATACATTTGGCGATGCAGGTGCTGGGCCTCATCGTGTCAGCATTCGACATGGTGGAGTATGCTCAATTCCATTCTCGCCCCCTCCAGAGGCTCATTCTAGCCAAGTGGGACGGCCTGCCTCACCGGATCAGGTCTCACATGATCTCATTGACTCCGGAGGTCCGTCTGTCGCTGCTCTGGTGGCTCCAGGACCAACAATTGTGCAGGGGCCGTACCTTCTGGATATCCAACTGGGTCCTGTTGATGACAGATGCTAGTCTAAGAGGTTGGGGCGCGGTGCTGGAGCAACACTCCCTTCAGGGTCGGTGGACCAAGGAGGAATCCCTCCTCTCGATCAACATTCTGGAATTGCGGGCGGTCTTCAATGCATTGAACCTAGCCCAGCATTTAATTCAGAACCGTCCTGTTCAAGTACAGTCGGACAACGCCACCACAGTGGCTTACATAAATCATCAAGGCGGCACTCGATGCCGTTTGGCAATGAAGGAAGTCTCACGGATTCTACATTGGGCGAAACGCCATCTACCAGCCATATCGGCAATATTCATTCCGGGAGTCCTGAATTGGGAAGCGGACTTTCTCAGTCGTCAGGACGTACATGCCGGCGAGTGGGGCCTCCATCCAGAAGTGTTTCAACTCCTAGTGGAAAAGTGGGGCCTTCCAGACGTAGATCTGATGGCGTCTCGACACAATCACAAGGTTCCGGTCTTCGGAGCAAGGACAAGGGATCTTCAAACAGCATTCGTGGATGCGCTGGCGGTGCCGTGGAGGTTTCGGCTGCCGTACGTGTTCCCTCCGGTGTCACTCCTGCCCAGGGTAATTCGGAAGTTCAAGCAAGAAAAAGGAATTCTGCTTCTCATAGCTCTAGCGTGGCCCAGACGGCACTGGTTCTCAGACCTGCAAGGCCTATCGTCAGAGCGTCCAATTCTACTTCCACAACGCCCAGACCTCCTCGTTCAGGGCCCCTGTGTCTACCAGGACCTAGCCCGGCTGTCTTTGACAGCGTGGCTCTTGAAGCTTCCGTCTTAAGGGCTAAAGGGTTTTCTGAGGCGGTCATTCAAGCTATGTTGCGGGCCCGGAAACCGGCTTGTGCTCAGATTTACTATAGGGTCTGGCATTCTTACTTTGTTTGGTGCGCATCTAACGATTATGACGCTTCCAAGTTTAGTATAGCCAAGTTGTTGGCTTTTCTTCAGCAGGGCCTGGACTTAGGCCTGCGTCTGGCCTCCCTCAAGGTTCAAATATCTGCTTTGTCGGTGTGGTTTTAGAGAAAGATTGCGACCTTACCTGATGTGCATACCTTTACTCAGGGTGTGTTGCGTATCCATCCTCCCTATGTCCCGCCTGTGGCTCATTGGGACTTGTCGGTGGTTTTGGAGGCGTTACAAGAGTCTCCGTTTGAACCTCTTGGTTCAGCTGATCTTAAGTGGCTTTCCCTTAAGGTGGTGTTTCTGCTGGCTATTGCCTCAGCTAGAAGAGTGTCGGATTTGGGTGCCTTGTCCTGTAGTTCCCCATAATTGATACTTCATCGTGACCGGGCGCTTCTTAGGACTTGTCCCGGATATTTACCTAAGGTGGTTTCTTCGTTCCACCTTTACCAGGAGATTGTGGTATCGGCACTTGTTTCTCCTGATCTGTCTCCCAAAGAGCAGTCTTTGGATGTGGTACGGGCTCTCCGTATCTATGTGAAGAGAACTGCTTCTATTAGGAAATCTGATTCTCTCTTTGTGCTGTTTGGATTTCACAAACGGGGCTGGCCTGCTCATAAGCAAACTTTGGCCAGATGGATTAGAATGGTGATTGCACATGCTTATGTGAGGGCTGGCCTCTCGGCTCCTGCTCACATTACGGCCCATTCTACTTGGTCTGTGGGACCTTCTTAGGCAGCCCACCGTGGTGCGACCCTTGAACAATTGTGCAAGGCGGCTACGTGGTCCTCTGAGAGCACGTTCATAAGGTTCTATGCCTTCGATACTGCCGCTTCCCAGGATGCTTCCTTTGGACGCAGGGTTCTTGTGCCCGCTACAGTGCGTCCCCTCCCATAAGGAACTGCTTTAGGACATCCCCTATGTCTTTCCTTGTGGAGCCTAGTGTACCCCGCAGCAGAAAACGAGTTTTATTGTAAGAACTTACCTTTGTTAAAACTCTTTCTGCGAGGTACACTGGGCTCCACAAGGCGCCCACCCTGACGCACTTAGCTTCTTTGGGTTGGTATGGTATTAGCCGCTGACACTTCTCCTGTCGTGAGAGAGTGGTGTATGTGGCTACTAACCGTTGTCGTGTCTTTTCCTGCTTCTGCATTGGGCTGGTTAACTAAAAACTGAGCTCCTGTGCAGGGAGGCAGGGTTGTAGAGGAGGCGGCGCTATGCCTTCTGGGAACAGTCAAAGCTTTTCAGCCTGTTGGTGCCTCGGATCAAGATCCTACTCTACACCCCTATGTCTATTCTTGTGGAGCCCAGTGTACCTCGCAGAAAGAGTTTTAACAAAGGTAAGTTCTTACCATAAAACTCGTTTTTTCAATCCCGATACCCGGGATTAAAAAAATGGTCCGGGATTGGCTTCCCTACTCACAGCTAACCTACTCACTGCTACAGACTCACACCTGCCGCTACTCCCATCTATATTACTCACACTGACCCTACTCCCATCTATACTACTCACACTACTACAGCCTCACACCTACCCTACTCCCATCTATACTACTCAGTTATAGCCTCACACCTGCCCCTACTTACACTGCTACAGCCTTACAGCTACTCTACTCCCATCTATACTACTCACACCTCTACTCCCATCTATACTACTCACACTGTTACAGCTTCAAACCTGCCCCTAGTCATACTCTACTCCACAGGTTCTCAAACTCGGTCCTCAGGACCCCACACAGTGCATGTTTTGCAGGTCTCCTCACAGAATCACAAGTGAAATAATTAGCTCCACCTGTGGACCTTTTAAAACGTGTCAGTGAATAATTAATACACCTGTGCACTTGCTGGGTTACCTGCAAAACATGCACTGTGTGGGGTCCTGAGGACCGAGTTTGAGAACCACTGCTCTACTCCCATCTATACTACTCACACCTCTACTCCCATCTATACTACTCACACTGCTACAGCCTCACACCTGCCCCTACTCACACTGCTACAGCCTCACAGCTACTCTACTCCCATCTATACTACTCACACTGTTACAGCTTCAAACCTGCCCCTAGTCATACTCTACTCCCATCTATACTACTCACACTGTTACAGCCTCACACCTGCCCCTACTCACACTGCTACAACCTCACAGCTACTCTACTCCCATCTATACTACTCACACCTCTTCTCCCATCTATACTACTCACACTGTTACAGCTTCAAACCTGCCCCTAGTCATACTCTACTCCCATCTATACTACTCACACTGCTACAGCCTCACACCTGCCCCTACTCACACTGCTACAACCTCACAGCTACTCTACTCCCATCTATACTACTCACGGGATCAGTACAAAATCCCGCTGGACGGGATCCCGGCGGTCGAAATACCGACACCGGAATCCCGACCAGCACAATCCCGACAGGGGTAGCGAGTGGAACGCAGCCCTTTGCGGGCTCGCTGCACTCGCCACGCTGCAAGCACGGTGCCTCGCAACGTTCAGCACACTATTTTATTCTCCCTCTATGGGTGTCGTGGACACCCACGGAGGGAGAATATGTCGGGATTCCGACCGCCAGGATTCCGTCCGGCGGGATCTTGACCGCATCCCCTACTTACACCTCTATCCCCATCTATACTACTCACACCTCTACTCCCATCTATACCACTCACACTGCTACAGCCTCACACCTGCCCCTACTCACACTGCTACAGCCTCACAGCTAATCTACTCCCATCTATATTACTCACTGCTACAGCTTCACACTTGCCCCTACTTACACTGTTACAGCCTCACACCTGCCCCTACTCACACTGCTACAGCCTCACAGCTAACCTACTCCCATCTATACTACTCACACCTCTACTCCCAGCTATACTACTCACACTACTACAGCCTCACAGCTACTCTACTCACTGCTACAGCCTCACACCTGCCCGTACTCACACTAATATAGCCTCACAGCTACTCTACTCCCATCTATACTACTCAGTTACAGCCTCACACCTGCCCATACTCACTGCTACAGCCTCACACCTGCCCCTACTCACACTGCTACAGCCTCACAGCTACTCTACTCCCATCTATACTACTCACACTGTTACAGCCTCACACCTGCCGCTACTCACACTGCTACAGCTTCACAGCTAATCTACTCGCTCCCCTCCAATCTGTCCTCAACTCTGCAGCTAGGCTCATCTTCCTCTCCCGCCGCACCACTTCTGCCACTCCCCTTCAACAAAATCTACACTGGCTCCCATTCCCCTACAGAATCCTCTTCAAACTCCTCACCCTCACATACAAGGCCATCTCTAATTCCACTGCTCCCTACATCTCCAACCTCCTCTCCCTTCATACTCCCTCCCGCCCACTACGGTCGGCTGATGACCGTCGCCTCTCCTCTGCCTTGGTCACTGCTTCCCATGCACGAGTTCAGGATTTTGCCCGTGCTGCACCCCTTCATTGGAATGCGCTCCCCTGCTCCATTAGACTCTCCCCGACCTTGCAAAGCTTCAAACGGGCATTGAAAACCCACCTATTCATCAAAGCGTACCCCTCCAATGCATAACCTAGTCCTTAGGTTGCTCCTCCATCCCCCTGCCCCATGCCTTGGACATCTCTGCTTTGCTCGCATACCACCATCAGGCTTACCTGCTTGCACCTCATGTCATCTGTCTGTTGCCCCTCCCCACTAGATTGTTAGCTCTTCAGAGCAGGGCCCTCTTTCCTCTTGTCTAAACCCTCTATACTACTCACACTGCTACAGCCTCACACCTGCCCCTGCTCACACTGCTACAGCCTCACAGCTACTCTACTCCCATCTATACTACTCACACCTCTACTCCCATCTATACTATTCACACTGTTACAGCCTCATACCTGCCCCTACTGACATTGTTACAGCCTCACAACTCCCCCAGTCTTCACACTCAGCCAAACTCGCTCCTCTTGTCTGAGCTCTGGTCTTTTTGCTGTAGATTGCAAGCTTGATTGGCTAAATCATGCTGCTAATAGTGTATTATGTGTATATGATGGCTGGTGATAAATGTGGACCATACTTGCCTACCTGACCCTCTCCATGAGGGAGAAAATGCTCTGTTCCTAGACTTTCCTGGTAATGTATGATTGCCATCACCTGTGGTGAAAGTCCAGGAACAGGGCATTTTCTCCCTCATGGAGAGGGTCAGGTAGGCAAGTATGATGTGGACCATCATCTTGGATGAAGATCACTCTGTAAAGGGCACTAATAACCATGCACATATAAGTTAGTGGTCAGCATATCATTTTCTTCTCCAGGAATAATCACATATGTATAGGAGGTTTCACCTCGCTTTGCCTTTATGGAAGCTGGCATGTGGCTAATTTCCATCTTGGCTTAAGGCAGTTTCCTGAGCTCATCCATTACAGTCCAGGTTTTAAGGAATATCCATGCTTGAGTCCAGCTGGTTAAATCAAACTTAGGTACTAATTAAATCACCTGTGTTTAATCATGACTATCCTTAAAACATGGAGTGCAAGGGAGGAGCCTGGAAATTGTGGCTTAAGGAAATGAGTAGCATCCAGTTCAGAGACCCTAACAAGGACGTGATGGAACAGCAGATAGGGGGTCCCTTTACTAGTATATAATCATTAACATAAGTCCTTGCCCCTTTGGAGCTTATATTCTAAATTCTGCACCACACAAACCAGGGCACATTTTGTCATCAGCCAACTATTATGTTTTTGGCCACCCTAAACATATGTATGTATGTTTGTTTGTTTATGTGTATGTATGTATGTTTGTGTGTATGTATGTATGTATGTATGTATGTTTGTGTGTATGTATGTATGTATGTATGTTTGTGTGTATGTATGTATGGTATTTTTATATGGCTGTGGATTTTGTACATGAGAATTGGCCTCATTCAGTCCTGATTGCAGCAGCAATATTGTTTTCTAATGGGAAAACCATGTGCACTGCAGGGGGGCACATGTAACATGTGCAGGCAAATGTTGGTTGACAGTAGTTACACCGGTTAAGGTTGCTGTCATGCGTCAGCAGTGTATGGGGATCCTAGTGAAACTGATTTCCTGGCCTGATTTTTGCAGAACCGGGTGTACATTTGTGTGGTCAAATTGGCAATAGATCTGGCCATTTCATGATCTAGCTGACTTACCGTGAAGCTGTAAGTGTGACCTTGTTTACCTTAGGGGGTAGGTATATTGTTCAAGCCATATTTGGCAAGTACAGATGTTATGGTGTATATCACAATCTACACAGTGTGTGTCATGCAGAAATTCCAATTACATGAATAAATGGAGCCACGCTTATTATAACAAATAGTTTACCACTTAATATTTAGATTTAATAGAATGTTGTGACATCACGAGCTGTTTAGAAATTACAAAACTAGATTTGGTCCTCAGAATGTTTTTTTTTCTTTCTGTTTTCCTTTCAGCAAAATTCACAAATCTTCAGTCTTATAGAATAAAACATCACAAACTATTCTTCCTGTGTGCTCTTGTTTTTGGAGTCAAACATGCAATTCCAAAGTTATATAAATAAAACATATTTGTACATTATACATTTCTGATTGTGTCCAGGTAGCCGTTACTTGTTTTCCTCCCCCGTTTTTTTGTCCATCAGGAGACCTGGGGTAAGGGGTCATGCTTGTTTTTGTTTCAGGTGCGGCCAGGTACTATAAGCTTGTCTGGCCCCTTCAATGTGTCATTGCACAGTCATGAAATTATCGTAGCTATAAGCCTGAGGAAGATACAAGCACCAATTCTTTATAACTAACTATATTCCTTCCCGTGATAACCTATTGTAAATATGCAGCTGGTGCTATGATAATTTTGGGCCACTTCTGCTTTCCATCTTGCCCCTCCGTGTCCGTCCAACAGTTGCCCTCCCGCCACTGCCCTTCGCTTATCCTCTTTGCACGCAGCGGAGATCAAGTCTGTTATCTTTGTCCAACACGATTTTCCAGGTCTTCCATCCGTCGTGTGATCTGCTCCAGTGAGTTTATGTCAAGGAATAAACGACTATTAGTATCTCAGTTATTGCCATTAAGTTTCTGCAACAGGAATGGGGACATGGGTGTCTACAGCAGGGGACAAGAGAAGAAACTTGTAAGTAGCTTGTCAACCAATCAGTGTCTTCCTATACATTCAGCAGAAAATCAGAGTCTCTCTTTTGTCTTATAGTTTTTCCTGTTAGAATCACAACAGTATTTGGACAGTTACTCTGCATGACTGAGTGCTCTCTAAGCTTTGCTTTCTCGTGTGTTCTGTGTGTACACTCTGTGAGTGGACTCGCCTATACACCTCTAGCTGTCCATGTTTTGTGTGTCCCGGAATATAAAGCAACCTTCATAATGATGCGTATATCGGGTGTGCAGAATTATTGTATAATGTTTGCATACTATAGACAGACACTGGTATGCAATGCAATGTTAAGGTGCGCATACATTAGACTGCACGATGCCCCATCCCCCGACCCGCCAGAAGCGTTATGCTGCCGACAGGAGGCCATCCATGGTCGGCAATCTGTTGGAGGATCGGGGAAATTAACCGTGTTAAAAATGCGTAAACGGTCGGGATCGGGATTTTAAAACATGTTTAATATTACTGATGCGACCATCTTGGGAATGGGGGATTTTAGCAATCCATCGCTGGTGTATGAGGGGGCATTACAGGGGCAGGCAACCTGTGGCACTCCAGCAGCTGTGGAACTACACATGCCAGCATGCCCTGCCAAAGTTTTGCTGTGAGGGCATACTAAAATTGTTAGGGCATGCTGTACGGCGCACTCCATCTAATGTCCCTGTACGGCAACACTCCATCTAATGTCCCTGTACGGCACACTCCATCTAATGTCCCTGTACGGCAACACTCAATCTAATGTCCCTGTACGGCAACACTCCATATAATGTCCCAGCACGGTAACACTCCATATAATGTCCCTGTACGGCAACACTCCATATAATGTCCCTGTACGGCAACACTCCATATAATGTCCCTGTACGGCAACACTCCATCTAATGTCCCTGTACGGCACACTCCATCTAATGTCCCTGCACGGCACACTCCATCTAATGTCGCTGTACGGCAACACTCCATATAATGTCCCTGTACGGCACACTCCATCTAATGTCCCTGTACGGCAACACTCCATATAATGTCCCAGCACGGTAACACTCCATATAATGTCCCAGCACGGTAACACTCCATATAATGTCCCAGCACGGTAACACTCCATATAATGTCCCAGCACGGTAACACTCCATATAATGTCCCAGCACGGTAACACTCCATCTAATGTCCCAGCACGGTAACACTCCATATAATGTCCCAGCACGGTAACACTCCATCTAATGTCCCAGCACGGTAACACTCCATATAATGTCCCAGCACGGCACACTCCATCTAATGTCCCTGACATTATCCACAGACAAAATATATAACTACAGAAGAAAGGAGTAGGGCACAAGGATGTAGCAAAGATTAAAAGAAAAATGGTAATGCTAAAGATAATCTCTATAATAAAATGAACTGCTGATAAGAGAACTAGATGGGGGTAAAGAAAGGGAGGGAAATTAGGGAGGGAAATTAGGGCGGGCGGGAGGGGTGCATTGAAAAAGTGTATGAAAAAGAGAAAGAAGATAATATAAAGCAGGCAGTGCCGGGGACAACCTCTAGCTGTAAATGAGTTAGAAAGTTATGAATAATATAAAGGATATATTGTTGAGTTAGCCTCTTGACGTCTTCATTCGCATTGTACTGAAACTCCATTATATTCTTACACTGGCATTGTTCTTCTGCTGGGTTTTCTGGCACATCAAATGCATTTAGGAAAAAAGAATGAAAACATTTAGGGTCAGGATCTGTATCCCAGAGCGGGTGACAAAATCAGAGAATGCAGACGGGCGTTTACACGGATTCCATCTGTGCGACAGATAACCACAACACAATGCCTGGGCTACTCATAATGAGGGGGGCTGGCATATGTGTAACTCAGAGGCCTTCTGCAGTCCTGCTCATTGGGTTCCCCATATAGAATGCTTTAAAAACTAGAGATCTGAAGATAACATAGATTTTGCTATGATGGTTCAATAGATCCAGGAACCATTGTAGTGGTGCCCTTGTGCCATTTACAGCTTGTGATTGGGCAATAGGAAGGGGGCTAGGCCCTATTGTATGATGGAACGCATACGGACGTATTTCGCCCACCGTGGTCTAGAGGGAATTATAGGTTATTATCTACCATCCACTTCTGTGTTCCTGAGTGGGATCTCCATGTTTAACAGGTAGAGTCCAGAGCCCTTTGTCAATGTAACAGAGGAGCTTTGAAACGTTTAAGGATCAAGAAAACAAGCCAGGAATTACACGGTGTAAATGGAGAGAAGCCTCAGTGAGATCTCACCTTCTGCTTGTGTTGTGAATTTGATGGCAGACATGGAACAAGAGACTGTGACTTCACTATTTTCTCCTTTTAGTTCGGAAGTATATTCTTAAAGACACAGAATAAACAGTGATGAAGACATGGCAATGTAGTCACTGCAATACAATCATCTCTAACATGTTGTTTCAGATGATCTAAGAAATTCCCAGCTGCAGAATCAACTATCCCTTATGGTACAGTGTATTTAGGGCCCATATTTGCAGTCAGATACATTTTTCACCCTAACCATAAATATAAAAATACTGAGACGTGTAACTGTTCAGTCACATATACCCCAAGATACGTCCAACTCAAAGCACAGCATCAGACATAAAGTGCCTATACTGACACCCTGCAATGGGGTGCAGATAAGGATTGCCACTATTCATAGTAAATGTGTAAGTAACATTACTCTCAGTCATACTTGCCTACCTGATCCTCTCCATGAGGGAGAAAATGCTCTGTTCCTGGACTTTCCTGGTAATGTATGATTGCCAGCACCTGTGGTGAAACACCTTTCTTATCAATTAACTAGCTCACCACAGGTGATGGCAATCATACATTACCAGGAGAGTCCAGGAACAGAGCATTTTCTCCCTCATGGAGAGGGTCAGGTAGGCAAGTATGCTCTAAGCCTGTAGTTCTCAACTCCAGTCCTTAAGTACCACCAACAGGCCGTGTTTTGTGGATGTCTTTAACCATGCACAGGTGAGGTAGTCTATTTTGCTTTGGTCAGTAATTATCCCATCTGCTTCCACAGACAGAAATCCTGAAAACATGACCTGATGGGGGGTACATGAGGGTTGGTGTTGAGAACCAATGGCCTAATCCAGCACAATGTAATGTAATTGGCACTTACACAAGACAAAACAGTATATTCATAATGATACTAATAAATGCAAAAGACTCTTTTTCCTAAAAATCTAAAAATGATAGAAATTCAAATGCTCCAATGTCCATCATGTTATCTTCTCTCCTGCAGTAGGCCAAATTAAATTACAAAAATGGGACAAGATATGCTCTGATGGACCAATATGCAAACTGCCAATCAGTATGTTGCAGAATCTTTCATAGGTGATAAGATAGATAATTGGAGCAATATGTAACTTCCTGTGAGGTGCGGGAATTCTGCCTGTATTTTTAAAGCGGCAATCATTTACAAGGCAAAACTGACCTGTTTTTGCCTTGTAAATGATTGCTGCTTTAAAAATATGGGCAAGTTCGCCAAAGTTCCCGAAAAGACTGCACATCGCAGGCCATTACATATTGCCTAGGTGTCACTCAAGAGGTAACATGAAAATGAACTAAGGGTGATAGGTGGGAGAAAGTGACTATCGTCATAGCAACAAGCATGAAATAACTCCGGACCTGATTTTGTCGCAGCCACTGCTTTGAATTTATGCTAATGCTGCAGCCAGATGGGCTGTCTACTGAGACGCAACTGGATGTGCCTCTAATCCACTGCCGTGCGCAAATAGTCACACCATCACGAGGACATTGGCCACGCCATCAGATATTGCAGCAACACTACGGTACATGAGGGGTCATTCCGACCCGATCGGTCGCTGCAGTTTGTCGAAGCGCAGCGATTGGGTCGGAACTGCGCATGCGCCGGCGCAACAGTGCGCAAGCGCATGGCAGCCGTCGTTGCCTAGTGATCGCCTCTGAGCGGGAGGGGGCAGGGCGGCGGTATTAAGCCGCCGTTTAGGGGGAGCGGTCCGGCCAACGCAGGCGTGGCCGGACCGTTGGGGAGGCGGGCGCGGCGGCTGCGTGACGTCTCACGCAGCCGCTGCGGCCAGTGGCAGCGACAATCAACTTCCGGCCAGCCGCAGGAGCTGCGCTGGGCGGGAGTTACTCCACAAATACTAAAGCATCGCCACTGTGCGATGCTTTTGTATTTGTGCGGGGGGTGGGGCCGGACTGACATGCGGGCGGACTAGCCCTGTGCTGGGCGTCCCCCCGCATGTCAGTGAAGATGATCGTAGCTGTGCTAAATTTAGCACAGCTACGATCAACTCGGAATGACCCCCATGGTTGGTTTGCCGGTGCCAGTGGAACTGTGTCTTTCCACACAGTCCCTGACACCACCATGCCATCCATACGCCCACCGACAAAAGCCAAATGCAAATTTAAAACATTGGGGCTGGCGTCCACCTCTGACGCAGAGGCTGGAAGGCCTGGTGATGGAATCTGTGGAAGAGTCATATAATGTCCACATCTGGGACCCCAATTGCTGCACTGCTGTTACATCCCAATATCAGGAACATTCAGGAAGCTAAGTCCAGGCCGCTGGTCAGTACTGCTACTCCCACTGACAGAATATTAATAGCAGAGTCCTATCACATAGGTCACCAATAGATTAGGCAAGATTACAGTAAAGGCCCGTACACACTGGTCGATATATTGGCCGTTCTCCTGAACGGCCGATATATCGCGGGACCGTCGGCCAGTGTGTACGGCCGATACGTCTGTGAACTCCGTCGTTCACAGACGTATCGCGTCGGCCGCGCAGCACAGCCGACGGCCAATATATCTACCGATATATTTGCGCGTCGCTGTGTGTGTACGGGGCGGTCGGCCGACCGCCCGTACACATGCTGCGGCGGCCGGCGGTGATTGACAGGTGAACTGGGCGGGCGTGTGTACACGCCCGCCCAGTTCATGACGTCAGTCCCCGACGGATCGAGCAGTGTGTATGCTGAACACACTGCTCGATCCGTCCATAGATATATCTGCAGATCAATTGATCTGCAGATATATCTGTTAGTGTGTACCCACCTTAAGAGAGAACTAAATAGACAGGCTGCCACAATGGGCAGTGAGCCAGGGACTGTCTCTCATATACAGGCGGAACCCCTATATTAAGTTTTAATTATTACAATACAATTATTACACTATTGCCTCTCTCCACTCCAATCTATCCTCAGTTCTGCTGCCAGGCCTCTCTTCCTCTACAAACGTACTACGTCCACCTCCCATCACTGGCTTCCCTTCCCCTTCCATATCCAATTCAAGCTTCTCACACTACAAAGCCATCACCCATCGCTCTCTCATTTACATATCTCACCTTATCTCCCATTACACTCTCACCCATCCCTCTTCACTCCACACAAACATGCCACGTCTCCTGCCATTCCTGCCTCCAAGATCTAGGCCGTGGTGCGCCCTACCTCTGGAATTCTCTCCCTCTCCCTATCAGACTCTCCACCTTTCTACAAAACTTTCTACAGGCTCTCAAGACCCAATTCTTCATCAAACCCATCCATCTCTCCTACTAACCCTCTAGTCCATGGTCACTTCTACCCCATCTCTCATCCTAATGCTCTGTCACATGGCCCACTTCTACCCCATGTCTCATCCTAACTCTCTGCTCCATGGTCACTTCTACCCCATCTCTTATCCTAACCCTCTTTCACATGCTCACTTCTACCCCATCTCTTATACTAACCCTCCGCTACATGCTCACTTCTACCCCATCTCTCATCCTAACCCTCTGTCACATGCTCACTGCTACCCCATCTCTCATCCTAACCCTCTCCTACATGCTCACTTCTACCCCATCTCTCATCCTAACTTTCTGTCACATGCTCACTTCTACCCCATCTCTCATCCTAACCCTCTGTCACATGCTCACTTCTACCTCATCTCTCATCCTAGCCCTCTGTCACATGCTCACTTCTACCCCATCTCTCATCCTAACCCTCTGTCACATGCTCACTTCTACCCCATCTCTCATCCTAACCCTCTGTCACATGCTCACTTCTACCCCATCTCTCATCCTAACCCTCTGCTACATGCTCACTTCTACCACATCTCTCATCCTAACCCTCTGTCACATGCTCACTTCTACCCCATCTCTCATCCTAACCCTCTGCTACATGCTCACCTCTGCCACATCTCTCATCCTAACCCTCTGTCACATGCTCACTTCTACCCCATCTCTCATCCTAACCCTCTGCTACATGATCACTTCTACCCCATCTCTCATCCTAACCCTCTATCACATGCTCACTTCTACCCCATCTCTCATCCTAACCCTCTGCTACATGCTCACTTCTACCCCATCTCTCCTCCTAACCCTCTGTCACATGCTCACTTCTACCACATCTCTCATCCTAACCCTCTGTCACATGCTCACTTCTACCCCATCTCTTATCCTAACCCTCTGCTACATGCTCACTTCTGCCACATCTCTCATCCTAACCCTCTGTCACATGCTCACTTCTACCCCATCTCTCATCCTAACCCTCTGCTACATGCTCACTTCTACCCCATCTCTCATCCTTACCCTCTGTCACATGCTCACTTCTACTCCATCTCTTGTCCTAACCCTCTGCTACATGGCTCACTTCTAGTGTCACCCCTACCTGTCTGCCCCTCCCCTTCAGAATGTAAGCTCTCACAAGCAGGGCCCTCTCCCCCATGTGCTTTTCCCTCTCTTAGGCTATTTTATACTCCATACTCCCTACAACAGCACCTACCCCTCAGTTTCTGCCACCCTGATGATTGTTTCAGTGTCCTCTCCCCTGATGCAGCAATGTTTATATGACATGTACTTGTCCTACATTGTTTTGTACTGTAAGTTGCTGTTTTCTTGTTTTGCTCATTTATGTACTTTGGGGGTAATTCCAAGTTGATCGCAGCAGGAAATTTTTTAGCAGTTGGGCAAAACCATGTGCACTGCAGGGGAGGCAGATATAACATGTGCAGAGAGAGTTAGATTTGGGTGTGGTGTGTTCAATCTGCAATCTAAATTGCAGTGTAAAAATAAAGCAGCCAGTATTTACCCTGCACAGAAACAAAATAACCCACCCAAATCTAACTCTCTCTGCACATGTTATATCTGCCTCCCCTGCAGTGCACATGGTTTTGCCCAACTGCTAAAAAATTTCCTGCTGCGATCAACTTGGAATTACCCCCTTTGTTAGGTGCTACGGAACCCTTGTGGTGCCATATAAATAAACAATAATAATAATAATAATAATAATAATAATAATACTATACAGTCTTTACCTTGGTTGTAGAGGTCTGTAGTTTCTTTCCAATTGATCCACCCTGTAAAGAGATTTGTTTTAGTAATTGTCAGCAATCTGTAAGTGGTAAATGTCATTATATGTTGGGAGTAAGAACCATAGTTTATTTTAATGATTGATTTTCTCCCTATATGTTGGGATCAAGAACCATCAGATGTATTAAGCTTGGAGAAGGCATAAAGAAGTAATAAAGAGGTGACAAGTGCAAGGTGATAATGCACCAGCCAATCAGCTCATAACTGTCAATTTACATATTTGAGTTGATTGGTTGGTGCATTATCACCTCGCACTTATCACCGCTTTGTCACTTCTCCAGGCTTAATACATCTGCCCCATTATGTCCAGCTCGCAACCACTGGCCAAGCCTTTCAGGGAAATAAGTTATGATGAGATATTCATTGAGGAACTTGTTGGTGGTATAGATGTGTTCCACAGATTTTTGTCTAGGGGTTTTTAGAAGTTATTGTCTTTCCCCCTCTGTTCAGACAAGAGCTGGTTTTCCATGTCCCTGGAGTGAATGGAGGAGAGTGGGGAGGGCCCCAAACCAGCATAGGCTCACTAACAGACTGCAAGTGTGGTGCCAAAATAAAACATAGGACAACCATGTAACTGGGTCGCACTGCCTGGGGAATATCAGGAAAATAATCCTAAAAGGCTCAGTGGGAGATGTATCAAACAATGGAGAGAGATAAAGTGCCAACCATTCAGCTTTTAACTGTCATTTTACAAGCTGTGTTTGAAAAATGAGAGGAGCTGATTGGTTGGTACTTTGGGCCTGTTTCTGATTTGTGAATAAATAAATAAAAAATCAAACAAATAGCTTTGTATCTTAAACAAGCCATGATCCAAAATTGGCCGGGATTGAATCCCGGGATTGGAGCTTCCAATTCGGGACAATGCTTTTTTGAAATGCCGATCCAGTTCAGCATATGGCTCAGACGCTGCCCGGCTCCCCCTGCCCTCGGCAGTGCAACTGTGTGCACTGCGCAGCGTGACATGGTGCTAGAGGTCACCAGCACAAGCCTTGGCACTGGCCTGGAATGCCCGCACCTGCCTCCTGCCGTCCATACTCACCGCCTGCTGGACCTGCGGGCCGGACCAACCGACAGCACAGCCGCCTGCCGCACGGACCCACCAACAGCATCTCTGCCATCCGGACCTGAGGAGGGTGAGTATTATTTTTCTCTATTTTTTTTTACCCTAGTCAATCCAGGGTATCCCTGGAATCTCGGGATTTACCGCTTTTCAATCCCGAGTCCAGGGATGACATGAGGGGCGGTATAGCCCTGTGCTGGGCATCCCCCCGCATGTCTATGGTCATAATCGTAGCCCTGCAAAATTTAGCAAGGCTACGATCAACTCAGAATGACCCCCATGGTTCACATTTAAATCGAGATGCCAAAAATTGAAAACAAAAGTAAAATCAGCTTCACGTGGAGATTTATTTTTTGTTAAAACTGACATGTAGAATCCTGCTGATTGCAATATTAGAACAATAAATTATTATTGAAGCAAGAACCACATAATTAACGTGATAGATTTAGCAAAAAGATGACTTACATAGTATTGTTTCAGAGGGTGCTACATAAAAACAATTATCATTAATATTGATGTTGGACTATGCAGATCACTAACATCCAAATATGGCCTCCGCAAAGAGATGAGACAACACAGCACAGGGGTTACAATCTTGTAAGAGGGTGTTTATCAGGTTTATGCCAGCTGTCGGGATCCCGGCGGTCAGGATGCCAACGCTGAATCCTGTCAGCCGTCAATGCCGCCAGACGGAATACTGGCGCACAGGTGCTATTTCCACTCGTGTGTGTCCACAACACCCATAGAGTGGGAATAGATCCTGTGGCGAGCGCAGCTCACCACCGTGTCTGCAGTGTGACGAGCGCAGAAAAGGGACTTGCACCGTTCGCCCCGCTACCAGCATTCTGCCGGGTGGGATGCAGCTGTCAGGATACTGACAGTCGGCATCCAGCCCGATGGGATTACGTATGTAATAGGACTCAAGTTGTCCTCTTTCCAGGGGGCCAAATTTAGCTTCTGGTGAGGACGAAGATAGGTCCCACTCCTGGGAGTGGTTACGTACAGACTTACAGATGTGCCCTCATACATCACTGCTGCAGTCGCGCCAAGCAGCCCCTCTCAGCACGCCAGGTCCCGCAAAACTCTGCTAGCGTCAGGGGCGTCTTTTTTTGTGAAAACGCATCTCAGTCAAAACATGATGCAGCTAGGATACACGAGGAGACTGTGCTGATTAATTAGATATACAACACTGTGTACGACTGAGTCTCTGAATCTGTATAAGAAGTGCTAAAATGTAGCAGCTGCAGCTTTTTTCCAATATAGTTCCATTGTGCTGCGTATACAGGGCCCTAATTCAGATCTGTTCGCTCACTAGCGTTTTTTGCTGCACAGCGATCAGGCAACTGCTGCGCATGTGAATGCACCGCAATGCGCAGGCGTGCCATACGGTTACAAAGCGGATCGTTGTTGTGCACTGGTTCTAGCGAAGAAACCATTTGCAGAGCCGTTTGCAAGGAGATTGACAGGAAGAGGGCGTTTGTGGGTGGCAACTGGCCGTTTTCTGGGAGTGGTTGGAAAAACGAAGGCGTGTCAAAGCGGGTGTCTGACTTCAATTCCGGGCTCGAATAGGCTGAAGTGATCATAGCAGCTGAGTAAGGTCAGGGTTACTCAGAAACTGCACAAGCTGTTTTTGTACAGGGTTGCTGCACACGCGTTCGCACATTTGCAAAGCTAAAATACACTCCCCTATAGGTGGCGTCTATCTGTTCGCAGTGCTGCAAAAAATAGCTAGCGAGCAAACAGATCTGAATTATGCCCACAGACTCAGTTGCCTTTTCTGCAAAAAAGGATACCAGGTGCGAGCAGAGTTGCATGGGACCTGGCGGCTCACTCGAGTCAGGCATCTCACGCTGTGTGGCATATTGAGGATAAATGAATGAGGACACAGCTGCAGCTCCTGCCATAGGCCTCTAACTCAGGTGAGATTTCTTCCCGATAGGTGAAGTTATTCTGTGTGCGTGTCACATATCCCTGATGCACTGCATGAGTTATTGCCCTCTGAGTGTATATTGTTACTGGAACAATTATGTCAGCTACAAACTAAACAGGGCAGTTCCACTGAAGAGGACTACATGGCTCACTATCTATCATAGTCCCATATAAAGCCACATACATATAAGCTTCATTGTGGAGACGTAAAGCTACTTATCTCGTAAACCGATCTTCCTTCTCCTGCTGCTCCATGGGGGTCATTCAGACCTGACCGCACGCTAGCTTTTTGTGCAGCGCTGTGATCAGGTCAGAACTGCGCATGCGTATACACCGCAATACACAAGCACGTCGCCCCACGGCGATGGGGATCGCCGGACAGCGACGGAACGAACAAGAACGACGGAACGAGAAAGCGATCGCAAGAAGATTGACAGGAAGAGGCCATTTGTGGGTGTCACCTGACCATTTCCAGGGAGTGTCTGGAAAAACGTAGGCGTGTCCAGCCGTTTGAAGCGAGGGTTCCTGACGTCAGCTCCTGGCCGGATCATTGCACTGGAAGAGTAAGTCCTGAGTTGTGCAGAGACTGCACAAACTTTTGTTTGTGCAGCTCTCTGCACCTGAGATTGCACCCCTGCACAGCGACTACCCCCGCCCCCTGTAGGCGCTGATGACCCGATCGCAGGGATGCAAAAAACACACCCTAGCGATCAGGCCTGAATTAGGCCCCACATCCGCTGTGCCACTCTGCAAATCCAACACTACTGTAGCTCCCACTTACCTGCAGAATCCAATTCAAGCTGCTTAGAACCTTCCTTTTTTTGCCATCTGCTCCTATCCATACGAGCTTGTGACAAGATACATGCCCGTTCTCCCTCTTCTCCAACGCTACTACCCTCTTTTCCCTCTCAGTCCTGACCAGACTCTCCCCCAACCATTAATATTTCACTAACACTTATACTAACCCCCCCCCGATAGTACTACCAGCAACAGTTCCTCATTCACTTCACATCCTACTAGCTACTAAGGGAGCCTGTGTCAACTGCTAGAAGTGCAGAGGTCCTCTTCCTGACTCACATGTATCAACTCATGTTATTCACAGACAGGGTCGAATTTAGGGGCAAGCCGCCCTTAGGCACAATATTATAGGACCCACCCCAGGATTCTGGTAAACTCCACCCCCTCCAGTATCATAATTTTTTTTGTGTTCTTTTGCAGGCATCTATCGTGGCCTGAGAACCTCCCAGATTGCACCTGGAGTGCTCCCAAGACTCTCCCCAATACAAACCTAGTCTTTCGGGCAACTGGACTGCACATGCACATCCTCCTGATGTATCATTGAGGATGTAGTCTTGTTCTGTGTCCAAATAACAAAGGCTGAATTGAGGCTCTAGAATACTCCGTGGCAGCGGGACTGCTGTGCTGCCCCCAGCTAGTGGTGCCCCTAGACACATGCCTCCTGTGACCAGTGAGAGATTTGGCACAGTACACAGACTGAGATACATGGTGTAACAATTGACTTCCTTGCTGTAACATGGAGCTATAGTGATGACTAATGCTTAAGATAGCGTAAATAGTTTTTTTTTACTGGTTCTCAGCATTTTATAAGAAAACCCCTGCAAATTAGCATAGTCTGTAAGTGACAGACGTGCTGCATGTATCAAATGAGAGAAGCACGTGTTCTGCAGGCAGTACCTTCACAGATGCTGGATTTTAGTTTCTCAGTGATATATCCCATGGAGCTGAAGTCATCAGCATGAATAACATGTTTCTCTTGCGGAGCTGAAGCAATTTCTTGTAACTCCTCGTCGATCGCTTTTCCCACTCCGACGGCGTAGATGGTGATGCCTGAGAAGGAGACAGACAGAGTGCTGCATAATTACGTCATGGTTATTAATTCCACAGCAACCTCCAAGTACCCTGACCTGACACAACTGTGAGCCATGCGCTGCCCAGACAGCAGAGGCTTCTGCAGCTACTGGCACTGACAGAGATACCCAGTAATATGTATAACAAGGGAATGGTGCTCTCATGTAATAACCATTTCACTGCCGCTACACACAAACATAGGTGCGCCAGGCATCTACACACAGTCTAGATGACTATTTGGGGATGGGGGCTTAAACCATTATTCACGAGAATGTATATTATCAGTTCCCTAGGGGCAGGTGAGCATCACTCATACACGGTGGGCTTCATGTATCAAACCTCTGAGAAGTTGCCCACAGAAACCAATCAGGTTCTACAGTAGCTATCATGTGCCTAGCACAGTCTATAAAATGACAGCTAGAAGCTGACTGGTTTCTATCTCCCTCAAATGTTTGATACATCCCCCTCACAGAGTGAACGCTTTTGCCTTCCCGTGTTTCGCTTACTTTGGCAGAGATACAGCACAAAGTGACTCATTTTCTCCTCAAACTGCACCGCCAGGCGAAACTCTGCCGCAAGTCGTGATTAACTGTCTGTTGGGGAAAACAGTCCTTATATAAAGAGGTCTGTTCTGAATCGTCATCATTTTTCCTCACAAACAGATGACATCGGGTTACTTAGCTGTCTCAGGGCTCTGCCAAATATCTCAACCTATGGATGGCGCTGCCCCATGCAGCTTAATGATGTGTAATATTAACATTTGCTGCTATTACTAAAACATACACCTGAAAGACGTATCCGACTGGGACAGAAAATCATAAATATAAATCTGGCAAGCAACGGTTCAGTAATTAGTGTCTTTATATGTGTGGGCTGCTGGGTGATAGGGGTTCCAGTGGTGGCTGCCTCAGTGTGCTGATCCGTTCACAGCAAAGGAAAAATACACGGTCGAGTCACATTACTAAGACCACCAGCTAACAGCAAAAGTAACCACTTTGGAGCCCCATGTGTAACAGGATTCGCTGAACTGTCGTTTTAGACACACATCTGGTAGCCCCCAGGTTCATTTTGACAGTGAGCTGCTCCACTGTAGTGTGTCGGTCGGCCCTCATGCACCTTCGTGGCCAACGTTCACATCTTACATCAATTGCACGTGGTGCTCCGCAGTTTCCACATCGGTTATTCGCAATGCTGCCATTTGTCCAGTCACGATACACCTTCACCACAGCAGAACGTGAACAGTTTACAAACTGCGCTGTTTCAGAAATACCGCCACCCTTGGCCCGAAAGCCTATATTATTATTATTACATTTTAATTATAAGGCGCCACAAGTGTTTCGCAGCGCCGTACAAAGGACAGTACAGGGAGACAAAACTTAGCATTACAGTAAATAAATAACAGAAATAGAGTACAGGTAACAAGGAGCACCACACATTCTCGAGACATAATACAGCGAAGATGTAAGTAGTGAGGGAGTGATCATCATACTACTAGAGGCTGGTGGCCATAGATGGAGATGAGCCTTTACTAGCTGGAGAGAACGAGGGTAAAGATGGTCGCTGAGTAGTGAGCTGCGAGTGAAATGTGTCGAGAAGAGGGCTTTCACAACAAGAGGAAAGAGGGCCCTGCTCTGAAGAGCTAACAATCTAGTGGGGAGGGGCGACAGACAGATGACAAGAGGTGCAAGCAAGCGGGAGGTAGCCTGATGGCAGTATTTAAGCAAAGCTGAGATGTTATCCCTTTTTGCAACTCGGATAAATCGCCCCTTTTATCCATGACAGGAACAAGTGATATGTGTGCAGACGGCGTATCACACACCTTATATATCCACCAAGCCAACACACGACACGTGAGGTACTTCATGGGCTACGCACTGGTTTCGTCAAATGTAGGTGGTGATCATAATAGTGTGACTCGACCGTGTGTATTTTCACTTAATTTTGGTGGATTTAATTAAGATGCATAAAATAACTAGAAGAAACACAAATCAGAACTGAATATGTGAAATATACCTTTTGAAAACAGCATTGCTAGTCATGTTCTACAAAGTAAACTACAGTATTACTGCCACAATCTCAACTTTTCTAGAATAACGGTTACCATGACGATCTCTTTAAAGTGAGCAGCACTAAACTGTCTTTGCTGATATTACATTGCAGGGCGATAAATGCACTCTGTAAACATATCTGTTGCTATATAAAAAAAGAGGAAAATACTACAGCTTATCCTGTATTCTAACATATTATTTTAGCCCTGATAGAATTCTAAGGCAAGGAAAATAAAGCGTCATTTTCCAATAAGTAATAGAGGAATAGTACCGCTCTGCTTGGCCCGGCCTGCCCAGTCTGATACTTCATCCTGTGCCCGGCCGTCGGTAAACACAATGGCCACTCTTGGGACACCCAAGGACCGTTGTCTGGCGCCCTGTGTCTCGGTAAAGCTTTTTTCATACATAAGCTTCAAGGCAAGTCCAGTCATGGATCCTCTGCCCATATATTTCATTTGGGACACTGCTTTCTTCATGTCTTTGGCTGAGCTGTACTGGGCCATAGTGAATTCTGTGTGGACGTGTGTAGAATACTGAACCAGCCCCACGCGGGCAGCTTTCTGTGAGATCTCTAAGGAGTCTATGATTCCATTTACAAACTGTTTTACAATTTCAAAGTTGTCCTCCCCGAGGCTTTTGGAACCGTCAATGATGAACACCAGGTCAACTGGTCCTTCTCCGCACTCTGAAAACCAGCAATACATAGAAAAAAATTACAGATCAGGAAATAGCTACTTTGCTCTGTACAGAATGGGATATTTCACTACAGTTTTATACATTATACATAAGTGTAGTGTAATACTAATACATTTTCTAGACATCCTCTGCCAGGATGTGTAATGCTTCCAGTTTTAACTGTAATACCAGCTACTGCCACCAGAGTGTGCCGCTAAGACAGTCATGCACATTTTAATCTATATTTGTGCACAGTAAAAAACATTCTGCACTTTTTTTTACACTGTTAATCCTTAGCTTAGATAACTTGTTTCCTTAGGTGGATGCAGCTGTAAGAATCAATTTAAATCAATCTATGCGGATTAGTGATGTTCACTGTACAGTAGGTAATATTTGATTGTTTTATTTCCAAAGACAAGCTTTGCAAAAAAATCCATTCCCTTTCATCAGGCCAAGCAATGCAAAGATAATAAGGAAAGTTATACGATATACTGTAGTGACATTAATTTCACTGCGTGGTTTTATTTGAGAGGCTATTAATCTCTTTGGCAGTTCTTGTACTTACTTACCTACAGGACGCACACGGATCGCTGCATGTTTGGTTCCCGCAGTGTTAAATGACAGTACCAAGGAGTAAAGAATATGCATTTACCCCAAAGATCAAGGGTATTTGTAATTCTTGCGTTATTACCGGATCTCTTATGGGCTAACAGAACTGCATGTGAAACGCACATCATTTCTCTTGTGTGTATAAAATTTGAGTGAATACGTATACGTTTGTGTAATGCAGGGTAGTATGGGGGTCATTCCGAGTTGATCGTAGGTGTGCTAAATTTAGCACAGCTACGATCATTCACACTGACATGCGGGGGGACGCCTAGCACAGGGCTAGTCCGCCCCGCATGTCAGTGCCCCCCCCCCCCCCCCCTCCCCGCCCCAGCAGAAGTGCAAAGGTATCGCACAGCGGCGATGCCTTTGCACTTTTAAGAGTAGCTCCCGACCAGCGCAGCTTTAGCGTGCTGGCCGGGAGCTACTCGTCGCTCCCCGGCCTGCAGCGTCTGCGTGTGACCACGCCGCCGTCCAGCCACCTCCCGCCCAGCAACCGTCTCTGCCTCAAAGGCGATTGCTAGGCAACGATGGCTGCCATGCGCATTTCCGACCCGATCGCTGCGCTGTGACAAAGTGGGTGGACCAGGTGGCCGATCACGTGATTCGCACTGAAATGCATCATCGTAGCCACGCTGTACAATGCAGGTAATCAAGGCATTGCATAGCAGGGGGTGTGGCTACAATGACGCGATCGCACAGCCACAGCCTCCTGCGCAGCTTCAGGCCCCTCTCTCTGCCCCCCTATGCCAGACTTTAGAGTCTGACTATGCAGAAAAGTTTGGAAATGTCATTATTGACCAAATAATCAAATATTATAAAATAGCGTAAAATGTTTGGCATCAACAGAAAAAAAAATACAGCCCTCCCTCGCTGGGCAATGTACTATATATACTCTGCTGAAGGAGCCTCTAGACTTCATTCTGCTGAGTATCACAATTTAGTTCCCTCCGCAGCCTGCTCTCATTACAAAGGATTCCCAACCCCAATGTAATTATTTGCAGTGCCTGTATAGTTTTATTTAATCACAGATTCCTCGGGGCAGCGGAGCATTAAGCTGGACACAGAAACAGATTATGTATCTAAAATTTCTCACCAACTGTTCTGGTCTGATTTGTATTCTTTGTGGCGTCTGATGTGCTTACACGGGATAATCCTATTGTGCAATTTGTGGTTAATCAGTTTCTGTTACTTAACTCCTTCTGCTCTGTGGGAATAGGTGTTGCTGAGGCAGAATAAATGTAGAGGCCATGAGCGTAACTAACATTAACCCCTGGGACTGCTATCAGATCCATGCCTAATTACGCAGTATATTCCTACATCTGCAGATTATCTCTGTCCATTCATGTTCTTACACGGATTAATGAAATCTGCCTGTTCTATGACCGATTGTATTGAAATTGTGTAATGCGGTGTAGTGGCTCTGTGTGTACTGAGGTCATGAGTTCAATTCTCAATTAGTCTGTGCAGAGTTTGTATGTTCTCCACGTGTTTGTGTGATCTGATGAATTAACACCAGTGTGTATGTGCTTGTGTGTTAGGGAATTTAGGACCTGATTCAGTAAGGATTGCTAAGTAGCAGAATTTGCAATCCTGGGGAGCAGGGGGGGTCACCCATCGCAGGGCAAAGCCACCCAGCATGCTAACTGCTGCCCCCCCCCCCCTTTGATCGCTAAAATGGAGGAGGGTCGCCACCATTTTAGTGATCGCAGCGGCTGTGTGTAACGTCACGCAGCCGCCACAATCACGCCGCCCCCATGTTGACACCACGCCCCCGCAACGCTCTGTCTCCGCCTTGGAAACGGAGCGTTGACGCCCGCCCCCTCCCCCGAGAACGTGTCTGTCTCATTGACATGCAGAGGCGGTCGCATTTTCTGTGGGGCACCGCATCCTTTTAGCATTTTTTGCAGTTGGATTGCGTATTGCGATCCAACTTGAATCGGGCACTTAGTTAGGCTGACCATATTATCCCTTTAACCTGGGACACTCATGAATTACACAGGTTCTGTGGCTGCTTAAAACCAGGTGAAATGCCGGCTTGTAGTCAGCCAGCCACAGAACCTGTGTAATTCATGAGTGTTCCAGGTTAAAGGGATAATATGGTCAGCCTACCTTAAGGTGTGTACACACGGTGAGATTCTTGCTATGTTCGATTTTGACTATGCAATTTCGCTTGAACTCCCCCAGAGCCCAGATAGCACAGATAGGACAGATTTTGACTATCTGTGCTTGAGATTTTGTCTATGTACGATTTTGACTAAGTGCCAATTTTGACTATACTTTGTACAAGATAGTACACTAGATAGTCAAAATTGACTTAAGGTGTGTACACACGGTAAGATCTTTTCTTCCGATTCTGACTATATAGTCAGAATCGGAAGAAAAGATAGTGCAGATCGCAAGGTGACAGTCACCTTGCGATCCCGATCCGATGCCGATGCGGGCCCCGCACGGTCGGCATCGGACGAAAAAATAGGCTGTGCAGGCAAGTCAATCCTGACTATCTCTATAGAAGAGATAGTCATGATTGACACTTAGCCAAAATCGCACAGAACCAGGATCGCAAGCACACTCATTATGTGCTTGCGATACTGGCTAAGTGCCGACCCGGCCCCCCGTCGCACAGTGAGAATCGGATAAGTCCGAATCTCACCGTGTGTACACACCCTTACCTGCACAGTCTATCTAGCCTTACGATACCGACCCCACGGGAGCGCACATCAGGATTGAATCTGTATCGCAAGCTGCCTAACACCATGAGATATGCACTAACTTTTCATAAGATTTTGACAATATAGTCAAAATCTTACAGATTAATCTCACCGTGTGTACACACCATTAGTCCGTGTGCCCCAATGGGGCAGAGACTGATATCAATGATATATTTTCCATGTACTGAGTAAATTGTTGGTGCTATATAAACAATAATTATAATATTAAAGGGTAGATAAAATGATAGGTTGCATTGCAAGTTCTGTATAAACACCAGTCCATTGATTTTGGTTCTACACAGCTATTTCCATGTCAACATTGAACTATAGAACAATATGAAGAAAAGAGTTTTTTTTTAATTCAATCATTTTTTATTTGAGTTTTTGATTATGCATTAACAACTTTCACAAAAAACAAACGTAAAACTACACACATACACAAAATACACATAAACAGCTGCACATTTATAAGGCACATGGTACATCAAACGGATAAAATATCCCATAAGTCACACAGTCGCAAAGCGTCGGCGTCCGGGAGTAACACAACCCAAACATATCACTTCCAATATAAGCATAAGCATAGCAGAGTAAGCGCAGTATATCGAAATACAACATAGCAAGGCCGGCCGCGAGAGTATCCACCCCCAAAACGTCCCAGAATAAAATAAGAAAAGAAATACAAAACTAAACTTTATTTATCCTTGAAATATTTAGAGTCCATCCACCTGCCCCATATCGTAAACAATTTCCTCTCCACTTTCCTAGCCAGGAACACAAATTTTTCGTGTGCAATAGTTTCGTTGACCAGAGATATCCAAGTCTTAGGTGCCAGGGCCTCACCAGCCAGCCACAGCCGGGCTATGCAGACCCTAGCCAGGGCACATAAATTGATGACATATCGCCTGCTGGGCGGATCTAAAGCTTCCTCGTCCACAATCAGCAATGTACACAGCACAGGCGTACATATGGAAGAGGGAATACCTATATCAATTATGGTACGAATAACAGCCGTCCAGAACCGAGACACGCTAGGGCATAACCAAAGCAGATGCCAGAAGTCGGCACCCATGGCTCCGCACTTAGGGCACCGTGAGCTATGAGACCCCCCAATATGTGCTAACCTCACCGGGGTCATATACACTCTATGCAGAATATATAGTTGTATTTGCTGGTATCTAACAGAGGAAGTGGAGATCCGATGGGATCCCATAGCAGTGTTCCATGCATCATCTGATAACATACCCACATCTGACGCCCACCTACCCCGAAGAGCAGTTAGAGGGTCAGTATGATGCATCTGAAGAATGCGACCATATATCCTAGAAACTAGGTGTCCCAAGTCCAGCGTCTGCAACATTAATTTGACCGGGGAATCAACGAAGACCGGAGGGCCATTCGGGAATTGGGCAGCCAAAGCGTGTCTTAGCTGAAGGAATCGATAGAAGAACCCTGAGGGGACATTATGCGCCCGTTGAAGTTGTTGGAATGAGTTAAGGGTCCCATCACTATATAAATGGCCTAAAGAATACACTCCCCAGTTACCCTAGACCTCCCGGACCTGAAGTTGACACAGTTCCGGCAACCCGTAAGCATTATCCAGTGGGGTATCAGGATCAACACCGTGACCACGCATCACAGAGTGCACCAATTTCCATATTAGGATGGATTGTTTAATCAGTGGCAGTGTGGACATTTTGACGCTACCGTAAAGGAGAAGCTGTAATGGGGAGCCCCCAGGGTAGTCATGGTGCAACATCAGCGAATGCAAAGCCAGGGCATCGAGGTCGTTAACCCACTCCCAGACATGTGTCAGTTGCGCCGCATAGTAATAAAAACGGAAGTTGGGGAGAGCCAAACCCCCCATTTCCCGTGACCTGGTCAGGATATCCAATCTCAAACGTGCCCGCTTACTAGCCCACACCAGGGAGGAAAGCAACCCATTTATTTGTTTAAAGATCTTCTGCGGAATATAAACGGGAGAGTGCCGCAACACATATAGAAAATTGGTCTGGAAAACCATTTTTACCATGTTAACCCTCCCTGTGACCGTTAAAGGTAGCTTTCCCCATGCCTTCACCCGGCTACAGAGATACGTTATTTGTGGAGTAATATTTAGGGAGGAAAATTTTTGAGGATCATTAGACACCCAAATGCCCAGATATTTGAAGGAGTCCACCCACCGCAGCAGGAGAGCTACCAACGGGGAGGCAGGAACTTCACCCCGAAGTGGGATAATAAAGGATTTCTACCAATTAATCAGAAGCCCAGAGTATCGCCCGAACCCAATAATAATTTCCAAAACCTTAGGCATAGACTCAGCATAACGATCCACAAACAGCAAAACGTCATCAGCATATAAGGCCACCCTGTCCTCACGGGCACCCACCTTAAAGCCAGAGATCCCCCCGTCCACCCTCAGGAGGCATGCAAGGGGTTCAATGGCCATAGCAAACAGAGTAGGGGACAGTGGGCAACCCTGTCGTGTACCTCTAGATAGGGGAAAGGAGTGATATACGAAACCATTTACTGCTACCCTCGCCGAAGGAGAAGAATACATCAATCGAACATATTTAATAAAGTTTGGGCCTATACCAAATCTACGCATAACTTCCCACAAATAATCCCACTCCACAGAATCAAAAGCCTTAGCGGCATCCAACGAAACGATTATGGAGGAGGAGGGGTCCTTGCGGGGGATTTGTAGGTGAGTAAACAGGCGTCGAAGGTTAATGGAGGTCGATTTATTGGGCATAAATCCCGTCTGATCCGGGTGTATGATGTGAGAAATAACTGCATTCAGTCTGCCAGCCAGCACCTTAGCCAAAATTTTAATATCAGTGGGTAAGAGGGATATAGGGCGATAGGACTCAACTTTCCTAAGATCCTTGTCAGGTTTAGGGAGAACTACAATCACTGCCTCCGCCATAGACGGGGGGAGAGACTCCTGTGCAAAGATTTGGCCATACAACTCAAGTAGACGAGGGACAAAGAAATCCAAGTGTTGCTTATAGACCTCAGAAGGTATGCCATCCAAACCCGAGGCTTTACCACCAGGGGAGGCCCTAACAGCGGCCATAATTTCATCGGATGAGATAGGTGCCTCCAAAAGGTCACAAGCCTCGCTGGATAAGGTGGGGAAACAAACACTGTCTAAATAATCGTTCAGTTGCGACGAAGTACAATCCAGTTTGGATTCGTACAAGCGGCTATAATAGGATACAAATTCAGCCGCCATTTGTGGAGTCTGAGTCAGGGAAACACCATCAGAATTCACAATCTCAACCACAACACTAGTAGGTCTATCACCCCGGGCCAGGGAGGCCAGGTACGTCCCCTGCCTATCCCCAGTAGCGTAAAAGGTATGGGAGGAGAAAAGGAGTCTATGCTGAGTCTTTTCCATTAGGTAATCTTTCCATTCCCTCTGAGCCGATAACCAGGCTAGCTTAGAACTGTTCAAAGAATCTTGTAAGTATTGTAATTCTGCAGCGACACTCTGGGCCTCCAGCTCAGCCTCCCGTCGCCTATAGAAGGACTTCAAATTAGACACCCGTTTAATCAAACTCCCCCGCAGAAAGGCCTTAAATGTGTCCAATAAATTTAGAGATAGCTTTTTCGGCATTGTTCAGTACAAAGAATTTCCGCCATGCAGCCACCAGGTCCGAGCCGTCCCCCATGTGTATGAGCCAAAATGGATAAAATTTTCATACAGCTTGGCCCCTAGAGCAGTTAAAGTCTAAAGTAAAGGTCAAAGGGGAGTGATGTGCTATACCCCTAGTCTCATATCGGATACTACCAACCCGGGGAACCATATCGCTCGAGAGGAGGGCCAGGTCAATCCTGGAGAACGAAGAATGAGAATGAGAGAAACAGGAGTATTGTTTAAGAGATGGGTGTCTCAATCTCCAAGGATCGACCAGGCCCAACCCCCGACACTACATTTGCAAAAGTGGAGCTCCCAGGACACGCAGCAGATGGAGATATAGAGAGCCTGTCCTTCGCCGCATCTAGCACATTATTGCAATCCCCAAGGCAAATAACAGATATCCCTGGGGATGAGGCCATGAACCCGGCAGCCTTCTTAAGAACATCAGGAGAATAGGGAGGGGGCACATAAACAGCTAGGAGGAGGACAGGGACATAAAATAGTCTGCATTTCAAAAACACATATCTCCCCCAGGGATCCGTTTGTATAGACTCCAGCACGAAGGGGACTGTCCGCCTAATAAGGACTGAAACTCCACGAGAGGCAGAAGTGTGCATGGAATGGTACGCCCATCCCACCCAGGGTCTTTTCAAAGAGAGAGTCTTACTACCCATCAAGTGCGTTTCCATAAGGCAGACAATATCAGCGACATAATGTTTAATCTGTCGGAGTACCAGGGACCTCTTAACTTTATCATTGAGCCCTCCCACATTCCACGATAACACTTTAAGCCCAGCCATAGGACGTCAAAAGTATAAGAAGTGCAACACCCCACGGCCAGCCAATTCCGCCATGCATAAATTCAGTTACCGGACACCATTGCTTAAATAGTACAGCAGCAAACCATATACATTCACAACATACACTTCCACACAAAAAGTAAATACAACCCAAAACCTTCCCCCACCCCCCTCCCTGTATACCACCCCTAACATGCAGCATACTTGGATCCCAAGGAGTGCAGATACCTAAAAATAAAAACAAACAAAACTTCGTAGCACCATTAACTAGTGCAAACACACCTTAATATAATGACTATTGGGAGAAAAAGGAGGTAGCCACCAACCACCGCCCCCCCCAAAAAAATTGAGGGGAAATCATATAGATCCACCCCCTAGGTCAATCCAATACCCAAAGTGAAACATACACGGATATCAAAGAACCAAACATATCAAGCCAAATATATAACCCCCCCACCCCCCAAAAACAAAAAAAACACAAAAGCATAACAGATATATCACAGCAGGCAAGCGAATAGTCATATTACCTGTCTAACCCACGGAAGCAGAATAGCGGGGGATAAAGTGGACATTGACAACAATCAAACACTCCCGCATCCTATCGTCTCGCAGTAAATAGCTCACATCAACATAGCAAACAGAATGAATGACAAGAAAAAAAAAAAAAAAACAGGAGAAAGTCCGTTTCCAGAGCTAAACCGGAGATTCACGGATCTGCAAGGGCACGCCTCGCCGGGAATCGTCTGTCCAGCCACACCATGGCCTCACGAGGAGTCTTGAAAAACTTTGTGTCCCCATCAGCCACCACCCGCAGCCTAGATGGGAAGAGCATGGCATATGGCAGGTCAAGTTCACGGAGCCTCCTCTTGACAGGCAGGAACTGAGCCCTATCTTTTTGTACATTCACCGCAAAATCCGGAAATACCGATATAGGCGACCCATTCCATTTTAAAGGGCCTTTGGTGCGAGCCAGCCTCAAAACTGTGTCACGGTCATGGAAATGGAGAAACTTAGCAATAAAGGTGCGGGGTGGAGCCCCTGGAGGCAGCGGGCGCATCGGAACTCTATGAGCCCGTTCAACGGTGAAGTAAGGCGAAAATTCCTCAGATCCAAAGGCATCCCGGAGCCATTTTACGAGAAATTCTTCGGGAGCTGAGCCCTCTTCTTTCTCGGGCAGGCCAATGAAGCGGACGTTATTACGCCGCAGACGTCCCTCCATATCCGTCAGCTTTTTGCGCACATCTGTCATCTGAGATTCCAAAGCATCAGTGCGACGGCCCAGTGGGCCGACAGAGTCTTCAACATTGGATATACGGGTCTCAGCCTCTCCCACTCTCTCCCTCACCCGCTGAAGGTCCTGATGAATAATGGAGAGATCAGACTGCACTTGCCCGATTTTATCAGCCAGACGCTGGCAGTCACCGCATCCAATACTTTCTGTAGTGCGGCATCCGGAGGGTCAGAGGAGGCGGAACTATACGCAGGGGATGGGGGCGAAGCCTCAGATCTCACAGTCTCTCCCCTCCGCTGTTGAGGACCAGGGTCACGGACAAACTTATCCATTGCTCCCGCCGCCGCGCCAGTCTGGCGACCCCTCACCATTTTGGACAACACGTGTCGCTCCCTACAGCCAGCAGGATATATCAAAGCAAATACAGGCAGAGGGGGGCGCCCGCACCAACACCCTACAGACCGGCCAGCGGGTGCGAGAAAGTATATAGATATGTATAAATTAAATAGACAACAGGGCCAGAGTCTCCAGATATAATGCACCCCCAAAGCCGCGGGACGTAGAGGATCAGTCCCCCGGCACCAACCGCCAGGCACAGCAGGGAAGCTCGCGCCACCGATGGTGAGGGCAGGGTCAGCGAGCCAGAGGATTGAAGCAGGAGGAGGGGGGAAAGGGTGTATGCAGCCCAATGACCACCCAGCCGGCACAGTTGAGGCTCCAAATGGTAATCCTTCCCGCAACAGTGAACGTGTACCCCGTATACCTGGGTCCCAATGTGAATGGGGGCGTACAGCAGCAGGGGGTCCGGAAAATGGCCGCTTAGACAGGCAGCTATCAACATTCAGGGTGGCCTAACAAAGCCGGAGGAGGGGGGAGAGGATGCACCCAGCCTCTATAACACCCAGCAGTGGCTCCCAGCAACAGCGCTCCCATGTAATACTTTCTGGAGATAACGTGTGCCTTTGTACTTGTATGCAGGTCCAGGCCCCACGGAGCAAGCAGGGATCGCGTCAGCGGGTCCAGGGAATGAGCAGCGGGCCGGCAGCGGCGGGCGGCGCAGGATAGACGGGACTGCCACACAAGGAACTCCTCAGGCGGCCGCACGGGTATACAGAGCGGCAGGCACTGTCTCCTCACCCCTCACACCCGCCGGCGAAGCTCCGGCCGGCTGCGGCGGGCGGCAGCGGGAAAGCTGGGAGCCGGACTTCCAGAACGACGGGGAGCGCGAGCCCGCGCCTTCCCACGCGGGCCCAGCGCACAGGCTCAGGACGGCGGTTTCAAAATGCAGCAAACAGCAGCCACAGGTCCAAATCCTCTCCAGGGGGGGCTCCAAGCAATCAGCCAGCTATGGTCCCAATATCAGACCCAGGGGGGTGGAGAGCAGGATAAATATTCAGGATATTAGGGCTGGAGAGCTGCACAGTGTACGTGCTACTCCATTCCCGTCCAGGCCACGCCCCAAGGAAAGAGTTTTACTTGATACATCTGATTGATTACAGTAAATCAGCCGCTGCCTATACAAAATAACACATTTCCTCAATTCTCAGAGTCCATGAATATCAGGGGGGGGTCCAATATAAACAAATGTCTCATATAATCCCACCACTAAAGTCTGAGAACCAAGAGGTTTGGGGTAAAACCGGGAGGTGAACTGAGATGAGTACGGAGTGCAACAGCTAAACATGGGAAAAGTCCTGGATGGTGGACTTGGAGGAGGTGATCGGTGCAGAACCAAGACCACAAAATAAATATAATTAAAAAGAAAGAAAGGTAAAGGAGCATTTATACTCCCATCGGTACTAGTAAAAGGCCTGCTACTGATTATAAGCCACCACTAGAATATGAATGCCGGTTCCAGATATATATAATGAAGATCACCATGACCAATCTCTTACATGAGGCGTCTTATAGTTGCATTTATATTGCTCTACAAATGACTGTAGTCCTTTATGTCCGTCCTAGCATGTACTGCATGAGTATTTTGACAGATAGCCCAAAGTATCTCTGTTACTGTATACTGTACTTACTTCTGCATTTTCTTCCATCTTCCGCCAAGTTGTATCCTTCAGAGCATTTACAGTAGTAGGAGTCCTCATTAGCTACGCAGAGATGCTCACAGCCGTGCTCCGTGGTTCTGCATAGGTCTTTACCTGAGAATTAAAGAACTTTTAGTTACCACAGCATGCAGCTATCAAACAATAAAACAAACTGACTATATAATAATTCTGTATGGTCCATCCCATCTCCATCATGCATGTGCACTGGCTCCCACTGCTAGGAAGATGGGACAGACCTGGCTAGAGAGGAGAACCTGACAGGTCGCCTGAATGGGGCATATATGGGTGCGGGGAGGAGCAGTGGATAGACAGGGGTGCAAGACTGGACAAAGCAGCAGGCGGGATGAGGCAGAGCCCTGAGGTGACATGTACATGGATGAATACCTAAACCACCAGAGTTTGTTAAGGAATGGATGTTTATGACAATGTTGCACATTGTAGGGTTTAAGGTGGCAATTTGTCCGCGCGTCCGTCTCGGCACAATATCATTTAGTATGGCAGGCAATCTTCACTCACTGTCCAAAGCACTTATATGGGGTGCGAGGAAAAATGAGGGATGATATTAGTCGCAAAGTGAAATGCGCTGAATTGCCTGCTTAAAGTACCTCAAACAGACACTGGATTATGTGATACATTTTATTACATCACTTACATAAGATGTCAACTTATACATTTCATCTGATATCTCCAGGTGACAAGTAGATAGGCTATAAACAATTTTTCTATATGCTAGCTTTTCTACCAGTCCACACTCCCTGCAGGCTCCCACTCTTCCCATCTCTTTCCACTGACTGCAGGAGTGGGCGCAGTGTGCCGAGCCATGCAACATAAATTTTGTTGGAACATGTGTGTACTATTAGGTGGTGGTAGTATTAAGCAGAGTACTAGTATACACCAGCGGATCCAATGACACCAAACAGTCCCGTCCCTGTGTCATGCGCTCCTTCAAATCTCTGTACTGCGTCCTGTCTCCATGGCAACCTCAACTCTTGCTGCCCTTGCAGTCTGCAACACAAGTTATTCCCCTCACTGTCAAATCTCAGCAGCAGCAATAGGGGTTACATAGCCCAGGGTCGTAACTAGGGCGGTGCGGCCGATGCTGCCACACAGAGCGCATGATGCCCTGTGGACAGAACCAGCCGCGGCACTGTAAATTTGCCGGGTGCCTGCTGTCATTGATATTAGTAGCGCAGCACCCAACTCCTTCATTGCAGTCCTGACTCTTATTTCCGCCTCCACCAACTCCCCCATTGTCTTCTCTTCACAGTGCTGCTGAGTACTGGGCATCGAGTGAGGAGCCCGGCAGGCAAGGCGATACTGTGCTTGGGGGTAAGGGGCAGCTTCTGGGTGAGTGGTTGGGGTGGGGGACAGCAGCCGGATGAGGGGACAGCGGCTAGGTTGGTGCTGGGGGAGGGGCATTATAAGAAGAAAATTATCCTTACAGTACCAAGGACAAGGTGGTACTATTAATGTATTAGTAGTTGACCAATAGACAATGTTTTTAAGTTTGCCATCACCTTATTTAAGATGGGGGGCACTATTGTGCCCCTCAGCCAGGGGCAAATCCAGAGGGGGACGAATAGCTTTGATCGCCTCCCCCCCCCCCACACAGGCAAAAGAGACTGCTGCCCTGCACCACCACAGCCCAGCCAGCACACAGCAGCGCGTGCTGGCTGCAGAACAAAGCTGCTGCTGCTGACAGATAGGGGGGGTAGGGGGACGGCGGCAGACCCAGGACCCCCCCTCCCTATCAGGCCCAGGCTTGGGTAATTAGTGCCCGTCCCCTCCCTCTCAGCAGCAGTGCTACTGTGTGGGCATAATGTGCAACGGGCACTACTACTGTATTGCATCATGTGTAAGGAGCAGTACTGTGTGACTTAACATAATTAAGGGACACTACTGTGTAGTGTAATGTGAATAAGGGGCTCAAATGTGTGGTGTAATGTGTATAAGGAGTACTGCTGCGGGGCATTGTGTGTAAGGTGCACTATTACTGTGTGGCATAATGTGTAAGTAGCAGTACTGTGTGATGTAATGTGACTAAGGGGCACTACTATGCATTGTAATGTCACTAAGGGGCACAACTAAGTGGCGTAATTTGAATTGGGGTGTACTACTGCATGGCCATGCCCCTTCCGCATGGGATCATGCCCTTTAATTACAATATGGGAGTGGGACAACAATGCTCTTTATGGCACAGGGCACCATAGCCTCTGACATAGCCTATCACTGACATCAATAAGGCATCAACTATTAGTTCCTGGTGAGTAGTGGGGCTGAATTCTTGGCCGAGCCCACAGGTTGACTGACTTCTCTATATGTGGGTGATGGGTAAACTTTCAATATCTGTACTTTAACACTTGAATTAAAATAATTAACTGAGCAAAGACTTATGTAAAGGCCAGGCTATTAAAATAAAGCTTATTATTGGAAAATAAGCAAAGGACCAAGCACATAAGAACTAGGTTTGCCACCCATCCGGAATTACTCCGTACAGTCCAGAAATCAGGACATCTGTACAGAGTCTTAGGAACACCTGGATGGGCAGCGACTGGAAACGCAGAAATCATCTGTCCCTCCCTGCTCTAGCGCACCTGCTATTCTGCTTCCAGCCGTCACCTCATCCGCTCCTGCCGGCCTCTTCCTCTGCTCGCAGCTGCCTCCCCCCAGCACCTCCCCCAACCATGAAATGTTGCATAGCAGTAACCTATATTATGATTCCCAGTTTTCCCAGCTCTCAGCAGTGGTTCTGATAAAGTGTAATGTGGTCTGTATGGGTGTGGATCATTAGGTCGACCTGGAAAAGGTGTCTGGGTTGACCCCAAAATGTCAACATGGTCAAAACTTCGACACAGGAAAAGATCGACATGAGTTTTTTCATGTTTTTTGGTGTCATTTTTGCCGTCACAGCACAGGGACCCTCAATTAGTGTACCGCATCACCTCGCATGGTTACTACTCCCAATCTTAGTCCACGTGGATCGTAAAGTATGGAAAAGTTGAAAGAAATTGAATTTCTTTTAATAGAAAAATTAATGTCAACTATTGTCATGACCTAATGCATGTTGACCATTAGTGGTCGACCTATTGACTGTTGACCTATCATCCGGATACCGATCTGTATATACGTGTGTCCATAGGGATATGTGGATATAACAATGAACAATGCCAAATTATGTTGTTACTATTAAATCCACACAAAAATAACCTTCACAATAAACTTCACAATTGAATTTGTCTTTGTCTGTCCTATGAGACAGTATCAAAACCAATTTAATTTACTCCTTAACGGGAGTTGCTATCATATGCCAAATCTCTGGATGCAACGATAATATAGGAAGATAAAGTAAATTAACAGTGTTTTAGAAGGGATGTAGTTATGATCCCGGCGGTTAGCACAACGACGCCCGGATCCCAGACATTATGTGAGGCACATTGCTTAGAGTCTAAAAGGTGGTACACACGGAAGATTTCTCCCGGAGATGTGTGCTGAGCAATCTATCACAGACCGCTCACAGTACACATCTCTCCCCCCTGCTCAGCACAGCGTGATGTGTGCTGAGTGAGGGGTGGCAGGGGGTGTGGGGGGGGGGACACCGCTCATTTCACCCAGCGGTGAAATGAGCGATCTACTAGATTTGGCATGCATGCATGCCAAATCTAGAGCCGGCGATAGCATACACACGGAGCGATCTGTTCTTAATTTCTAAGCAATCTAGTCAGATTGCTTAGAAATTAAGTGAACATCGCTCGGTGTGTACCCCCCTTAAGGGCCTAATTCAGATCTGATCGCAGCAGCAAATTTGTTAGCTAATGGGCAAAACCATGTGCACTGTAGGGGGGCAGATATAACATGTGCAGAGAGAGTTAGATTTGGGTGGGGTGTATTCAAACTGAAATCTAAATTGCAGTGTAAAAATAAAGCAGCCAGTATTTACCCTGCACAGAAACAAAATAACCCACCCAAATCTAACTCTCTCTGCACATGTTATATCTGCCCCACCTGCAGTGCACATGGTTTTGCCTAATGGGCCTAATTCAGCACAGACCTGATCGCTAGGCTACATTTTCGTACAGCCTGCGATCAGGTCTAAACTGCGCATGCACCGCAATGCGCAGGAGCGTCGGTCCACAGCAACGGGGATCGTCGGGCAGTGACAGGATGGTGCGAGAAAAGCGATTGCATGGGCAGTCGCAAGGTGACTGACAAGAAGAGGCCGTTTGTGGGTGGCAACTGACCGTTTTAAAGGAGTGTCCAGAGTAACGCAGGAGGGGCCAGGCGTTTGAAGGGAGGGTTTCTAACGTCAGCTCCGGCCCCGATCATCACACTGGAAGAGTAAGTCCTGGGTTGTGCAGAGACTGCACAAACTTCTGTTTGTGCAGTTCTCCTGCACATGCGATAGCACACCTGCACAGTGAATTCCCCCTCCCCCTGTAGGCGGCGACTACTTGATCGCAGGGATGCAAAAAACATACCCTAAGGATCAGGTCTGAATTAGGCCCTAAGTAGCCAGTAGCTGTGTAATGGGCCCTACATATTTACCGATTACACTGAAAGATATAAACGATCTCATTCATTAATGAACGAGATATCGTTCATATCTTTCAGTGTGTATGCACCAATGATGAACGATGTGCGGCCCCGCACTCGTTCATAGTTGGTGCCGGCTTGTTTACGCCTGCAAGCCAATATGGACAATATCGTACATATTAGCATGCAGGGCTATGGGGCCGGGTGATGGGGGTGTGAAGAAACGTCACTCACCCCCCCCCCCCATCCCCATCCCGCGCGCCGCCAGGTCGTCCATCGGCCGTATCGGTTGTTGGGCACCTTGGCGGCCAATTGGCCAGTGTGTAGGGCCCTTAAGACTGGCTCTTCCCACACTAGTTTTTATCCAGCTACGAAAGTTCTAAATCACTCGCTCTGACGCATTCATGAGAATGGGAAATATGTAGCATTTTAGAAATGTTATTTCCTCAGTGTGACAGCAGAGAATCAGTCACCAGGCCCGTAAATGTACCAGCACAAAACGATCTGAGTGGTAGGAGCACCTGGTGAAGGTGTAACTGAGGGGAGGATGAACGTTCCCCTGCTGGCCCTTCTGTTGCCTTATGACTCTATGGGGTACACTTATACCAATTTTCTGGGTTGTTTTGGCAGTGTTGCTACAGAACTAAAAGCAGCACATCGCCCATGAAATTGGGCCACAAGGGTTCTCTGCAGAGGAGGCGCATACAAAGATCTCCAGACACAGCGTCACCCCCCTGCCTACAACCACACACAAAAAAGATGTTACAATTATTTAAGTGTAGCAAATTAGCCTTAATCTGTAGCATTTATAGCTATTTTTTTTTTACACCTGTAAGAACAATGAAGCTCAAATGTGAGCTCTAAACTGTGACCGCAAGAAATGAATATGAGAGAGGATTTCTGTACTCGGGCAGAGAGCCAGATTGTCCTGGCTGATTGTGCCGCAACCATGCTCATAGTCCTCAGACCATCTTAATTTAAACGTGTAAATTATGGGTCTCATTCGTCAAAGAGTGATAAAACTTGTTGTGAGTGATAAAACACATTGCACGTGATAAATGGTGCTCCAGCCAATCAGCTCCCAACTGCCATTTTTCAAATGCATGAAAGTTAGGAGCTGAACACATGACAGTTGGGAGCTGATTTTCTGGAGCACCATTTATCATGTGCAACGAGTTTTATCATTCACATCGAGTTTTAGTACTCATTGATAAATGTGCTCCTATGTATTTATCTCTAGTCCTAACCATAAACCTGGTTCAAACTCTAAAATTATTCTGGGTATTACACAAACTGTTTGCATGTAGTTCAGGCACTAAATTACGGGTCTATTTACTAAGCCTTGGGTGGAGATAAAGTGCATGGAAATAAAGTATCAGCCAATCAGCTCCTAACTTCCATGTCACAGGCTGTGTTTGTAAAAATAAGATTTACTTACCGGTAAATCTATTTCGCGTAGTCCGTAGTGGATGCTGGGGACTCCGTAAGGACCATGGGGATAGACGGGCTCCGCAGGAGACATGGGCACTTTAAGAAAGAATTTAGGTTCTGGTGTGCTCTGGTTCCTCCCTCTATGCCCTTCCTCCAGACCTCAGTTAGAGAAACTGTGCCCAGAAGAGCTGACAGTACAAGGAAAGGATTTTGGTAATCCAGGGCAAGATTCATACCAGCCACACCAATCACACCGTATAACTTGTGATAAACTTACCCAGTTAACAGTATGAACAACAACAGAGCACCAGGTCAACCCTGATGCAACCATAACATAACCCTTATTGAAGCAATAACTATATACAAGTATTGCAGAAGAATTCCGCACTTGGGACGGGCGCCCAGCATCCACTACGGACTACGAGAAATAGATTTACCTGCAAGTAAAATCTTATTTTCTCTAACGTCCTAGTGGATGCTGGGGACTCCGTAAGGACCATGGGGATTATACCAAAGCTCCCAAACTGGCGGGAGTGCGCGGATGACTCTGCAGCACTGATTGAGCAAACACAAGGTCCTCCTCAGCCAGGGTATCAAACTTGTAGAACTTTGCAAAAGTGTTTGAACCTGACCAAGTAGCCGCTCGGCAAAGCTGTAATGCCGAGACCCCTCGGGCAGCCGCCCAAGAAGAGCCCACCTTCCTAGTGGAATGGGCCTTAACTGATTTTGGCAGCGGCAATCCAGCCGCAGAATGAGCCTGCTGAATCGTGTTACAGATCCAGCGAGCAATAGTTTGCTTTGAAGCAGGAGCACCAAGCTTGTTGGAAGCATACAGGATAAACAAAGACTCTGTTTTCCTGACCCTAGCCGTTCTGGCTACATAAACTTTTAAAGCCCTGACCACATCAAGCAACTCGGAATCCTCCAAGTCAGTAGTAGCCACAGGCACCACAATAGGTTGGTTTATATGAAAGGATGAAACCACTTTCGGCAGAAATTGTGGACGGGTCCGCAATTCTGCTCTATCCGCATGGAAAACCAGATAGGGGCTTTTATGTGACAAAGCCGCCAACTCTGACACACGCCTAGCCGAAGCCAAGGCTAATAGCATGACCACCTTCCACGTGAGATATTTCAACTCCACCGTTTTGAGTGGTTCAAACCAGTGGGATTTCAGGAAACTCAACACCACGTTAAGATCCCAAGGTGCCACTGGAGGCACAAAAGGGGGCTCAATATGCAGCACTCCCTTCACAAACGTCTGAACTTCAGGTAGAGAAGTCAACTCCTTTTGAAAGAAAATGGATAGAGCCGAAATCTGGACCTTAATGGACCCCAATTTTAGGCCAAAATTCACTCCTGACTGTAGGAAGTGAAGGAACCGGCCCAGCTGGAAATCCTCCGTAGGGGCATTCCTGGCCTCACACCAAGCAACATATTTTCGCCATATACGGTGATAATGTTGAGTTGTCACGTCCTTCCTAGCCTTTATCAGCGTAGGAATGACCTCATCCGGAATGCCTCTCTCTGCTAGGATCCGGCGTTCAACCGCCATGCCGTCAAACGCAGCCGCGGTAAGTATTGGAACAGACAGAGCCCCTGCTGCAACAAGTCCTGTCTTAGAGGAAGAGGCCACGGGTCCTCTGTGAGCATTTCTTGCAGATTTGGATACCAAGTCCTTCGTGGCCAATCTGGAACAATGAGTATTGTTCTCACTCCTCTTTTTCTTATTATTCTCAGCACCTTGGGTATGAGAGGAAGAGGAGGAAATACATAGACCGACTGGAACACCCACGGTGTCACCAGAGCTATCGCCTGAGGGTCTCTTGACCTGGCGCAATACCTCTGTAGTTTTTTGTTGAGGCGGGATGCCATCATGTCCACCTGTGGCAGTTCCCACCGACTTGCAATCTGTGCGAAAACTTCCTGATGAAGTCCCCACTCTCCCGGGTGGAGGTCGTGTCTGCTGAGGAAGTCTGCTTCCCAGTTGTCCACTCCCGGGATGAACACTACTGACAGTGCGCTTACGTGATTTTCCGCCCAGCAAAGAATTCTGGTGGCTTCCGCAATCACCACCCTGCTCCTTGTGCCGCCTTGTCGGTTTACATGAGCCACTGCGGTAATGTTGTCTGACTGAATCAGAACCGGTTGGTCGCGAAGCAGGGTCTCCGCTTGACGTAGGGCGTTGTATATGGCCCTTAGTTCCAGGATGTTGATGTGAAGGCAAGTCTCCTGACTTGACCACAGACCTTGGAAATTTCTTCCCTGTGTGACTGCTCCCCACCCTCGGAGGCTTTCATCCGTGGTCACCAGGACCCAGTCCTGAATGCCTAATCTGCGGCCCTCGAGAAGGTGAGCACTCTGCAGCCACCACAGGAGAGACACCCTGGCCCTGGGGGATAGGGTGCTTAACCGATGCATCTGAAGATGTGATCCGGACCACTTGTCCAGTAAGTCCCATTGAAAGGTCCTCGCATGGAACCTGCCAAAGGGAATGGCCTCGTATGATGCCACCATCTTTCCCAGGACTCGAGTGCAGTGATGCACTGACACCTGTTTTGGTTTTAATAGGTTCCTGACCAGTGTCATGAGTTCCTGAGCTTTCTCTATCGGGAGATAAACCCTTTTCTGGTCTGTGTCTAGAATCATGCCTAGGAAAGGCAGACGAGTCGTAGGAACCAACTGCGACTTTGGAATATTTAGAATCCAGCTGTGTTGCCGTAACACTTCCAGAGAAAGTTCTACGCTGATCAGCAACTGCTCTCTTGATCTCGCTTTTATGAGGAGATCGTCCAAGTATGGGATAATTGTGACCCCTTGCTTCCGCAGGAGCACCATCATTTCCGCCATTACCTTGGTAAATATTCTCGGAGCCGTGGAGAGACCAAACGGCAACGTCTGAAATTGGTAATGACAATCCTGTACCACAAATCTGAGGTACGCCTGATGAGGTGGATAAATGGGGACATGAAGGTATGCATCCTTTATGTCCAGAGACACCAAAAAATCTCCCCCTTCCAGGCTTGCGATGACCGCTCTCAGCGATTCCATCTTGAATTTGAACCTTTTCAGGTACATGTTCAGGGATTTTAAATTCAATATGGGTCTGACCGAACCGTCCGGTTTCGGGACTACAAACATGGTCGAATAATAACCCCTTCCTTGTTGAAGGAGGGGAACCTTGATCACCACCTGTTGAAGATACAATTTGTGAATTGCAGTTAACAGTATTTCCCTCTCGTGGGGGGAAGCTGGCAGGGCCGATTTGAGGTATCGTGAGGGGGCATCTCTTCGAATTCCAGCTTGTATCCCTGAGACACAATATCTATTGCCCAGGGATCCAACTGGGAGTGAACCCACTTGTGGCTGAAATTCCGAAGACGTGCCCCCACCGGGCCTAGCTCCGCCTGTGGAGCCCCAGCGTCATGCGGTGGATTTTGTGGAAGCCGGGGAGGACTTCTGTTCCTGGGAACTAGCTGTGTTGTGCAGCTTCTTTCCTCTGCCCCTGCCTCTGGCAAGAAAGGACGCACCTCGGACTTTCTTGTTTTTCTGTGATCGAAAGGACTGCATTTGATAATACGGTGCTCTCTTAGGAGGAAACATATGGCAAAAAATTTGACTTCCCAGCAGTAGCTGTGGAGACCAGGTCCGAGAGATCCTCCCCAAACAATTCCTCACCCTTGTAAGGTAAAACCTCCATATGCCTTTTTGAGTCGGCATCACCTGTCCATTGCCGAGTCCACAGGACCCTTCTGGCAGAAATTGACATAGCATTTATTCTAGAACCCAGTAGACTAATGTCTCTTTGAGCCTCTCTCATATATAGGACAGCGTCTTTAATATGCTCCAGGGTCAACAATATAGTATCCTTGTCTAAGGTCTCAATTTCCTCAGATAAGGTATCCGTCCATGCTGCTACAGCACTACACACCCAGGCCGACGCGATCGCCGGCCTCAGCAAGGTACCCGAATGTGTATAAATGGACTTCAAGGTAACCTCCTGTTTGCGATCCGCAGCATCTTTGAGGGTAGCCGTATCCTGTGACGGCAGGGCTACCTTCTTGGATAAGCGTGTTAAAGCTTTGTCCACCTTAGGGGAGGATTCACAGCGTAACCTGTCCGTTGGCGGCAAAGGATACGCCATAAGAATCCTTTTGGAAATCTGCAGTTTTTTATCTGGAGATTCCCAAGCCTTTTCACATAACTCATTTAGCTCGTATGAGGGGGGAAAGGTTACCTCCGGTTTCTTTTCCCCATACATATGTACCCTCTTGTCAGGGACTGGGGTTTCCTCTGTGATGTGCAACACATCCTTAATTGCTATAATCATATAACGGATGGATTTAGCCAATTTAGGCTGTAACTTTGCATCATCATAATCGACACTGGAGTCGGAATCCATGTCGGTATCTGTGTCAACAATTTGGGATAGTGGGCGCTTCTGAGACTCTGACGGCCTCTGCGACATAGGATCAGGCACGGGTTGAGACCCTGACTGTCCTGAGGCTTCAGCTTTTTCTAACCTTTTATGCAAGGAATTAACAAAATACTTTCTCTCAGCAAACTCAGGAGAGCTCACTGAAAAGCACCCAGCTTATCTGGGCACAGTATCAAACTGAGGTCTGGAGAAGGGGCATAGAGGGAGGAGCCAGAGCACACCAGAACCTAAATTCTTTCTTAAAGTGCCCATGTCTCCTGCGGAGCCCGTCTATCCCCATGGTCCTTACGGAGTCCCCAGCATCCACTATGACGTTAGAGAAATGACAGTTAGGAGCTGATTGGTTGGGAATTTATCTCCGTGCACTTTATCTCCATCCAGGGCTTAGTAAATAGACCCTATCAACATAGCGTTAGAGAGTGTTCCTCAACTCTATAGCAGCAATTGTCACCAGGTTAAGGGACAAAATTCTAAAGGGGGTACACACGGAGAGATCCGTGTTTAAAATCTAAGCAATCTGACTAGATTGCTTAGATTTTAAGCACGGATCTGTCGTGTGTATGCCCCCAGTGATAGGGCCGAGCATTACTATCGCCGGTGCTAGATTGAGCCTGCATGCAGGCTCAATCTAGCGGGTCACTCACTTCAGCGCTGTGTGACGTAAGCGGCCCCCCATCGTCGTCCCCCTCGCTCAGCACACATCACGCTGTGCTGAGCGGGGGAAGAGATGTGTGCTGAGCGGGCTGTGTTGAGATCGCTCAGCACACATCTCTCCCGTCAGTACTGGCCTTAAGGGGCAGAAAGAAACCTTTAATGACCGAAGAGTGAAATGTCCTGTCTAACACCTAGAATTCTCATTATTTTCCATGTTTCATGTTTTTATTGTTATCTATTCCATTATTTATATTTCTCATTTCTCACTCTGATTCTGCTTCTTACAGTGACATCTGTATGTCCTGGACTACGTGTCACCTCTCGTTCCTCTCCTCTCAACTATACGCTTTACACTCCTGATGTCCTTCCTGTTATGTTTTGAAGCCCTCAGTTTATTAGTCTCTCTGGGGGTCTAGGTTCTCTATTTGCTAAGGTCTCGCCAGCGACCAATAAAGCGGCAATAGAACCTCCATCTTCCTGCTGCTAATACCTCTCACTGTACAGCCAAGACTCCTGCTAGCTTCCCCCCGAGTTACAGGCCTGCTCTCTCCATTACTGTCTCTTGGAACTCTCCCTCCTAGATCATTTTCCTCTGGTGAAATCCCCATTTATTCTGTGTTCCTGGAAAACAATCTATATCATTTCATAGTAAGGCTGCTGAAACAAAGACACAAGTGTATCAAATGCATTCATACACACTAAAGGATTGATTCCAATTTGTGCACAAGTCTGTTTTGTAGGCGGAGCTTGCAATTATTTGCCCGGCGCATGCAACTAAGCTAAGCAGGGCCGTAACCATGGGTGTGCGAGCTGTCCTGTTGCCCAGGGCTCAGGGCAGGCCCGTCCGGAGCGCCCAAGGGATGCTCCAACATGCATCTTGTAGCCTGTAGAGCTGCCTGGAGCATCTATAGGAGAATCTGGGCCGTTCTCTACCACCTAGTCCCACTGGCCCTGCCCCCTAGACGTGATGTCATGAAGTCATGGATTCAGGAGCGGAGCTGGCACATGGTGGCCAAGAGACCTGCTCCTGCATCTGGCTTTGAAGCAGCTCATAATCGTATGTACCTTGGCCAACTTGGCAGAATGAGTGTAACCTGGATGGAACTCGGTGTCTGCACATAAGCGTCATGAGGGGATGCAATTAATTTGCCGTCTGTCAGGATCCCGGTGGTCGGGATACCGATGCCGGAATCCCTACAGGTGACGAGCGCAGTGAACCACCGAGCCTGCAAGGGGACTCTTAGCGCTCGCCCTGCTGCCGGCATTCTGGCAGGGGTGGGATGCCGCTGTCGTGATCTTGACAGCTGGCATCCCGCCCACAGGTAAATAGTATGTAGCCCATCCTGAGGGCATGTGGTGGGCTTATAGGCGGTATTGTGGGCTATTGAGAGGTCAGAGTACATAGACCTCCATCTGATTTACAACGGACGTCATGCACAGGTATGAAGCTAATGCGAATGCATGCTGATATTGATGGAGATGTGGCCAAGCCTGAATATAGGCAAAGATCAGCATTTATTTCCGAGCACGCAACGTGGCTGCACCAGCATGCAACACTGAATCAGGCCTTAATTATACTGATCCAAGGCAAAGCAACACTCCCAGTAAGTAGCCAATACAACATCAACCGGCAGATTCTAATGATCCTATATCAGTTTAACTCTGGCTGTGTAATTAATGTTTCTATATACTGTTCTGCAAAGGTAATTCTTTTGTCTTTTAATTGGAAATTTGCAACAATGATAATAATAAAAGTAAATATTTTAGTTATATGTGTGGTTTGCTATCAAGAACGCCATAATATTTCCTTTAAAAAAATCACGGAAGAAACCACAGATATAGACTTTCCCAATCTAGTATCACGCCATAACTTGCGCTGTCTCTGGATTTTTGCGGTGCAGCTTTAACCCCTGATTCTGTCTGCCAAGAGACTGGAACTGATGATGCTGGCAGCTGGTTTTACTATAAGGATAAGTGCATGAAAGAAACCGCTGACCACAGAGATCTACCTGTGCCAAAACATTTAGGAATTGTTCCTTGTGGACAGATTCATGCAGACAACACACATTCTGGAGAAGTTATGAATGGCCCCTCTCTGGCTTGTCTGAGAACAGGAGAACCTCTTACTTCTACATGTCTTCTTATCATCGCGCAGCAAATACCCTTCGAAGCACTGACACACGTAGGAGCCTTCTGCGCTGACACACAGGTGCTGACAGCCGTGTTCATTCAAGGCACAGTGATCCACAGCTGAAAAGCAAAATAGCTCATTTTAAACCACAGTCCACAATGTAATCTAGAGGGAAAAATAGGGTTGTATAGCTATTCTGGAATTACATATCCTGTGTATGCTGGTACTAGTAGTTCTACAATAGCTATCGAAGACCAGTTTTCTTATATCTGGTGTAATAAAACTGAGAATGCTAAATCCAATTGATTGAATTAACTGTATGTAGATTCCGAATAATGTCGTGTGGTTAAAAAAGCAGTTAAAGGGTGTTTCTAGGTTGCTGGGCAGATACTACCGGAGTCCGTAGCACCACCAGTTCAGATGGGCCTTTTAATGTAATTCGGAGGGGAGTTTGGATACCTTGAGTTGTTGGTTATGGGTTAGCAGTTGGCATCTAAAAGCCCCCGTACATCTGTGACATATTGCCGGAAATATTAAAAATGTTTACAAATCCTGATTCTCCGATCACGACCGAAAATGGTTGGGATACGCATTTTTAACACATTTTAATTCCCCCCAATTGCCCAACTGACCACCAATTGGTGAATCCTGTTGGGTAGGAAATTTGAAATTTAAGATTTAATTTTTGACCTTGATATTTGGTGATGTGCTGGTAGTTGGCCCCTATCTAGGCCTTGAGTTGTTTTTGATGGCCTGGCAGTTGATCCCTATCTAGGCCTTGAGTTGATGGTGATTGGCTGGCAGTTGGTCCCTATCTAGGTTTTGTGTTGTTGGTGATGGAATCTCCGTTGGCCCCTATCTAGGCCTTGAGTTGTTGGCGATGGCCTGGCAGTTGGTCCCTATCTAGGCCTTGAGTTGTTGGTGATGGACTGGCAGTTGGCCCCTATCTAGGCCTTGAGTTGTTGGTGATTGAATGTCCATTGGCACATATCTAGGCCTTGAGTTGTTTTTGATGGCCTGGCAGCTGGCCCCTATCTAGACCTTGAGTTGTTGGTGATGGGCTGGTTGTTGGCCCATATCTAGGCTTTGAGTTGCTGATGATGGGCTGTCCGTTGGCCCCTATCTAGGATTTGAGTTGTTGGCGATGGCCTGGCAGTTGGTCCCTATCTAGGCCTTGAGTTGTTGGTGATGGGCTGTCCGTTGGACCCTATCTAGGCTTTGAGTTGCTGGTGATGGGCTGTCCGTTGGCCCCTATCTAGGCTTTGAGTTGCTGGTGATGGGCTGTCCGTTGGCCCCTATCTAGGCTTTGAGTTTTTGGTGATGGAATGTCCGTTGGCCCTTTATCTAGGCCTTGAGTTGTTGGTGATTGCCTGGCAGCTGGCCCCTATCTAGGCCTTGAGTTGTTTTTGATGGCCTGGCAGTTGGCCCCTATCTAGGCCTTGAGTTGTTGGTGATGGGCTGCTGGTTGGCCCCTATCTAGGCTTTGAGTTGCTGGTGATGGGCTGTCTGTTGGCCCTCTTCTAGGTCTATTTGGTTTGTGTTTGCAGATTTCTTGCTATTCTTTCTTTGCCACCATATCTTATTTGAATTTGCAACAGTAAAACTGACCCTTTGTTCCACACCATTTAAATGAGTCTTTATTTTAATTAAGTTGAGGCTCTGATAAATACTGGGATCAGCAGGCTGACATCAGCATTACTGTATTTAATATATTTTAGTAACTTGATGATTCTCCTAGGAAGAGTCCCAGAGGAAGCTCATTTAGAAATGCTGGAGGAGTAAGGGTGTGAGCAGGAGCTTCGATCATCCATAGTTGATCTTGATTGCAGGCTCCTGATTGGTCCTTCACTTTCTGTGGCCAGTACATTTAAACTTCATCACATAACATAGCAGGGAGGATAAACTGGAAGATGCTACAAGAGTCCAGTATTACTATTATTATTACAATACACACAATGTGTATGTGACAGATACTCTTTCAGGGCATATTTATTCATACTGGCCTATACTACAAGTAAGTACTGCAAACATCTTACCACTGCAGGTCTTCAAGTCTGTGTTCAGGACAAATCCCTCATTGCACTGGCACATGTATGATTCCTCCGTGTTAGTACAGACATGCTGACATCCATGATTACTCTCAGAGCAGTGATCCACTTCTGGTACCAAAGACAACAGAAAACATAACGTAAGAGCGGAAGTTACACAGTGCTGAATTACTGTGTCCAGCCAAGTCAGCTTTTTCCCTGATCTATTTTAACTTTAAAAACAATTGTTCAAATCATAAAAATACTAATATTAATAGCTGGCCAGAGTCGCAGATAAGAGTCATGTTATATTGTATTTTATGCTGTTAAATATATGAGATACCAACTGAGAGATCTGTGACCATATAACTGCATGTGTCTGTAGGCCTGAGGAGGCTTTTTATTATAATTCTAATCTCACCGTATACTGTAACAACATTATTCCACAAATGATACAAGTTTCCTTATATGGAGTGATCTGTATATCCAGTAGTCACAACCCGTGCAGTTCCGTATCCTGTCTGGGGTGTCACTCTCTTCTGAGTAACAGACCATAGTGTGCTAGAAGCACCAGAGCAGAGAGTGAAACCCCAGGCAGGAAAGCAGAACTGCACGGATTGTGACAGTTGCAGGATACTAAAATGAACACTATAGAGATGTGATATCCCTTCTATGACAGCTATAAATTTCACCCGAAACACTTAAAAGTGAGTCATGTGATACAAGAGACATCACAACTCTGAATATAAGTGCAGTGTTAATTTTGACAAGGACTGTCAATTTAGTTTTAGGGCAGGATGTAATGATGTGCGGGATGCTGGCCGAACTCTGACTTTTTGATAAAGGGACAGTCATTTACAAGGCATGGTTTAGGCTTGTAAATGACTGGCCCTTTAAAAAACCTCTGAGTTTGGCTAGCATCCCGCACAACCGCCATATTCAGACTTAGGGGGATATTCAATTAGCAGCGATAATGGACTTTTCGCTCGAAAAGTCATTTTTTTGCGCGAAAAACTGACTTTTCCCGCGAAACGCAATTACAACCTATTCAATTTCCCGTGAAAATTTATCAGTGATCATTTTTTAACAAATTTAATTTCACCTACTCTGAGCAGGTGAAAAGTTGGGAAAAGTCACTATTTTAAAGGTAAAAATGTTTGGATATGGTACAGAACTCCTGGGACACCCCCGTTAATGACTAATTAGGCACGTTGAAGTTTTGAATTATTTTTAATTGGCCAATAATGACATGTCATTTTTGGGGTGAAAAAGTACAAAGTGATGGAAATTGGGGTTCAAGGTATGGGACAGGTATATTGGGGTGCTTTATGAGTGGGACAGGTGTTTTTAGGCTTGCAGGTGGGAGTAATCGGTCTGTTTCCACTTTTTTTTTAAAGTACCCTAAAAAGACCCAAATATATACTTATACCCATTTTCATGTACCCCAAATTTACTGAAAGCATTATTTTGCACAAAAACCTTGCTTTCTATCATTTTGTTTGAATTTTTAAAAAATGCATATAACAGCCATTTCACACAATTTAAGTACCCAAAAACTCTCTAATGTGATCTCTAATACAATTCTATTCTGTTTTCCTATGTTAGTTTAGCATTTTTGGGGGTACAGGCTGATTTCCCCATTTTCACATACACTTTTCACTGCAACAATTTTCACGTGAAACCCGTTTGGAATTAAATAGGCCGAAAAACGGGAGCGCGCATAACCGCAAAAAGCCGTTTTCGCAGCAATTTTCACCCGATTACCGCGAAAAATTGCAGCGAATTTGCGGGTAATTGAATACCCCACTATAAGGTGGACGGAGTTAAAGTACCAGCCAATCAGCTCCTGTCATTTTTCAAAACCAGCCTGTGGCATGGCAGTAAGGAGCTGATTGGCTGGTACTTTATCTCCGTCCACTTTATCTCCATCCAAGGCTTAGTGGGGTATTCAATTACCCGCAAATTCGCTGCAATTTTTTGCGGCAATCGGGCAAAAATTGTCGCGAAGAGGGCTTTTCGCGGGTATGCGCGCTCCCGTTTTTCGACCCATTTAATTCCAAACGGGTTTCACGTGAAAATTGTTGTAGTGAAAAGTGTAGGTGAAAATGGGGAAATCAGCCTGTACCCCAAAAAATGCTAAACTAACATAGGAAAACAGAAGAGAAGTGTATTAGAGTTCACATTAGAGAGTTTTTGGGGACTTAAATTGTGTGAAATGGCTGTTATATGCATTTTTTTTTAAATGCAAAAAAATTATAGAAAGCAAGTTTTTTGTGCAAAATAAATGCTTTCATCAAATTTGGGGTACATGAAATGGGTATAAGTATATATTTGGGTCATTTTAGGGTACTTTAAAAAAAAAAGTGGAAACAGACCGATTACTCCCACCTACAAACCTAAAAACACCTGTCCCACTCATAAAGCACCCCAATATACCTGTCCCATACCTTGAACCCCAATTTCCATCACTTTGTACTTTTTCACCCCAAAAATGACATGTCATTATTGGCCAATTAAAAATAATTCAAAACTTCAACGTGCCTAATTAGTCATTAAGGGGGGTGTCCCAGGAGTTCTGTACCATATCCAAACATTTTTACCTTAAAATAGTGACTTTTCCCAACTTTTCACCTGCTCAGAGTAGGTGAAGTGAAATTTGTGGAAAAATTATCACCGATAAATTTTCACGGGAAATTGAATAGGCTGTAATTGCGTTTCGCGGGAAGTCAGTTTTTTTCGAGCGAAAAGTCCGTTATCGCTGCTAATTGAATATCCCCCTTAGTAAATAGACCCCTTAATTACATCACGGCCCTAGTCGCTTAAATAAAATTGTAGTAGTTTTTTTCTTTTGCTTCGTTTTAGTCAAGATTTAGTCAGTGGATCTGTTTTCATTTGAGTCTAATTTTAGTCCTGAAATAGACTGTAGTCGACGAATACTTTTAGTTCAAATTTTTTGTCGACAAAATTAACACTATGGCCGTCATTGCGAGTTGTTCGCTCGCTAGCTGCTTTTAGCAGCCATACAAACGCTAAGCCGCCGCCCTCTGGGAGTGTATCTTAGCTTAGCAGAAGTGCGAACGAAAGGATCGCAGCGCTGCTACAAAAATAGATTGTGCAGTTTCTGAGCAGCTCCAGACCTACTCCTAGCTAGCGATCACTGCAGACTGTTTAGTTCCTGTTTTGACGTCACGAACATGCCCTGCGTTCGGCCAGCCACGCCTGCGTTTCCCCAGGCACGCCTGCGTGTGTCTGACACGCCTGCGTTTTTCCGCACACTCCCCGAAAACGGTCAGTTACCTCCCAGAAACGCCCACCCAATGTCTATCACTCTGCGGCCAGCAGTGCGACTGAAAAGCATCGCTAGACCTTGTGTGAAACTACTTCGGCTGTTGTGAAAGTACGTCGCGCGTGCGCATTGCGTCGCATATGCATGCGCAGAAGTGCCGCTTTTTTACCTAATCGCTGCGCAGCGAACGAAAACAGCTAGCGAACAACTCGGAATGACCACCAATATACAAGCAGATTTTACAATAATATCAACATGTATTCATGCCACTTGTATAACATATAGCTCTGTACTGTGTCTGTGCTTTGTATGCTACAAACTCGATCCACGTTAGATCATTTCTGCTATCTGCAATGCTCCTGCCAAGCTGTAATGCATTCAGTGAAGAATTAATGCATAGAATTACATCACTAAAAGTGAGCTTATTTAAAAAAAAATAAAATAACATGATTGTAACTGGAACAACTTCGTATTTTTCCAAGTTAGTTTCCTTTATAGGGATTCCAAACTGAGTTAGTCTTTTAATTTTCCACGTAAATAGCACCAGGTTTGAAATCTCTATGGAACGTGACTGCAGAGGTCATTTGTAGGACAATGAGGCTTCCACGTAAGTAACTGCTGCAGATCAGGCATACACGGCTATAGGGCAGTGGTAGGACCTTTCCGTCACTACAGCAGAAATGTAGCTCTCTGGGGAGCGTAACTTAGTGGGGTCACTGGTTACAGCATGAGCTCCTTATATCACTGTGTTAACGCCTAGAAGACAAGGTTTCCCATTACAATTATTAAAGCACACTTTACAAAGCTGTTTTCTTTACTGTGATATAAATGGGCACTCGGGATGGCCATTGACCATTGATGATTTGAAATCATCGATGGTCTATGGCCAATGGTAACTACTTTTACCATCGATGCAGGAGAACCAGATGATTTCCCGCCATCGATGATACGCAGCTACTGATTTTTTTTATCTCCCTCCAAGTTGTTGGGACACTGAACCTAACCCCGCCCCTGACACCCGTGAAGCCCCACCCCGGGCTCTGATTGGCCCATTGCACACTAAAGCAGGTGACCCCAAAAAATCCCCCAGATGCTGTGATGGCATGGGTTTTTTTGTCCACAGGTTGTATATCTCAACTATTGCGCCATGTGTGAACACATCATGCCCAACCTAAAGCCGATCTAATTGGAACGTCTTTGATCACATAGGGTAGAAAAATTGACTGTGTGATAATTCTCAGCACTACATTGCGTCATGTGTGAACACATCATGCCCAACCTAAAGCCGATCTAATTGGAACTCTTTGATCACATAGGGTAGAAAAACTGACTGTGTGATAATTCTCAGCACTACATGTATTATTAGACCCCACATGTAATATTAGACCCCACAATAGAGAGAAGGACACAACGTCACCTTAGCAACCAAATCCATGAAACCTAGATATTAGATGTTTCCTATGCGGAGATACATTTAGAAGCAGGCTTGGGCCTCTATGTGGTCACAAGGTTCCTTTTGGTGGCATATACTCTTGTTGTCAGTGGAAGGTAAAACACACGTGGATTTGAGGAACAAGTGGTAGTGGATTAAACTAAGTATAGATGTGGACCCGCACTCCACATCTATACTGGGTGGCTCATTCCTTAACGAAATGTTCATACTTAACATGGAAAACATTGGAATCTACAGCTACGCTTTCCGTAGAAAAATAAGAATTTACTTACCGATAATTCTATTTCTCGGAGTCCGTAGTGGATGCTGGGGTTCCTGAAAGGACCATGGGGAATAGCGGCTCCGCAGGAGACAGGGCACAAAAAGTAAAGCTTTAGGATCAGGTGGTGTGCACTGGCTCCTCCCCCTATGACCCTCCTCCAAGCCTCAGTTAGGATACTGTGCCCGGACGAGCGTACACAATAAGGAAGGATTTATGAATCCCGGGCAAGACTCATACCAGCCACACCAATCACACTGTACAACCTGTGATCTGAACCCAGTTAACAGTATGATAACAGCGGAGCCTCTGAAAAGATGGCTCACAACAATAATAACCCGATTTTTGTAACTATGTACAAGTAATGCAGATAATCCGCACTTGGGATGGGCGCCCAGCATCCACTACGGACTCCGAGAAATAGAATTATCGGTAAGTAAATTCTTATTTTCTCTATCGTCCTAGTGGATGCTGGGGTTCCTGAAAGGACCATGGGGATTATACCAAAGGTCCCAAACGGGCGGGAGAGTGCGGATGACTCTGCAGCACCGAATGAGAGAACTCCAGGTCCTCCTTAGCCAGGGTATCAAATTTGTAGGATTTTACAAACGTGTTTGCCCCTGACTAAATAGCCGCTCGGCAAAGTTGTAAAGCCGAGACCCCTCGGGCAGACGCCCAAGATGAGCCCACCTTCCTTGTGGAATGGGCATTTACATATTTTGGCTGTGGCAGGCCTGCCACAGAATGTGCAAGCTGAATTGTATTACACATCCAACTAGCAAAAGTCTGCTTAAAAGCAAGAGCACCCAGTTTGTTGGGTGCATACAGGATAACAGCAAGTCAGTTTTCCTGACTCCAGCCGTCCTGGAACCTATATTTTCAGGGCCCTGACCACATCTAGCAACTTGGAGTCCTCCAAGTCCCTAGTAGGCGCAAGACACCACAATAAGCTGGTTCAGGTGAAACACTGACACCACCTTAGGGAGAGAACTGGGGACGAGTCCGCAGCTCTGCCCTGTCCGAATGGACAAACAGATATGGGCTTTTTTGAGAAAAAAACCACCAATTTGACACTCGCCTGGTCCAGGCCAGGTCCAAGAGCATGTTCACTTTTCATGTGAGATGCTTCAAATCCACAGATTTGACTGGTTTTAAACCAATGTGTTTTGAGGAATCCCAGAACTACGTTGAGATCCCACAGTGCCACTGGAGGCACAAAAGGGGGTTGTATATGCAATACTCCCTTGACAAACTTCTGGACTTCAGGAACTGAAGCCAATTCTTTCTGGAAGAAAAATCGACAGGGCCGAAATTTGAACCTTAATGGACCCCAATTTGAGGCCCATAGACACTCCTGTTTGCAGGAAATGCAGGAATCGACCGAGTTGAAATTTCTTAGTGGGGCCTTCCTGGCCTCACACCACGCAACATATTTTCGCCACATGTGGTGATAATGTTGTGCGGTCACCTCCTTTCTGGCTTTGACCAGGGTAGGAATGACCTCTTCCTGAATGCCTTTTCCCTTAGGATCCGGCGTTCCACCGCCATGCCGTCAAACGCAGCTGCGGTAAGTCTTGGAACAGACATGGTACTTGCTGAAACAAGTCCCTTCTTAGCGGCAGAGGCCATAAGTCCTCTGTGAGCATCTCTTGAAGTTCCGGGTACCAAGTCCTTCTTGGCCAATCCGGAGCCATGAGTATAGTTCTTACTCCTCTACGTCTTATAATTCTCAGTACCTTAGGTATGAAAAGCAGAGGATGGAACACATACACCGACTGGTACACCCACGGTGTTACCAGAACGTCCACAGCTATTGCCTGAGGGTCTCTTAACCTGGCGCAATACCTGTCCCGTTTTTTGTTCAGACGGGACGCCATCATGTCCACCTTTGGTAATTCCCAACGGTTTACAATTATGTGGAAAACTTCCCCATGAAGTTCCCACTCTGCCGGGTGGAGGTCGTGCCTACTGAGGAAGTCTGCTTCCCAGTTTCCATTCCCGGAATGAAACACTGCTGACAGTGCTATCACATGATTTTCCGCCCAGCGAAAAGTCCTTGCAGTTTTTGCCACTGCCCTCCTGCTTCTTGTGCCGCCCTGTCTATTTACGTGGGCGACTGCCGTGATGTTTTATCCCACTGGATCAATACCGGCTGACCTTGAAGCAGAGGTCTTGCTAAGCTTAGAGCATTATAAATTTACCCTTAGCTATATTTATGTGGAGAAAAGTCTCCAGACTTGATCACACTCCCTGGAAATTTTTTCCTTGTGTGACTGCTCCCCAGCCTCTCGGGCTGGCCTCCGTGGTCACCAACATCCAAAACTGAATGCCGAATCTGCGGTCCTCTAGAAGATGAGCACTCTGTAACCACCACAGGAGAGACACCCTTGTCCTTGGATATAGGGTTATCCGCTGATGCATCTGAAGATGCGATCCGGACCATTTGTCCAGCAGATCCCACTGAAAAGTTCTTGCATGAAATCTGCCGACTGGAATTGCTTCGAAGGAAGTCACCATTTTTTTACCATGGCCCTTGTGCAATGATGCACTGATTTTAGGAGGTTCCTGACTAGCTCGGATAACTCCCTGGCTTTCTCTTCCGGGAGAAACACCTTTTTCTGGACTGTGTCCAGAATCATCCCTAAGCACAGGAGACTTGTTGTCGGGATCAGCTGCGATTTTGGAATATTTAGAATCCACCCCTGCTGTTGTAACAGTATCCGAGATAGTGCTACTCCGACCTCCAACTGTTCCCTGGACTTTGCCCTTATCAGGAGATCGTCCAAGTAAGGGATAATTAAGACGCCTTTTCTTCGAAGAAGAACCATCATTTCGGCCATTACCTTGGTAAAGACCCGGGGTGCCGTGGACAATCCAAACGGCAGCGTCTGAAACTGATAGTGACAGTTCTGTACCACGAACCTGAGGTACCCTTAGTGATAAGGGCAAATTTTGGGACATGGAGGTAAGCATCCCTGATGTCTCGGGACACCAGATAGTCCCCTTCTTCCCGGTTCGTTATCACTGCTCTGAGTGACTCCATCTTGATTTGAACCTTTGTAAGTGTTCAAATTTTTTTAGATTTAGAATAGGTCTCACCTAGCCTTCTGGCTTCAGTACCACAATATAGTGTGGAATAATACCCCCTTTTCTTGTTGTAGGAGGGGTAATTTAATTATCACCTGCTGGGAATACAGCTCGTGAATTGTTTCCCATACTGCCTCCTTGTCGAAGGGAGACCTTGGTAAAGCAGACTTCAGGAGCCTGCGCAGGGGAAACGTCTCGACATTCCAATCTGTACCCCTGGGATACTACTTGTAGGATCCAGGGGTCCTGTACGGTCTCAGCGTCATGCTGAGAGCTTGTCAGAAGCGGTGGAACGCTTCTGTTCCTGGGAATGGGCTGCCTGCTGCAGTCTTCTTCCCTTTCCTCTATCCCTGGGCAGATATGACTCTTATAGGGACGAAAGGACTGAAGCTGAAAAGACGGTGTCTTTTTCTGCAGAGATGTGACTTAGGGTAAAAACGGTGGATTTTCCAGCAGTTGCCGTGGCCACCAGGTCCGATGGACCGACCCCAAATAACTCCTCTTCCTTTATACGGCAATACACCTTTGTGCCGTTTGGAATCTGCATCACCTGACCACTGTCGTGTCCATAAACATCTTCTGGCAGATATGGACATCGCACTTACTCTTGATGCCAGAGTGCAAATATCCCTCTGTGCATCTCGCTATCAATATTTTTAGTCAGGGAATCCGACCAAGCCACCCCAGCTCTGCACATCCAGGCTGAGGCGATCGCTGGTCGCAGTATAACACCAGTATGTGTGTATATACTTTTTATGATATTTTTCCAGCCTCCTGTCAGCTGGCTCCTTGAGGACGGCCCTATCTATAGACGGTACCGCCACTTGTTCTGATAAGCGTGTGAGCGCCTTATCCACCCTAAGGGGTGTTTCCCAACGCGCCCTAACTTCTGGCGGGAAAGGGTATACCGCCCATATTTTCTATCGGGGGGAACCCACGCATCATCACACACTTCATTTAATTTATCTGATTCAGGAAAAACTACGGTAGTTTTTTCACATCCCACATAATACCCTCTTTTGTGGTACTTGTAGTATCAGAAATATGTAACACCTCCTTCATTGCCCTTAACGTGTGGCCCTAATAAGGAATACGTTTGTTTATTCACCGTCGACACTGGATTCAGTGTCCCTGTCTGTGTCTGTGTCGACCGACTAAAGTAAACGGGCGTTTTAAAACCCCTGACGGTGTTTTTGAGACGTCTGGACCGGTACTAATTGTTTGTCGGCCGTCTCATGTCGTCAACCGACCTTGGCGCGTGTTGACATTATCACGTAATTCCCTAAATAAGCCATCCATTCCGGTGTCGACTCCCTAGAGAGTGACATCACCATTACAGGCAATTGCTCCGCCTCCTCACCAAAATCGTCCTCATACATGTCGACACACACGTACCGACACACAGCACACACACAGGGAATGCTCTGATAGAGGACAGGACCTACTAGCCCTTTGGAGAGACAGAGGGAGAGTTTGCCAGCACACACCAAAAACGCTATAATTATATAGGGACAACCTTATATAAGTGTTTTCCCTTATAGCATCTTTTTTATATATTTCTAACGCCAAATTAGTGCCCCCCCTCTCTGTTTTAACCCTGTTTCTGTAGTGCAGTGCAGGGGAGAGCCTGGGAGCCTTCCCTCCAGCCTTTCTGTGAGGGAAAATGGCGCTGTGTGCTGAGGAGATAGGCCCCGCCCCTTTTTCGGCGGCCTCGTCTCCCGCTCTTAACGGATTCTGGCAGGGGTTAAATATCTCCATATAGCCCCCGGAGGCTATATGTGAGGTATTTTTAGCCAAAAATAGGTTTTCATTGCCTCCCAGGGCGCCCCCCTCCCAGCGCCCTGCACCCTCAGTGACTGCCGTGTGAAGTGTGCTGAGAGGAAATGGCGCACAGCTGCAGTGCTGTGCGCTACCTTAAGAAGACTGAGGAGTCTTCATGCCGCCGATTCTGGACCTTCTTCTTGTTTCAGCATCTGCAAGGGGGCCGGCGGCGAGGCTCCGGTGACCATCCAGGCTGTACCTGTGATCGTCCCTCTGGAGCTAATGTCCAGTAGCCAAAGAAGCCAATCCATCCTGCACGCAGGTGAGTTCACTTCTTCTCCCCTAAGTCCCTCGTTGCAGTGATCCTGTTGCCAGCAGGACTCACTGTAAAATAAAAAACCTAAGCTAAACTTTTCTAAGCAGCTCTTTAGGAGAGCCACCTAGATTGCACCCTTCTCGGCCGGGCACAAAAATCTAACTGAGGCTTGGAGGAGGGTCATAGGGGGAGGAGCCAGTGCACACCACCTGATCCTAAAGCTTTACTTTTTGTGCCCTGTCTCCTGCGGAGCCGCTATTCCCCATGGTCCTTTCAGGAACCCCAGCATCCACTAGGACGATAGAGAAATACAGCAAACCCCTCACCCACGTGTATTAAGAATTTCTATACATGTTCATGTGGATACCACAAGGTTAACAGTTATGATGCCGACATTATTAAAATGTTGGAACGTGATGTGAACATTTTCAGAATGTCAACAGGTGAGATGTCAACATTGCAGGGGGAGGTTAGAGTTAGGCTGCAGGGAGAGGTTAGAGTTAGGCTGCAGGGAGAGGTTAGAGTTAGGCTGTAGGATGAGGTTAGGGTTAGGCTGCAGGGAGAGGTTAGAGTTAGGCTGCAGGGAGAGGTTAGAGTTAGGCTGCAGGGGGAGGTTAGGGTTAGGCTGCAGGGAGAAGTTAGAGTTAGACTGCAGGGAGAGGTTAGAGTTAGGCTGCAGGGAGAGGTTAGAGTTAGGCTGCAGGGAGAGGTTAGAGTTAGGCTGCAGGGAGAGGTTAGAGTTAGGCTGCAGGGGGAGGTTAGAGTTAGGCTGCAGGGAGAGGTTAGAGTCAGGCTGCAGGGAGAGGTTAGAGTTAGGCTGCAGGGGGAGGTTAGAGCTAGGCTGCAGGGAGAGGTTAGGGTTAGGCTGCAGGGGGAGGTTAGGGTTAGGCTGCAGGGAGAAGTTAGAGTTAGGCTGCAGGGAGAGGTTAGAGTTAGGCTGCAGGGAGAGGTTAGAGTTAGGCTGCAGGGAGAGGTTAGGGTTAGGCTGCAGGGAGAGGTTACAGTTAGGCTGTACGGGATTGTAGGCAAAGGCTGCGGATGAATATTAGGAAAAGGCAGCTGGAGATTAGGGTTAGGCTGTGAGGGGAGTTTAGGTTTAGGCACCACAGGGAGGGTTAGGGATTAGGGCTAGGGATAGCGGGGAAATACCAAATGCCAGAGGATTGTAGATCCAACCAAGAAAAGAATGGTCATATGACTGCTGTAGACGCCACTGCCGCCGCCAGAAACCACAGACTGCCATGTTAAATGTCGACATTCTCATTTCGACATTTCGTACACAACCTGTTCACTAATATCCCTTTCACACCGCACAAATAACCCGGTTTCAACCTGGTATATTGCAAGGTCGACACGGGTCACTGTGCAGTGTGAAAGGGGCCATGGATGAATTCCCGGGTCGCCTGACCTGGTAATTCAGCCCGGGTTATAAGAAGGGTTATTCCCGGGTAATTACCGGGTCAAGCGCAGTGTGAACGGGTTACCCGGGTTGATGCGACCCGGTACCCGTTCATGATCTCATCTCGCAGCGCCACCTCCGCACCCGCCCCCAATGCCGGTTGCATCTCCGCTTTCCCTATGGCAACCTGACCCGGCATATTGCCAGGTCAGGATTGCGGTGTGTAGGGTCCAATGCCGGGTCCCACCCGGGAAGGACCCATTTCCAATTCCCAGGTAGGACCCGGAATTGCGATCTCAAAACGGTATACATTATACACCAGTGCCACCTCTTGAATGCAGAAGTTTTTACTGTTTTAATAGGCCCAGGATTTTTAGGATCTAAAAAACTAAGATTATGTTTTTCAGGATTTTATAGGTTTTAAAAATCTCAGTTTAGGAATTTCACACGTTGGGGGTAATTCCAAGTTGATCGCAGCAGGAAATTTTTTAGTAGTTGGGCAAAACCATGTGCACTGCAGGGGGGGGGGGGGCAGATATAACATGAGCAGAGAGGGATAGATTTGGGTGTGGTGAGTTCAATCTGCAATCTAAATTGTAGTGTAAAAATAAAGCAGCCAGTATTTACCCTGAACAGAAACAAAATAACCCACCCAAATCTAACTCTCTCTGTACATATTATATCTGCCCCCCCTGCAGTGCACATGGTTTTGCCCAACTGCTAAAAAATTTCCTGCTGCGATCAACTTGGAATTACCCCCGTTGTATGAAAATATAACAAAACCACGCATGTCCTTATGTTTGGAACACTGTGCCGTTATTACAGATGTGCCCTGCTAAGCTAACATACCTCCCAGCTATCCAGTGTTTCGTGAGACAGTCCCATTTTTGTGAGAGAATAGCTGATGTGCGCACAGCGTCTATTCACGGGAGACAGAGGGACTGGGCAGGGCCATTTTAAGAGAGGAGAGGGCCTGCATGCAGCCTCCGGCAGCGAGTAGACTCTGGTATTATGCCAGAGTCTACTGTGCATGCGCAGGTCTCTGGGAACATGGCGTCTCTGTCTTGTTCCTGGGGACATCTCCAGTGCGCATGCGCAAATCACTCAGAAATGGCCGCGGTGGCCATATTCCAAAGTGATTTGTGTCAGCAGTGCACGAATGCCGCACGGGACTATGGAGGGGTAAGTATAATACATGGGTGCAGGGTGTGCGGTGTGGGCCCCCGTGGACCAAGAGGCCAGTGTGTACCACACACCTTGCACCCATTATAGAAACGCCTATGGGGCTGGGGGCATGATAAAGACGGGAGACATGGCTCGAAACAGCGGCATTCCTGCAAAGCCACACCCCTTTTGCAGTGGCCATGCCCCCTTTTTGCACACTCATAAGGTCATTTTAGGTTCTGTAGAAATTAAGTAAATTATTCCCTGGTATTTTTTATTTTCATTTTGAGTGCACTGGAAAAGGATTAGAATTGGTTAGAACCAGATATTAACTATCCATAAATATATAAGACCATTATTGTTTCCTAGAAAAAGATGGCAGCACTCGCCCTGCATTTACTGCCCCACTATTTATTAACAGTTTTATATAGAGTGCCCACATTTTACAAATCGCTTTTATAATTAATAATTCTCATCAATCCCTTTCCGTAGTGGACTTTACAATTCTCAGCCATATTGACAGACAATGGTAATTTTCCTTTGCCTGACTAGTATATGTGTTTGGAGTGTGGGAGGATACCCATGAGAGAACATAAACACTCCACACATATTAGGACCCTGGTTGGATTCCAATAATGCTAACCATTGTGCTGGCCACATTATTATCCAAACCTGTGATCCCCTCATGTGACCAAATTGCTCTATTATTCCAATTTCTGCATGTGTCCCTATAGGAATGAGGTGGGGCAGTATGGATGGTGCAATGGTTAGCATTACTGCCTCACAGCACTGAGGTCATGGGTTTGATTCCCACCATGGCCCTAACTGTGTGGAGTTGTATATTCTCCCCATACTTGCGTGGGTTTCCTCCGGGTACTCCGGTTTCCTCCCACAATCCAAAAATATACTGGTAGATGAATTGGATCCCATCAAAATTAACCCTAGCGTGAATGTGACTGTGTGTACATGTGGTAGGGAATATAGATTGTAAGCTCCACTGGGGCAGGGACTGATGTGAATGGCCAAGTATTCTCTGTGCTGCGGAATATGTGTGCGCTATATAAATAACTAGTAATAATAATAATAATAATAATAATATATAACAGCTTGTCATATCGGCTGAACCCGACACCATGGCTGCGTGTCCCACTCACACTCAGAACTCTACAGGAGAACTCCTTTAAATCACGTAAAAAACACTCATGTAACCAATCTGACTAGAGACTTGATAACGTTGCCAGCTGTTTATAACTAAAGTTTACTTTGTACAAAATGTGCACTGGCTGGTTTACAAATATTCTTATCACTTGTTTTTCCCTCTCCCATATTAAGCTGCATTTTGTATAAGACTCATATATTCCCAAACTCTAATTGGCTGCAGGTACAAATTCACCGGGAAATGTACCATAAATTGTTCAGATGAAGTCCAACAGCTGTTCGTAAAGAACTTTTTTTTTCTCTAGAAACCTTCGCATCTGTTATCCCATAAATAATGTTTTAGCTCACACTAAATACAGCTCTTGAAATTGACCGGAGATTAAAGAGCTGATGGAGTTATGATATCATTTTAATTGCAATATATTCAGCCTAGTTATTAAGGTAAACCTGTCACTATGAATTCATAGATCTGATTTAAAAAAAACATCCACCAAAATGCACATATGTGTACTATTATTACTACAGAGCTGCAAAGCTTTGTCACTGACACCTACTCCAAGTCGGGTCTGGGACTCAGGATCGACAACAAAAAGGTCGACACACCGTAGGTCGACACCAATTGGTCGACACACCTTAGGTCGACATGGACAAAAGATCGACGTGGACAAAAGGTCGACATGGAAAAAGGTCGACATGAGTTTTTTTGGTGTCGTTTTCTTCGTAGTGTGACCGGGAACCCCAATTAGTGCACCGCGTCCCCTCGCATGGCTCGCTTCGCTCCCCATGCTTCGGGCATGGTGCCTTCGCTCAGCTCGGCACAGATTACCGTTCCAATCGTAGCCCACGTGGATCGTTAAGTATGAAAAGGTTCCAAAAAAGAAAAAAAAAAACATAAAAAACTCATGTCGACCTTTTTCCATGTCGACCTTGTTCCTGTCGACCTTTTGTCCATGTCGACCAAAGGTGTGTCGACCAATTGGTGTCGACCTAAGGTGTGTCGACCTTTTTGTTGTCGACCTGGAGTCCGGATACCCTCCAAGTCACCCCACCTTTATGGCTCTGAGCCTTTTCTTCTGACATAAAATGTAATAAATCCAGGACCACAAACAGCCACAATTACAACGCAAATCCCAATACTTAGTAATACAGATGGTACAAGTCAGTGGTTCCCAAAATCATTCCTCCAGGCACCCTAACAATCCAGATTTTAAGGATATCCATGCTTAAGCACAGATAGTTGTGGTACTAATTAAGTCACCTGTGCTGAAACATGGATATCCTGGACTGTTAGGGAGCCTTAAGGACAAAGTCTGGGAACCACTGGCGTAAGTTATAGTATGCAGATGTGTCCTAATGCTACAAGTGCAGCGCCAATCTCCCCGTCTTTTGCTGGCGTTTTACTATAACCTTTCGGACTATATCCCACAAGAAACGGCGCAGCTGACAAATGGTGGGGTGACCGGCTGCAGCTATAACATTCAGTGATGGTATACATAGAAAATATTTTGCTGAGATTAGAATGTTATACCAGACCTGCTAGCTCAGATGGTCCAACAGGGAAATACACTGTGATGCCACAGAGAGCGCCACCTACTGGTAAATACTGTACAACACAAGGGCTGGCTGCTAATAGAAAGCTGAATTAGAGTTGCAATTGATTACAGAGCTAATGCTGTTATTTCTAAGTCGCTTGATTCCACCTAAGATAAGTCAATATTTACTATGCAACTATATATAGTATACGCAGCATCATTTGCGGATAGCCGAATGTGAAAGAGATTAATCCCCATTTCCACAAATGGTGTGAAAGGGTCTGAGAATAATACCCTGGGTTGTGTTAATCAGGAATCAGACCCTGGTAGTTACAAGAGTTGAATCCCGGGAAGGACCCGGGTAATGGTGCAGTGTAATGATCTACCCGGATTATCTAACCCAGTTCGCACAAAAAGCATAGGGAGAGTCGGCTCACTGGCGCTTGTGCAGAGGCAAGATCCGCCACTAACCCGGGTCCAGCCTGCAGTGTGAACAGGATTTCCAGCTGCTCTAACACTCTGAAACCGTGTTCAACTACCCAAGTCCCACCTAGGTGTGTGGTGGAAAAGGGGTATTAGTAAACTCCTACGATTTGGCATTCTGTTGATATATGGTGGTATTAATGGGCCTTATGGTGTAGTTTGCAGGAATTAATGGGCAATATATGGGAATTATGAAACATATAGCAGCAACATTTAACCATGTGGTGGCATTATAGGATTAAATGGTGACATGATGCCCCTATATATCACTGGCTGTTAGCTGTATAATGATTTGGTGGATAGCAAAGTTCTTTATCGATGATATGGTAAATACTGTGTATGCTGGACAATGGGGTGTAAATGCTGGACAATGGGCTACATATGCTGGACAATGGGCTACATATGCTGGACAATGGGGTGTATATGCTGGACAGTTTGGTTTAACATATATTTGAAGGTGTTATTTTGGGGTGCAGTTCCCTTTGTGGGTGCACGTATGCAGTGATCTATGGTAACAAGGACCATTTCTCTTTTAGAAGTATAAAGTAATATAAAAACTGAAAAAGGACTCTGTAGCCGGGAACACCAGAGAGTGACTGTGATCCATTGTATGAGCCTCACCCTCCAGCTAATGCACTACAGAGAGACAGCTGCTACGTGTCAGCACCACAATGTTTACATATATGTTGAAGTATTATGACTTCATTTGTGTTTTCCTGCCTTCTATGATTGCAGTGTCCACTTTCCTTGGCCCCTTGTGCCTGTGTTTCAGGAGATATGACATCGCTATAGCAACTTACTCCTGCACGTTTTCCCGTTGCGGTGCAGAGCGTAACCTTTCCGACATTTACACACAAATGAGCTGTCAGCGCTCACACATTCGTGTTCACATCCGTGATCGCCCTGTGCGCAGTAGTTGATTTCTGGAATGAGATAAAACAAAGAAAATAAAAAAGACAATACAAGGAAAAGGGTAACTTTGCTGTCTACATAAGAGGAGAGCTATGAAAGGAAGAATGGAAATTGACTGGGTAGGTTTAACTCTTAGAGGTCAATTACGTGTAATGTCGGCTTATACCACACTTAAAATATGCCAGTTTGGGGCAATCTACTGTGCCGTTGCCGGTGTTCAAACGCTGTCGCAATGGCATATCATGGGCAATTTGTCACCAATAGAATTGACCTCTTAAAGTTTTACACTTGCAGGAATGTAAAGACTCCATTGCACTGAGTGCACCAAACTTTACGTAATGAGATAATGCAATATACACACACGTATAAATAGAATTATTTATCTATGACTCAGGGGTGTCACTGCCCCTGATTACACCCGGTGCGGGCTGCCGCAAAATGGGGGTCGAGGCCTCATGGGAGGGGCGTGGCTTATCTCCCCCCCCCCCCTTGGAAACGGATGCCTCCGGACGGTGCTGTGGCTGCAGTTCCGGCTCCTATAAGGTGACAGGAGCCGGGTGCTGCATGTAATGTTAGAGTGCAGCACACGGCTCCTGTCTCTGAGTAGGAGCTGGCATTTTGGTGTCACCCCTTAGCGGGTGACACCTGGGTGCAGGCCACCCCCCCCCCCTTATGACGCCACTGCTATGACTAAAAGGTCAAATGATGACATCACTTATCTGTTAGCAGTGACTTATATAATGCACACATATTCTGCAGCGCTTTACAGAGAATAGTGATTCCCATCAGTCCCTGCCCCAGTGGAACCTATAGTCTATATTCCCTATCACATGCTACCACTCATAGAGGATCATTTATAAAGTGGAACATCAGGGCACAGATGCACTATGAGACTGGTTCCGAGTTGGACGCTATAGACACTTTGGGGGTAATTCAGATCTGATCGCTCGCTAGTGTTTTTTGCAGTGCTGCGATCAGGTCAGAACTGCGCATGCGCATCGCAGAGGAACAAAGCGGATCGTTGCTGCGCGATGGGTCTTACGAATAATCAATTCGCACAGCCGATCGCAAAGAGATTGACAGGAAGAGGGCGTTTGTGGGTGGCAACTGATCATTTTCTGGGAGTGATTGGAAAAACGCAGGTGTGTCCAAGCGTTTGCAGGGCGGGTGTCTGACGTCAATTCCGACCCCGGACAGGCTGAAGTGATCGCAGCGGCTGAGTAAGTTCTGTGCAACGCAGAACTGCACAAAGTTAAGTTGTGCTGCTCGGCTGCACATGTGATCGCACACTTGCACAGCATAAATACACTCCCCTGTAGGAGGCGACTATCTGATCGCAGCACTGCAAAACACTGCTAGCGATCAGGTCTGAATTACCCCCATTGTAAGCAATGGCTGTGAGATAATATGCAAATGCCACCTTGTGTCAACAGACGCCTCCTGCCGGCTTCTCTGGTCCACTGCTGAGTCTGAAGATCATCAAATCATCTGCACGAACATTGGATATCTGAGTAACCTGAAGGATACTCAGGATATCAGGGGAAAATCCCGCTGCCGGGGCCAGTGAAGCTGCACACAAAGAAAGCAGCCACTGGTATCGGCATGTCCAGAAAACGGGACAGACACGCTGCCGTTTTCTGGAGCGCTCCCCGTCGCCACCTCCAAATGCCGGCAGCTTGTGACATCGAGTTTGATGTCGGGGTAACAGATCTGCACATGGGCAGCGCGGCTCCAAAGTTCCTTATTATATACAAACTGATTCCTATGCTGTTTCGATTTAAAAGAAACATATTCCAGCGCATTGTAAAACAATTGGGCAGAACAAATCTTAGTCATTTGCATTTTTTTTTAAATATACCTCCTACAGCTGCAGAGCTGTTCGGGATTTATTATTTATTTAATCCAACCTCGTGCTTTTAACACAATACTAATAAAATGCTCTGACTTAAGCAAAATCCTATAGATTGTTAGCTTGCGAGCAGGGCCTTCCTACCTCTATGTCTGTCTGTTTTTACCCAGTTTTGTTCTAATTGTAAAGCGCAACGGAATATGCTGCGCTATATAAGAAACTGTTAATAAATAAATAAATAAAATCCATCAAGAGGTTCTGCCAGCATGGTACTGTGAGTTCCAGACGAGAACGTATAATGTAATGCAGAGGAAGCCAGTTTGCAATGATCTCATCCCACAAAGCAACTTCCAGCCATGAAATGGTCATTGATGCACTTTCTAATGTCTATTATCTAAATAAGACATATTTACAACAACAAATGTATTAAAATATATGTAATATAATGCCCAAACTGGCCCTGACCCATCTGCATTCCTAACAATTACAGGAGTCACCTGCCCTAGCTAATGATGGATAATGTCAAGATATTGCTGATGAAATAATTTACAATTATGATGCCTATATTTTGCATATCCTGTATCTCTGTGTGAGAACATGGGGGAACTTTAGTAAATAAAAGGGAGAAGGGGCTTACTAGGACTACTGCAGCCTAACATGTGGGATGACAGGTAGTTCTTGCAATAACCAGCTCCAGGTTCCATTAAGAGGATATATATATCGGGATTCAGTAGGAAATGCAGACACAGGGGATCCCGGCAGTCAGAAGACCAATGGCAGGATCCCAAAGTTTGGAAAGCCAGCAGGGGTGAGTTGGGGATGTCCTCCCCTGTGCCCTACCCCCTAATCTTAACGTCCCGCGGCCTAACCCTAACCTCCCCCTATAGTGCCTATCCCTAACCTCCTTGCGGTAGTGCCTAAACCTAACCCCCCTACCTGCAGCCTAAACCTAACCCTCCCTCCCCCGCAGCCTAACCCTAACCTCCCTCTATAGTGCCTAACCCTAACCTCCCTGTAACAGTGCCTAAACCTAACCCCCCTACCCACAGCCTAAACCTAACCCTCCCTCCCCCGCAGCCTAACCCTAACCTCCCTCTATAGTGCCTAACCCTGACCTCCCTGTAACAGTGCCTAAACCTAACCCCCCTACCCCCACAGCCTAACCTCCCTCTATAGTACCTAACCCTAACCTCCCTGTAACAGTGCCTAAACCTAACCCCCCTACCCGCAGCCTAAACCTAACCCTCCCTCCCCCACAGCCTAACCCTAACCTCCCTGTAACAGTGCCTAAACCTAACCCCCCTACCTGCAGCCTAAACCTAACCCTCCCTCCCCCGCAGCCTAACCCTTACCTCCCTCTATAGTGCCTAACCCTAACCTCCCTGCAACAGTGAATAAACCTAACCCCTCTCCCCGCAGCCTAAACCTAGGGGGTCCGTCAGGTCCTCTGACAGGAGGGCTCCGGCATCTAGCAAGCTATTATGATCCTCTGCACGGTTCCCAACGACTCCAGTGTTTGCTGTACATACTAGTTTCCAAACTGCAGCACCTTCCCAGGCTGATTACACAGGTGCACAGAATCCTGATCGCAGCAATGTTCTCAGACCAATTGTTAACCATTTGTGTGCCTGAGGTTTAGTCAAGCTCCTGTGTTCAGTCTATGATATTTTCTGACATTGCTGCATTCCATATTTTCCAGCTGATCTCCACTTCACCAACATAAGTCTCAGTCCAGTCTGACAGTTATTATTATTATTATTATTATTATTATCATCCTTTATTTATATGGCGCCACAAGGGTTCCGCAGCGCCCAATTACAGAGTACATAAACAAATAATCAAACAGGAAAACAGCAACTTACAGTTGACGACAATATAGGACAAGTACAGGGTAAATAAACATAGTTACATCAGCAGATGACACTGGAATAAGTATCTGGTGGCAGAAGACTGCTGATTTGGTGCAGCTGAAGATTATTAAAGTAAGAAAAGGGTAAGCACATGAGGAAGAAGGCCCTGCTCGTGAGATCTTACATTCTAAAGGGGAGGGGTAGACAGACAGGGGTGAGACAGATGGGGTACATAGAGAGCGTGGAACAGA